>NC_087075.1:15851570-15861570 GCF_026151205.1 Bolinopsis microptera | reverse complement strand
ATTTTACTGATCTGGAGGTCACATTTTATTGAGCCAGTACAGGCTAATATTAAATACTAGTGGACTCTATGCAGCTCTCCCAGCGCCCCTAATTTTACTGATCTGGAGGTCACATTTTATTGAGCCAGTACAGGCTAATATTAAATACTAGTGGACTCTATGCAGCTCTCCCAGCACCCCTAATTTTACTGATCTGGAGGTCACATTTTATTGAGCCAGTACAGGCTAATATTAAATACTAGTGGACTCTATGCAGCTCTCCCAGCACCCCTAATTTTACTGATCTGGAGGTCACATTTTATTGAGCCAGTACAGGCTAATATTAAATACTAGTGGACTCTATGCAGCTCTCCCAGCACCCCTAATTTTACTGATCTGGAGGTCACATTTTATTGAGCCAGTACAGGCTAATATTAAATACTAGTGGACTCTATGCAGCTCTCCCAGCACCCCTAATTTTACTGATCTGGAGGTCACATTTTATTGAGCCAGTACAGGCTAATATTAAATACTAGTGGACTCTATGCAGCTCTCCCAGCACCCCTAATTTTACTGATCTGGAGGTCACATTTTATTGAGCCAGTACAGGCTAATATTAAATACTAGTGGACTCTATGCAGCTCTCCCAGCGCCCCTAATTTTACTGATCTGGAGGTCACATTTTATTGAGCCAGTACAGGCTAATATTAAATACTAGTGGACTCTATGCAGCTCTCCCAGCACCCCTAATTTTACTGATCTGGAGGTCACATTTTATTGAGCCAGTACAGGCTAATATTAAATACTAGTGGACTCTATGCAGCTCTCCCAGCGCCCCTAATTTTACTGATCTGGAGGTCACATTTTATTGAGCCAGTACAGGCTAATATTAAATACTAGTGGACTCTATGCAGCTCTCCCAGCACCCCTAATTTTACTGATCTGGAGGTCACATTTTATTGAGCCAGTACAGGCTAATATTAAATACTAGTGGACTCTATGCAGCTCTCCCAGCGCCCCTAATTTTACTGATCTGGAGGTCACATTTTATTGAGCCAGTACAGGCTAATATTAAATACTAGTGGACTCTATGCAGCTCTCCCAGCGCCCCTAATTTTACTGATCTGGAGGTCACATTTTATTGAGCCAGTACAGGCTAATATTAAATACTAGTGGACTCTATGCAGCTCTCCCAGCACCCCTAATTTTACTGATCTGGAGGTCACATTTTATTGAGCCAGTACAGGCTAATATTAAATACTAGTGGACTCTATGCAGCTCTCCCAGCACCCCTAATTTTACTGATCTGGAGGTCACATTTTATTGAGCCAGTACAGGCTAATATTAAATACTAGTGGACTCTATGCAGCTCTCCCAGCACCCCTAATTTTACTGATCTGGAGGTCACATTTTATTGAGCCAGTACAGGCTAATATTAAATACTAGTGGACTCTATGCAGCTCTCCCAGCGCCCCTAATTTTACTGATCTGGAGGTCACATTTTATTGAGCCAGTACAGGCTAATATTAAATACTAGTGGACTCTATGCAGCTCTCCCAGCACCCCTAATTTTACTGATCTGGAGGTCACATTTTATTGAGCCAGTACAGGCTAATATTAAATACTAGTGGACTCTATGCAGCTCTCCCAGCGCCCCTAATTTTACTGATCTGGAGGTCACATTTTATTGAGCCAGTACAGGCTAATATTAAATACTAGTGGACTCTATGCAGCTCTCCCAGCACCCCTAATTTTACTGATCTGGAGGTCACATTTTATTGAGCCAGTACAGGCTAATATTAAATACTAGTGGACTCTATGCAGCTCTCCCAGCGCCCCTAATTTTACTGATCTGGAGGTCACATTTTATTGAGCCAGTACAGGCTAATATTAAATACTAGTGGACTCTATGCAGCTCTCCCAGCACCCCTAATTTTACTGATCTGGAGGTCACATTTTATTGAGCCAGTACAGGCTAATATTAAATACTAGTGGACTCTATGCAGCTCTCCCAGCGCCCCTAATTTTACTGATCTGGAGGTCACATTTTATTGAGCCAGTACAGGCTAATATTAAATACTAGTGGACTCTATGCAGCTCTCCCAGCGCCCCTAATTTTACTGATCTGGAGGTCACATTTTATTGAGCCAGTACAGGCTAATATTAAATACTAGTGGACTCTATGCAGCTCTCCCAGCACCCCTAATTTTACTGATCTGGAGGTCACATTTTATTGAGCCAGTACAGGCTAATATTAAATACTAGTGGACTCTATGCAGCTCTCCCAGCGCCCCTAATTTTACTGATCTGGAGGTCACATTTTATTGAGCCAGTACAGGCTAATATTAAATACTAGTGGACTCTATGCAGCTCTCCCAGCGCCCCTAATTTTACTGATCTGGAGGTCACATTTTATTGAGCCAGTACAGGCTAATATTAAATACTAGTGGACTCTATGCAGCTCTCCCAGCACCCCTAATTTTACTGATTTGGAGGTCACATTTTATTGAGCCAGTACAGGCTAATATTAAATACTAGTGGACTCTATGCAGCTCTCCCAGCACCCCTAATTTTACTGATCTGGAGGTCACATTTTATTGAGCCAGTACAGGCTAATATTAAATACTAGTGAACTCTATGCAGCTCTCCCAGCGCCCCTAATTTTACTGATCTGGAGGTCACATTTTATTGAGCCTATGCAGTATATACTAACTCTGCTAAACTGAACAAATTCTGAATCTTAGGTGAATAAGTGTACAACGTGCTAAACCGAAGTTCAGACTGACCAGTGAAAATGGGCGTGCGTACCAAGTGTCATTTTAATTAGAAGTTTTAGTCAGTGATTTATTATTGAAGCTTGTAATTACAATATCTAATGCTCCTATAAATACTTTAATTAATTGTTTGTCCCGTTATTCTTTTTCCTTCCTCTTTTCCTTGTCATCCCCTTTAGTTTTAAGATTCTTGCTATAAATGGCTACAGCTAACACTATTAATGCTAAGTACCAAACAACAAGTGGGAGGTGGATCGTTGGTACCATTAAATCGATTTAACACCGCAATTCCAGTCGCAAGCCTGGGACCACTACTAGCATAGTCACAACATCTACAAAGCTGCCATATAGCCTGACTGACAATTTTCTCGACTGACTGACAATGTTTCTTCTTTTTCCCCATTTAGAATACAAAGATTAGTACATTTTAGCTTATGATTAATATTATATTTTTACCTATAGTTTACTTAGATTCTGTTTTAGACAGTCAATTTATTTAAAAAAGGTCTCACCCTCTAAAAAACTTCCGTTGGAAATGTTTCTATTAATTTCACATTGGAAAACTTTTCATTGTGTTTGACCTCAACTTAGATGTATTTGTTTTTTTTTGCTATTTTTTAGCAACTCCAATTCTCTTTTGTAGAGCTGATTCTTGTTATATAGAAGTACACTCGATACAGTTATCTTATATAATATGAAAATATATTGAACAGCCAAACTACTGGTATATCTTTATATTGGGAAGAAAAATAATACAAGTTCTAGTATTCTTTTAAAAATAGCCGTTCATAACATTTACTTCATTTTAGGTATGTGTGTGTGAAACATCAGAACTGAATAATGGACCAGAGAATTCAGAGATCTTTGGTTACCTGTTTCCGGTTTCGTCGGTTCACACTTCACATTGCTGCGTTCCTGACCTAGCTTCGCCTGCATCAGTAGATCATATTATAATATGCATTATAGACTATAGTTATACAGCTTGAATTTGAAAGAGCTACATGGTTGTTGTTTCGAGTGCTTTTTCATCTGCTGTGATGAATTGGCAGACAGCATCAACGGTTACCAACATAATAGGTGCATTGCAAGTTGTGCAATGCTGAATGCATACGTTTCGTCAGTGACTTCCTTCTGCCTCATTGATGCGAAACTGATAATAAACATGCAAGAGAATACAGCTATAGTTACTCTGGACTGCCATGATAGAAACATTGAAACAGATATTGACTGGCTTTAGGTATGTGAGACGTAAGTATTGAAACCTCAAATTGTTATGATCAGGTTCAACATACTTGCTATGATCCTTTATATAATATCAATATATTATATAAAATATAATATATTACATTGTATATTAATCTTGATATAAAATCTTCGCTTTTTGATGATTGTAAGATGTTCTGTTTCGTTGTAACCTTGTCCCCTACATAATTATACTAGAAAACCCGTGGTCACAGGGAGGAAGCTAATACTATTCTTTGGTAGTCAGTTTCTATCGCATCAAAAAAATATTCATCACAACCGAAGATACAGCCGCACTTAAAATATAGCTCGCACTTAACACCACGTAATAACAAAAACCGATCAAAATGCCTCTCTCAAATCCTTGCACGTGCACGTGGGAACAACAATCTTCGTTACCATGGTTACTATGCAACTTCCTATTTCTCATCTAATTTGCACGTGGGCGGTCGTACAGACAGAAACAATTCTCTGAACTATAGTAGAGATAATAGTACATCATTACTTCCATTTTTCAGGTTTTTATTGGTGTTGCAAACGATGTAACGATCACTAAATTCTGTGCCTATGTGAGATTTGTTGGTTCATCGAATAACATCAAAGTTACAGTGTGAGTAATTCAACTATCATGCACTTCATATTTTATGTCCCCCTACTCATTGTTCACTCTCTGTCTTCATCAGTGTTACTCTACATTTCTCTCAGTAGTTACTCTTCCACTCAGTATTAACTCTCTGTCTTCATCAGTGTTACTCTACATTTCTCTCTGCAGTTATTCTTCCACTCAGTATTAACTCTCTGTCTTCATCAGTGTTACTCTATATTTCCCTCAGTAGTTATTCTCCCAATCAGTGTTAACTCTCTATCTTCATCAGTGTTACTCTAGACATTTCGTTCAGAAGTTATTCTCCCACTCAGTATTAACTCTCTGTCTTCGTCAGTGTTACTCTATATTTCCCTCAGTAGCTACTCTCCCACTCAGTATTAACTCTCTGTCTTCATCAGTGTTATTCTACATTTCCCTCAGTAGTTACTCTCACACTGAGAGTTAACTCTCTGTCTTCGTCAGTGTTACTCTATATTTCGCTCAGTAGTTATTCTCCCACTCAGTATTAACTCTCTGTCTTAGTCAGTATTACTCTACATTTCTCTCAGTAATTATTCTCCCACTCAGTATCAACTCTCTGTCTTCATCAGTGTTACTCTACATTTCTCTCAGTAGTTATTCTCCCACTCAGTATTAACTCTAGCTCTCTGTCTTCATCAGTGTTACTCTACATTTCTCTCAGCAGTTATTCTTCCACTCAGTATTATCTCTAGCTCTCTGTCTTCGTCAGTGTTACTCTATATTTCCCTCAGTAGTTATTCTCCCAATCAGTGTTAACTCTCTATCTTCATCAGTGTTACTCTAGACATTTCCTTCAGAAGTTAATCTCCCACTCGACTCAGTATTAACTCTCTGTCTTCGTGAGTGTTACTCTATTATATTTCCCTCAGTAGCTACTCTCCCACTCAGTATTAACTCTCTGTCTTCATCAGTGTTATTCTACATTTCCCTCAGTATAGTTACTCTCACACTGAGAGTTAACTCTCTGTCTCTATCAGTGTAACTCTACATTTCTCTCAGTAGTTACTCTTTCACTCAGTTTTAACTCTCTGTCGTCATCAGTGTTACTCTACATTTCTCTCATCTTAGTTATTCTCCCACTCAGTATTAACTCTCTGTCTTCGTCAGTGTTACTCTATATTTCCCTCAGTAGTTACTATCACACTGAGAGTTAACTCTCTGTCTTCGTCAGTGTTACTCTATATTTCCCTCACTAGCTACTCTCCCACTCAGTATTAACTCTCTGTCTTCATCAGTGTTATTCTACATTTCCCTCAGTAGTTACTCTCACACTGAGAGTTAACTCTCTGTCTTCGTCAGTGTTACTCTATATTTCGCTCAGTAGTTATTCTCCCACTCAGTATTAACTCTCTGTCTTCGTCAGTATTACTCTACATTTCTCTCAGTAATTATTCTCCCACTCAGTATCAACTCTCTGTCTTCATCAGTGTTACTCTACATTTCTCTCAGTAGTTATTCTCCCACGCAGTATTAACTCTAGCTCTCTGTCTTCATCAGTGTTACTCTACATTTCTCTCAGCAGTTATTCTTCCACTCAGTATTAACTCTCTGTCTTCGTCAGTGTTACTCTATATTTCCCTCAGTAGTTATTCTCCCAATCAGTGTTAACTCTCTATCTTCATCAGTGTTACTCTAGACATTTCCTTCAGAAGTTAATCTCCCACTCGACTCAGTATTAACTCTCTGTCTTCGTGAGTGTTACTCTATTATATTTCCCTCAGTAGCTACTCTCCCACTCAGTATTAACTCTCTGTCTTCATCAGTGTTATTCTACATTTCCCTCAGTATAGTTACTCTCACACTGAGAGTTAACTCTCTGTCTCTATCAGTGTAACTCTACATTTCTCTCAGTAGTTACTCTTTCACTCAGTTTTAACTCTCTGTCGTCATCAGTGTTACTCTACATTTCTCTCATCTTAGTTATTCTCCCACTCAGTATTAACTCTCTGTCTTCGTCAGTGTTACTCTATATTTCCCTCAGTAGTTACTATCACACTGAGAGTTAACTCTCTGTCTTTGTCAGTGTTACTCTATATTTTGCTCAGTAGTTATTCTCCCACTCAGTATTAACTCTCTGTCTTCGTCAGTATTACTCTACATTTCCCTCAGTAGTTATTCTCCCACTCAGTATTAACTCTCTGTCTTCGTCAGTATTACTCTACATTTCCCTCAGCAGTTATTCTCCCACTCAGTATTAACTCTCTGTCTTCGTCAGTGATACTCTACATTTCCCTCAGTAGCTACTCTTCCACTCAGTATTAACTCTCTGTCTTCGTCAGTGTTATTCTACATTTCCCTCAGTACTCAGTAGTTACTCTCACACTGAGAGTTAACTCTCTGTTAACTTCTCTGTCTTTCCCTCAGTAGTTATTCTCCCAATCAGTGTTAACTCTCTATCTTCACCAGTGTTACTCTAGACATTTCCTTCAGAAGTTATTCCCTCACTCAGTATTAACTCTCTGTCTTTGTCAGTGATACTCTACATTTCCCTCATGCTCAGTAGTTATTCTCCCACTAAGTATTAACTCTCTGTCTTCGTCAGTGTTATTCTATATTTCCCTCAGTAGCTACTCTCCCACTCAGTATTAACTCTCTGTCTTCATCAGTGTTATTCTACATTTCCCTCAGTACTCAGTAGTTACTCTCACACTGAGAGTTAACTCTCTGTTAACTTCTCTGTCTTTCCCTCAGTAGTTATTCTCCCAATCAGTGTTAACTCTCTATCTTCATCAGTGTTACTCTAGACATTTCCTTCAGAAGTTATTCTCCCACTCAGTATTAACTCTCTGTCTTCGTCAGTGATACTCTACATTTCCCTCATGCTCAGTAGTTACTCTCCCATTTAGTGGTAACTCTCTGTCTTCATCAGTGTTACTCTACGTTTCCCTCATTAATTACTCTTCCACTCAAACTTCTCTGGGATTGGTGGAAAAAGAAGAGAAAACTTCGACTGAAATACGATAAGGGTGAGTTAAAAGTTTCAAACCCGCTTAAAACGACGACACTAACTTGGTGCTATATCACTACATAATATGTGCAAGGCAAATTTCTGGAGAATCGAGTATTTTTTTGTAATAATTTGAATTATAAAGCGACAAAATATTATGTGTTCTCTCTTGGTTTGATTTTTTGAACAACAGCCAGTAATTTTAGAAGGTAAACGGTCAAGCAAAGTGTGCAAGGTCGTTGATGGAGTATTCTATGTGAAATCCTCTCACCGGTCTGAGCCCCACCAACTGAACATCAGAGGACCAACTTGCACCTGCAGACATATTTTTCAAGCTATTGATGATGGTTTAATGAAATGCAATGGGAGGACCTACCTGAAGATTACAGAAACATACTGTTCTTCGTAAAAGATAAAGGTCTGTTAAATTGATCTGTATGCATGTTTACATTCCAATTTGAATAGACAAGACAAAATTGAGGTTCATAACTCGTTCATGTGCTATGGCAGTGCGTCCGCGTCGATGTAGGAGGTGTGGAGCCTGCTAGTAGAGAAAATATGAAGTTTCCAACAGTAAATATTATTATCAATATCAAAGGCAGGGCATTACTTCGACCTCCGAGGCGAGGTATCCGTGTGGACCCTGGTTGTTATCAGGGTTGGAAAGACAAAGATAATTTTGTCTGTTAAAGTGGGTTATCACTCTCTGCCATCAGACTCATAAATCACATCTCCGCAGGGTTTGCCAGGTTTTCCCTATTGCTTTGCTTCCAATTCTTATAATAGTCAAAATATAAAATCCGATATTATTTTTGCAGGAAGTGATATTGGGATATGGCCAGCTGATGCAGATGTAAACAAATGCTGCGATTATCCAGCATCAGAAGACGAGGATGAAGAAGTAGAAGATGATGAGGTTGGAGGAAATGGGGATAAAAGAAAGAAGAAACGGGACATAGACTATAAAGGAGATTGGCGGGAGCTTTCAAACAGAATAACTTCCTTCGTTGATGATCCTGAGTTTGACGTGATGGACGATGATGTCCGTGCATTATTATATAAGAAACTGTCAGATACCGTCAATGATGTGGCATCCTATATTTACAAAAGAAACTAAATTAGATAACATAGATAAGATAATGTTTGATAATATATTACTTTAAAAGCCGTGCAATCATTTTAGATATTAGATATTAAACTAACCATATTATGATATTCTCCGTCTAACTATTCGATCTGTCTCCATCTCACTATTCAATCGGTCTCAACGTTCATTCTCTGTTTAACTATTCAATCTCTGTCTCAGTGTTCATTTTCTTGTTTAACTATTCAATCTTTGTCTCAGCGTTCATTCTCTGTCTCGACATTTATTCTCCGTCTGACTATTTAATCTGTCTCAATGTTCATTCTCTGTCTCGACGTTCATTCTCCGTCTCACTATTCAATCTGTCTCAATGTTCATTCTCTGTCTCGACGTTCATTCTCCGTCTCACTATTCAATCTGTCTCAATGTTCATTCTCTGTCTCGACGTTCATTCTCCGTCTCACTATTCAATCTGTCTCGACGTTCATTATTTGTTTAACTATTCAATCTCTTTCTCAGTGATCATTCTTTGTTTAACTATTAAATCACTGTTCATTCCTGTCTCGACGTTAATTCTCCGTCTCATTATTCAATCTCTGCATCAGTGTTCATTCTCTATTTTAGAGTCAATTCCCTGTCTTACCTATCAATCTTTCTCGGTGTTCATTCCCTGTCTGACTGTTCAATTTCTGTCTCACTGTCCATTCTCTGTCTCGCTGTTCAATCTTCGTGTTTCTTTCAAAGTGTTACAGTGACAAGGAGACCGAATGATATTGTTGTAAAATAAAAAGCTTGTCCGCTTTAGTTATAGTGATATTAAAACATATACAACACCATGTATTATGAAATTTTAGATTTTGTTACAAAATATGGACAGTGAATTTGATGTTGTTGTCTAATAATACAAGACGTGAGGCGCGGCGACATTATCAATTTTAGAATTGCCCGCGCATTTTAGTACTTTGCCGCGGCTCCACTAGTATTTAACGTTTACCGTTAGGGTTAGGGTTAGGGTTAGGGTTAGGGTTAGGGTTAGGGTTAGGGTTAGGGTTAGGGTTAGGGTTAGGGTTAGGGTTAGGGTTAGGGTTAGGGTTAGGGTTAGGGTTAGGGTTAGGGTTAGGGTTAGGGTTAGGGTTAGGGTTAGGGTTAGGGTTAGGGTTAGGGTTAGGGTTAGGGTTAGGGTTAGGGTTAGGGTTAGGGTTAGGGTTAGGGTTAGGGTTAGGGTTAGGGTTAGGGTTAGGGTTAGGGTTAGGGTTAGGGTTAGGGTTAGGGTTAGGGTTAGGGTTAGGGTTAGGGTTAGGGTTAGGGTTAGGGTTAGGGTTAGGGTTAGGGTTAGGGTTAGGGTT
>NC_087075.1:15460787-15851470 GCF_026151205.1 Bolinopsis microptera | reverse complement strand
CTCCAAATTAGTGGTAAATCAGATATTAGAGATAAGGAAACCAGAATAGAACACGGTTTCAAGCTGTCACACGCTGCACTAAATTAAATCAAAAGTAGGCATGTTAAGTTGCAGTTATACTTGTTATACCAGACATGTTCGTAGCAAATAAGGTTTTAAATGCTTGATTCCATTTAGCTTGATATCGAAAACCACGGATATAAAAAATGGGCGAGGATTGCTTGCGGAGGGACATGATAATATTTAACAGTGTTAGAAAGAGTCAGATAACGAATTTAAATGCTTAATAATCCAAGTCACAAACTCAATGCAATAAACTTTGTAATATTTCATGGCACTCGGATTTACTAAAGGCAATGACTTACCCCAACCCCCTTGCTTCAGTACTTTTGCTGACTAAAATATAGAATAGTATTATACATTTTTGAAACAAATTTTTGACGCACAAATTAAGTTGACGTCCATAAAATTGACGTCAAAGTTACCTGAAAAACGAAAAAAGTGGTGTGAACTCCAATTGTTTAACATTGTTGTATGTAAATTTATTGCGTGCTGTGACGTTCAATTTAATAAAAGCAAAATGACGATGGTAGACGAGTGTCTTGATAAACTTAAAGATAAAGTTGGTAATCTGTCAGAGAACGGTTTCCTTACAGCTTTCTGTAAAGAACACGTGTAGTCGTAAAGAACACGTGTAGTCGTAAAGAACTTGTTAACATTGGAGGACTTCGCCGCTTCGACGCGCCGTTGTGGCACTGTCGTGGCACTGTCGTGGCACTGTCGTGGCACTGTCGTGGCACTGTCGTGGCACAGTCGTGGCACTGTCCTGGCACTGTCGTGACGAGCAAAATATTTAAAACAATTTTGACTACGGTTTGCCATTATTATCCATCTGCCAATAGAATTTGGACAGGATGCAACTTTCAGCCATCCCGTCATAAACTTTAAATGTTTTTACAGGCATGGTCTTTCCTCTGACTCTAAGACGTTACTCTTAACTGCGCACAATTTGATTTTCTGCACATTAAACGTTTCTCAAAGCAAGTGCAGATACCCTCGTTACCATGGTTACTACTGCAGATATCCCACGATAATGGTTTCTGTAAATAATCGAATTTTCTGTGGACGTGTTTATTGCTCTCTTATCTACACAATTCCCATTGTCACGTTATTTATTGAGCGATACATTGTCACGTCATTAGTTCACCAGAAGCAGTAGAATGAGGAGCCCAGTTTTAATATCTGCACGTATCGCACTACCCTCGTTACCATGGTTACTACTGCAGTACGATTACCTAATATCTCACTCATTCACTGCCAGAAGAAGTGCCAGCTTTTGTAGGTGGCATGATTTTGTCATTAATCAGGTAACTATTGTTGCACGCCGCGGTTTTAACTTATCGGTAACGTGAGGTTAAATAAGTGTCAGCGGTGAAAAATGTGGGCTCAAAATTGAAAGGGACGGTTACAGATCAGATTTATACTCAAATATTCCATAATAATCAAACTTACTGAATACTGAATACATTATTAATAGGTTACTGAGAATCATGTCCAAACACTGCAAACAAATAGGTACTCCATCTTGCTTGAGTATATGGGGTAAACAATAAACTTAGAGGGGCTATTCACAGATGTCAGCCTCATAAGAGAAACAGCGAGGTTCTTGGTGAGAGCAAACAACAGGCGTTTCCCGAAGAAGGAAGTCACTAAGAAGGATCTGCTGAAGTCCAGCTGTAAAGTCCCCGCTACACCTCAACAGAACTCCTCTGCGGATACGTGACAGTCAAGTCGAGCTTCATTTCATTTCATATCACGATCACCATATCATATCATTTTGGAACAATATGTTCATGGGAACTAAATTATATTATTTGCACTTGTTTCTCTTTCAACAAAAGATGTGACGAAGTTAAATTTTTATGATTTTTACATTTTTATTTTAAGAACACTCTTGCACATTATTTATTTATTTATTTCTATTATATTGATGTATATTCAAGACGTGAGTGTTAGGGCTCTCATTGAAAAATTTATGTTTAATCCTGTTTAATCCTATTTAATCCTGTATATATATATAGGTAACTATACTAGGTGGCCTAGTGGTTAGAGCATCCGCCTTCTGCGCAGAAGGTTCAGGGTTCGAATCCCAGTGTCACCTAGTCTATATATAGGTAATTTTCAAAATAATCATAAAACGAAATCATTGTCGTTCGTAACTAAACATTCACGCAAATAACTCCCTCTTATTATTCACGTCTTATGTTCACTATTTTAAATCAGAAGATCATAAGATCGTTATAAATAAACTTTTGTTTAACAGAGAGAATATTCAATTTCTTTTGCTCCGTAGCAAGTTTGTCCTCGTTGTATAACTGGAGTAGGTTTTACCGATCACCACTGATCCATTTTACTTAACTATGCCCTGCTACTAGAGTAACTTTAGGATAGCAATAATCTATTCGAGGTGATTTGCAGTTTGCTCAAATCACAAATTATAATGATATACTCAGTGAAAAGCGCCCACGTGCATGATACTCAAATACTCGAGTAGCTACTTAGAACAACCCTTATCTTATAATTATCTCCATTATATTTCGAAGAACTCTGCCCTAAACAGTAAACATACGACCCTCAGGCGTCTCTGTCACAAATGGGCCAACCAGAATAGAGTATCTAAGTCACGTGAAGCTGTGAATCAATCAGCGCGCACCATCGCCATGACAACCAACGAAATTGTCGTGTGTCGCTGTCACGTGACTTTGCTCGGCCTATCAGAGAAGCCACTTCGAGATGGCAGGGCCTACTCTGGTGTAGTTGGTGTTGTACACACTGCACTGATAATGATATCACGTTGAACGTGTAATGTAAATATAGTGTGGAATGTGGATACATGCGAATATATATTCTAAATAACTATCAGAGAAGCGCGTGTGAGACAAGTGGATTTAGTGGCGTGATAAAGGAGAGAGATAATAAGTACGTACTCAAAAGGCAACCAATCAGGAGGCAGGAAATTGTCACGTGACTATGGTCCGCACGAGCAAAGTTTATTTAACGTTTGTTCCGTCCAATTTGGTTTCGAAATTAAATTAAATCATTCAACTTCACCAAGTGTTGCATATATATAATATGCTTAGTAAATTAAACTTAATCCAAGTAAGATTAATTGTGTGATGTCTCCTGAGACACGGACTTAATCAGCATTTTAATAGACTTTCAGTATACGTGTTCTTTTTCATTGATTGACAATGTCAACCCTTCCAGATCGTTGCAGAGCAACGTTACGCCACCGGTGGTCATGATCGTGAATAATTATGTCCGTGAAAAATTTGACATAATTATCTTCGGTTGTGTAGGATATTGTTTGACGCGATTTAAACTTACTAACAAAAAATACTATTAGCTTCCTCTCTGAGAGTGCACCACGGGTTTTGTAGTATATATATTTATTATACCAGTACTATTATTATTGTAATTTAGTCTTAGAGTTAGTCTATTTTCAGTATTTTAGTCACGGAGTATTCCAATATGTTTAGTCCATGAGCCCATCGGGACAGTTCATTAATTCCATTTTATTGATTGCACATTTTACAATTTTACTCACATTTTTTTGTTTGTTATCTTTTGTTATGTTTAGTTTTAACGGAGCTGTACTATTTCCAATGAACGGCACAAAACTTCCCGCCTTTCTGAGAATCGTATTGCTGGTCACGTGACAAAACTTCCCGCCTTTCTGAGAATCGTATTGCTGGTCACGTGACAAAACTTCCCGCCTTTCTGAGAATCGTATTGCTGGTCACGTGACAAAACTTCCCGCCTTTCTGAGAATCGTATTGCTGGTCACGTGACAAAACTTCCCGCCTTTCTGAGAATCGTATTGCTGGTCACGTGACAAAACTTCCCGCCTTTCTGAGAATCGTATTGCTGGTCACGTGACAAAACTTCCCGCCTTTCTGAGAATCGTATTGCTGGTCACGTGACAAAACTTCCCGCCTTTCTGAGAATCGTATTGCTGGTCACGTGACCTCAGACACATTACACGTTATCCCACGTGACCAGTATTGCTGGTCACCTCAGACACATTGGCACTTTTGCTAGCATGTGGTAGACTGGTAGGAAAATTCAGCTCATAATTGGATTGAATGCTTTTAAAGATTACAGGTAACATGTACAATCAAATAAAGAATTCCAGTCGTTTTCCTAATCTAAGAGTTAGTTCTATGTGGCCACGTATTGTGCACGGTGCAACAAAACATTTGTAAGAGTCTCCGAACAGCAAGCCCCCCCCCCCCCCCTCTTAACTAGAAACTTAACACTCGACTGAAGTTACTGAAGATGATGGGGTTTACACAACCCGGGTGTGAAAATCCTGATAAATGCCTTGTTTGATGTTACTTGATACTGTTATGTGGAGTCAGAGAGTATAAATCTGTTAACTTTCTGTTGTGCTGTGTATTAAACAATAACAACACTGATTACATTGCTATGATACGTGTTGCTATGATACGTGTTGCTATGATACGTGTTGCTATGATACGTGTTGCTATGATACGTGTTGCTATGATACGTGTTGCTATGATACGTGTTGTTTTGCAAGGGATCGGTGTTATTTTTTGAGGGAGTCAAGACAATCCATTTATACCTTTGATCCCTCCAGTCTCCACCTCAATTTCTCGAAATTTTAAATGAAGTATATTTTGAATGCAGTAGTGATAATGTTTTTCAAAGTTGAATGGTTTGTATGTATTCAGTGGTGGTTGGATGGTTTGTATGTATTCAGTGTTGGTACTTGGACCAGTATAGAATGCAAATTATTAGATTTGTGGATATATAATTGAATCTGTTGTTTTACTACACTGTTCATATGGCTAAGCAATTTGCTTGCCTTCTGATCTGTTTACATTTGATATCAGTTAGGAAACGACCAAAATGTCGGTTCGGTTAAGATTTGTTGCTCTTATGACTGGTTTGGTTATGTTAGGGTTATGTAAATAATTACTGATTTGATCGTTTTCTCCCAACAGCGAATACTGAGCACATCCTTACTAAATACATAACATTCTTATCGACTTATACTTACAGTAGTATATAAGCTCCTTACTAAATACATAACATTCTTATCGACTTATACTTACAGTAGTCTATAAGCTCCTTACTAAATACATAACATTCTTATCGACTTATACTTACAGTAGTCTATAAGCTCCTTACTAAATACATAACATTCTTATCGACTTATACTTACAGTAGTCTATAAGCTCCTTACTAAATACATAACATTCTTATCGACTATAGTAGTCTATTATAGATATAAGATAATAATTTACGTCACGGGCCAAGGAGTGCAGAAGCAAATTAATTAATACTTAGCTCATCTCACTTTCATCCCAATAGTGGTTTATAATCTCTACTAGTTCATTAATTCTACTAAATTTACTCTTTGCTGGGCCTAGTGTTACTCATATTTATAAGCTTATATTGTTCGTGATGATCGCTATAATAGTACTGTGCCATGTGTAGCGGTGTGAGTGGAATGTTGTAAGAAATGGTCGCTTTTTTTGTATTTTGTGGCCTGAAAAAAAGCAAGTGTGGGGTCCCTCTCTCTCTCTCAATTAATCAAAAGATCAATATTTTCTCCATTGAATCCGAAATATTTCTAACTTCAAGTACACTGACGACGTTATTTTCATGCAAGTTTTATGAAAATAAAGCCTGCACTTGAGAGCTGTGCAATTTGTAGAATTTATGAAGCACCTTACTTTAATGTAGTTATATGCTCTCCCCAACAGTGCACTCTCTCCCCAACTACTTAAAATAAGAATTGACTTTCAGACTGCAATAATGACTACAGTCGGTTACTGAAGTCAGGCTTTGAAAAAGAAAACCTCATGATATGAAATATCCGAGGATCGAATGTCACTTACATTGCTCCTGTAATATGTGATTGGTCGGATCTGAGTCACATGACATAACTCAACGATTGCTATTGGCCGATATAGGAAGAGAGGATGGGATGGACCAAGATTAGGTCCTATTATTTTCAGTTGTGATGATTGTTTAGTTTGAACGTTTTGCTTGCCTGCTGTGTGTTCCCTTAATTGACTCTGTTATCTTACTTAACTCTGCACTTAACTCTTAAAGATTAGCCTATATAATCGCACTTAATATGTTTTCGGTTGCTCTCAAAGCAAAGCGATTAGTTTTGTAATCGCACTCCCTGAAAAAAAAACGACAAAAAACTGGTGCGATTATGAAAATAATAAGTGGCCGTCAATAGATCAAAAGTGGAGTTATAATTATTAATATTTGATAATCCAATTAATCATAATTATTTAATTGTAATCACTTAATTGTAATCACTTAATTGTAATCACCTCATTGTAATCACTTAATTGTAATCACTTAATTATAATCACTTAATAAGGGTAATATAAATTACATGTATTTGAATGCAGTGACGTTATTTGAAATATCTTGTACCGCATTGATGCAAATTATTGCAAAGCTTTTTCTTATCTTTACCCTTATTACTATATCTTACACATATCTAATATCATAATTACACGATATTTACAGTGTTCTAATTAATTAGCTTTTCCTTTTCAGTGCAATGAAACAATACAATCTCATATACGCTCAAATTAAACTCTTTCGAGAAAATGTCTCACTGTTTTTTAATAGACTTAGTTATGAAGATTGCATAATAATGGTAAACAGATCACGTTTCGACATTTGACGTCATATTCATATTTTAAAATTATTGGTTATACATTTATAAAGTGTTGAAAGTATTAAAAGTGCAAATAGAAATTCCCTGACGTTTTACTGACGCCAACATGACCCATTTTAACCTAACTATTCGATTACCGAACAGTTTATTAATTCATGTTTGGTGACGTCTTTTCAATTTTCTGTCCTGCTTTGATAGCTTACATCAACTTATACACGTCTACTGTTACAGTTAACTTGTGTTGACTTAAAATTTCGTTGTTTTATTGATCGTAGCACTAGCTATTTTTACTTTTGAAGGTTTTTTTGCACATTTCATTTTCATCTTTTTATCCCCCTGGTTTTCTTTCCTAATAGTAGTTTTTGTGGATTAAGCTGAAGTTTACTGAGTTATATCAACTCCCTCTAATGCGTATGTTGAATGTTGATATCACGTGACACTGTTACCAGGGTAACGCAGGTATTACGTGACACTGTTGCCATGGTAACGCAGGTATCAAGTGACACTGTTACCAGGGTAACACAGGTATAATGTGACACTGTTGCTAGGGTAACGTAGGTATCACGTGACCCTTTTGCCAGGGTAACGCAGGTATCACGTGACACTGTTGCCAGGGTAACGCAGGTATCACGTGACACTGTTGCCAGGGTAACGCAGGTATCACCTGACACTATTGCCAGGGTAATGCAGGTATGATACTAATGCAGGTATGACACACACATTGCTTGCATGACTATGCTGAAAAGTGGGAGCTGTCTGTGAATATCAACAAAACCAGTGTGATGGTCCTCAACACAAGCTCACGAATACTGAAATGTGCTTACGGCTTCAAACTAGGCAACTTGGACATCGCACCAGTCAGAAAATACTACTATCTTGGAATCCAATTATCTCTGAACGGTTCCCTTAAACAAGCGATCAATGAACTTAGCAAGAAAGGTCTTCGCTCACTCTTTTCTTTGAGACGAATTATTGACACGAGAGCCCTTACCACTAGCACGATGCTAAAACTCATCGATAGCTTAGTCAAGCCAGTGGCCACATATGGATGCCCTGATTGGCTGCCATCAACCAACATCGTGAAAGCCATCCTCTCGAAAAATCAAGAAGCGAGTCTTTCCAAAGCAGCAACAAAAAATGCTCTTGAAACCACTCACTTGAAAATTCTTAAATGATATTGGGTTTCCACAAAAAGGCAAATAACAACTTTTGTTACGGCGACACAGGAAGAACCCCCTGGACAGTGACCGTCCTCCCTCAATGTATTGCAAGGAGGATCTTCACAATCAGCCTAAAATGTCATTCTACACTGCGTTACCATAGTTACACTACTAGTTACCATAGTTACACTACTAGTTAATGTCATTCTACACTGCGGTCAAAGCTGAGTTTGGTGAAGAACCGTACTTACAGCACCCATGCAAGGTTAAAAGAGCTAACATTGCTAAACTTCGATCTGGCAGTCACGATCTGAGGGTAGAGAAAGGTCGCTACACTGCAGATCGCTACAACATAGCAGTGAAAACATGTCGCTTTTGCTGCTCCTCAGACACCGACGTCATGCGGTTCTTCGAAGAACTACCATTCTTTGAAACACCAATCCTTGAAACCGAGGACCACGTCATAAATGAATGTCCCAGCTACCATTCCCTCGGGTCCAACTAAACCTCTTAGACAACCTTAAAAGCCTCAATGCTCAAAGAATATGGGGCCATCATGAACTTATTCCGTGCAAAAGAATTTGGCAAGTACATCTATAGCTTTCTCTCGATTTTTAGAGTTCTGATCGTCTTTACGAATTGTTGTATTACCAAGACGAGTTCGTTAGTGTTCAACATATTCATGTTAGCTACAGAAATCATCCTTGCGTATTGAATATCTTGATCAGAGCGGACTTTATTTCCTCACAATTCTAAAGAAGAAGTCAACTTTTAACGATGCATTATCTAAAACCATTTCTATGAATGTTTCTTTAGCAGCTCCACCCCCTGACGTTACCAGATGAAGTTACCACATGAACTCACGTCGTTCACCACTTTTAACATTAAGATATAAGAGTGATAATTCACACGTTACGCCACTCATTCTTTGTTGATTGTTTCGCTGATATTTGATACCAAAACTGTGCCAGCAGTTCGAACTACCGTTTATAATTTACATATTGTAAGAGGTTCTTACTCGCTCTTTACTGCTTTAATGTAACCATTTGATTTTTAAAGAGTTTCGGAGCTCTAATACTCTCTCTACGAGGCTCTAATACTCCGCGAAACTTCTACAGAAGCTGCATATAAATATAATTCATTAATGTCTACCTTATCTGACCTTATTAGCTAGCTGTAGTCATCTATAATGGATCTGCCTCAAGAATGACCTACCCGAACTGACTTAAATCTTGGTTAATGGTTTTGATAGCTCTTCAGCTGCCGTATCACGTGACACTGTTGCCAGGGTAACGAACACTCCGGCTTCTACAGCTTCGTTTTGTGATTCCTACCAAAAGACACTCCCCTTTATTATAAACGTCTCCATACTTTGAAACCGCGTAACTCTTTAAACCAACAATTGCTGTTACCCTGGTTACCCCTGGTTACTGCTTCGAGACACAGTAACTGCAAGGTGAGACTAGTTACCTCACAAGACGTTAGAGCAAGAGTTGTAGTTTTACATTATTACCATGGTAACCACGGGGGCACCACCCAGGGCTCATCCCCAATTCTTCCTCTAATCGAGCTCAATTTCAACGAATTTGAATTTGCAAGCAGTTCTGAATTTGTTACGCAGCTGTCATTTAAATTTCAAATTTAACAGGATTTGTGCTCTTCAGTTCCCCCTACAGTGCCGCAACTACCCTCGTTACTCAATCCCCAACTGCAATTTCAACAGTTACTCTCAGAAGAAAACCCGGATGTTCAACAAAGCGTTCAGCAAACTGACCCGGACACTGAGCGGTCTGTTCAGCCCGGACTCGTTCAGTCAGGACCACGAACGGACAGCCTCCTCCGCAAGCAACCCTAACAGAGCCTCGTCCCAGGATTCCGTCATGTCCCTGGACCCTCTCATGTAAGTGTGTTTTCAAGCGCTTACACCACTAGTTACCAGGGTTACACCACTAGTTACCAGGGTTACACCACTCCCAGGATTCCGTCATGTCACTGGACCCTCTCATGTAAGTGTGTTTTCAAGCATTTTGTAAGAGCTGGTGTGGGAGCATTCTGCATTATGTTGATGTTTTCTAGCGTTATCGCTGTTGTAAAAGCATAATTGAAATTTATTCTATTTTTAAGCACAGTTTATTTTTTTGCGAGCATAATGTATTTTGTTTATGAGCATGATTTATTTTTCTTATTGAATCTAAGACCATGATTTCCCACAAACTGTTTAACGTCACATGCTGTCACAAACGAATATATTTAATATTACGTTTAATTCATAATTTATTTTACTGCTGAACTGTCTGAGCACTGTTTCACCATGCAATTAATTCATATATACCCAATTCTTCATAAATTTGCCTGTCACATTTCACATTCTGACAAATTTTTCTCCTGCGTCATTATGTCGCATAATTTGTGTGTCATTATGTCGCATAATTTATGTGTCATTATACAAAGTCATATTATGTTTTCTCCCAATTAAACTCCAAAGAAACCTCTCGACCCACCAACTCAACAAACATGACATCACCACTATCAACAGACATGAGGTCACTTGACAAAGCACTTTGCTGCACATTATCTTCTGAAATCGCGGGGTTTTTACACAAGCCATAATAACACCTACTTAAACTCCTTGAATCATGCTGACAGTAGGTTACCATGACTACACAGGCTAAGATGACAGGACCCAAAAACGGTAATCCACATTTCCATAAATGATTCCATTCCCATCTTTATCAGTGTGTCGATGACAAGTAATTAATTATATTCCCTGCTACACCTCAACAACGTGTACCCTTCTAGAATTACTGTTTGTTAAACATTTCCTGGCCAACCTTTCATAATATGAGCCGAATATATCACCATGACAACCATTATATCGAATATATCCTACACGAACACTTACGCTAGTGTACTGTCATTAAAATCATGTTTTTAATTTCTGTTTGTGATTTCGGGTACTTTTGCCCAATATCTTGTTCTATGGTTTACAGTGTCGCACCACTAGTTACCATGGCAACACCACTAGTTACCAGGGTTACACCACTAGTTACCAGGGTTACACCACTAGTTACCAGGGTTACACCACTCCCAGGATTCCGTCATGTCACTGGACCCTCTCATGTAAGTGTGTTTTCAAGCATTTTGTAAGAGCTGGTGTGGGAGCATTCTGCATTATGTTGATGTTTTCTAGCGTTATCGCTGTTGTAAAAGCATAATTGAAATTTATTCTATTTTTAAGCACAGTTTATTTTTTTGCGAGCATAATGTATTTTGTTTATGAGCATGATTTATTTTTCTTATTGAATCTAAGACCATGATTTCCCACAAACTGTTTAACGTCACATGCTGTCACAAACGAATATATTTAATATTACGTTTAATTCATAATTTATTTTACTGCTGAACTGTCTGAGCACTGTTTCACCATGCAATTAATTCATATATACCCAATTCTTCATAAATTTGCCTGTCACATTTCACATTCTGACAAATTTTTCTCCTGCGTCATTATGTCGCATAATTTGTGTGTCATTATGTCGCATAATTTATGTGTCATTATACAAAGTCATATTATGTTTTCTCCCAATTAAACTCCAAAGAAACCTCTCGACCCACCAACTCAACAAACATGACATCACCACTATCAACAGACATGAGGTCACTTGACAAAGCACTTTGCTGCACATTATCTTCTGAAATCGCGGGGTTTTTACACAAGCCATAATAACACCTACTTAAACTCCTTGAATCATGCTGACAGTAGGTTACCATGACTACACAGGCTAAGATGACAGGACCCAAAAACGGTAATCCACATTTCCATAAATGATTCCATTCCCATCTTTATCAGTGTGTCGATGACAAGTAATTAATTATATTCCCTGCTACACCTCAACAACGTGTACCCTTCTAGAATTACTGTTTGTTAAACATTTCCTGGCCAACCTTTCATAATATGAGCCGAATATATCACCATGACAACCATTATATCGAATATATCCTACACGAACACTTACGCTAGTGTACTGTCATTAAAATCATGTTTTTAATTTCTGTTTGTGATTTCGGGTACTTTTGCCCAATATCTTGTTCTATGGTTTACAGTGTCGCACCACTAGTTACCATGGCAACACCACTAGTTACCAGGGTTACACCACTAGTTACCAGTGTTGCACCACTAGTTACCATGGCAACACCACTAGTTACCATGGCAACACCACTAGTTACCAGGGTTACACCACTAGTTACCAGGGTTACACCACTAGTTACCATCCTCCCGTCTTGTTGAGTAACAATCAGCACTGTACAAATTATCTCTTTTTAACACTGTTGACGCGTCCGTCTGTCTGGTATTCTGAGACGAGTACCAACGTACTATCTAGTTTCACGAGCAACGTGTACACTGCACAGTGTACCGAGTAGCGCCCCCTGACCCCCCCCCCCCTGTACAGTGTACCGAGTAGCGCCCCCTGACCCCCCCCCCTGTACAGTGTACCGAGTAGCGCCCCCCCTGTACAGTGTACCGAGTAGCGCCCCCTGACCCCCCCCTGTACAGTGTACCGAGTAGCGCCCCCTGACCCCCCCCTGTACAGTGTACCGAGTAGCGCCCCCTGACCCCCCCCCCCCTGTACGGTGTAAGGAGTAGCGCCCCCTGACCCCCCCCCCCTGTACAGTGTACCGAGTAGCGCCCCCTGACCCCCCCCCCTGTACAGTGTACCGAGTAGCGCCCCCTGACCCCCCCCCTGTACAGTGTACCGAGTAGCGCCCCCTGACCCCCCCCCTGTACAGTGTACCGAGTAGCGCCCCCTGACCCCCCACCCTGTACAGTGTACCGAGTAGCGCCCCCTGACCCCCCCCCCCTGTACAGTGTACCGAGTAGCGCCCCCTGACCCCCCCCCCCTGTACAGTGTACCGAGTAGCGCCCCCTGACCCCCCCCCCCCCCTGTACAGTGTACCGAGTAGCGCCCCCTGACCCCCCCCCTGTACAGTGTACCGAGTAGCGCCCCCTGACCCCCCACCCTGTACAGTGTACCGAGTAGCGCCCCCTGACCCCCCCCCCTGTACAGTGTACCGAGTAGCGCCCCCTGACCCCCCCCCTGTACAGTGTACCGAGTAGCGCCCCCTGACCCCCCCCCTGTACAGTGTACCGAGTAGCGCCCCCTGACCCCCCCCCTGTACAGTGTACCGAGTAGCGCCCCCTGACCCCCCCCTGTACAGTGTACCGAGTAGCGCCCCCTGACCCCCCCCCTGTACAGTGTACCGAGTAGCGCCCCCTGACCCCCCCCCCCCTGTACAGTGTACCGAGTAGCGCCCCCTGACCCCCCCCCCTTTTTGTCACTGTTGCGAAGGTGTGCCTTGTACGTGTGCCAGTGTAGTCATGGTAACCTACTTAAGTTAACTTAAATTAAGATTTGTAGTTTTGATAGTGTTAATTTCTTGCCTAAAAAAGAAAATTTTTTTACAATATCTTGACAAGCGGTTGCCAATACTATATTTCGTAAATTTATCCCTTATAACAGTGTAGTAACCATGGTAACCTACTGGTTTTTATCCCTTATAAGCCTACTTAGCCTATGAATTTACCAATTTTAAATATAAATTAAACGTCAACACTTGCAACCACTCTTGATAATATTACTGATAGGTTTTACAGTCTTTCTCCCCAGTAGTTGTCATTCTCATAAGATCAAATCCATTAATATTAACTTGTTTATTATCACACATAATATGTTATATAATAACAGGTTATGTTATAACATATAACATAACCTGCACAAATACAAAACATCAAACCAATGTCTCACGGTTCCTCCAAATCGTTAAAACTCATTATTGAGTGACGTCAGGGACCGAGGAAGTATTAAGAATATCGGTACTTCGCTATACATCTTTAACGTGAAACATTGGAATATATATCTGACGTAGAAATCAACAAGTTTGCACGGTGCTTTAACTCTTTACAAGTTTCGCGTTTACGCTTCATTAATAATTTGCTTTGGTTTATATTTGGTTGGTTTGTATGTTGTGATTTTGATTTCGTAGTTCTAAAAGTGAAGAATTTTGTTGTTGTTTAAATCATGCTCATTTTTAATTTCGTGCCGAATATTTTACCTAAGATTTTATCTATTTATGTTTTATAAGTATAATTATGTAATAAAGATATCATACTCGTGGAAGAAGGTACTAGTTAAATATGATTCATTTACGTAAAATCAAGAGCATAGGTTATATGGTTATATATGTGAAACCCAGGCCTTGAAGTTATAATGTCTGTAGTTGACATTACAATAAGGCTACTATGGTAACCATAGTTACCGTAGTAACCATAGAATCTCAATACAAAATATGATTTTAGTCAGAGAATCGAGGAAGAGTTTAAAATACTTGACCGGTAAACCACTATTACGTTGAACAGAACTATGTAACTTCCTTCACTAAAATCGTCACTATGTGGAAGCAAGAAGGGCGTGGGCTCTGTTCGTTTAACAGGTGAATATTCAATATTCAACAAGTAACGCCTACTCTATTTAATATTCTTGTTAGTTATTCAAAAGGTTTGTGGCCATGGTTTCACCAAGAGTTTAATCTTAATTCTACAGGTTTAGATCAATGTTGTTCCCTCTAGTTCCCTCAGTAATTGTGGTTATTATCTTGGCAATACAGTTGGTTATTCAAAAACTGGACTATTGTTTTGCTCTTAAATAATTAAATTTGTTAATGATAATCTGTATCAATAATACTAATTCACGCACTTAACTGGAATAACACACCCATTCAATTAGGACTATAGCCTATTATACTTGTGAAGAAATATTTAGGAATCTTACTTTATTCTGAATTTGGGTTAAATTTTACGAGGTCGTTTATAATATTGCTACTCAATAAGTTGTCGCTTCAAAGTTTTATTATACTCTTTTTAAAGTTTTGACATACAAAGAGTATGGTAATATGGTACTAGTCTTTTCAAAGTTCTACTTTAATCTCTTCGAGCTTTTAAGGTTCTATCATTCAATATATTGTTCCTTCTACTTTTGTAGCTTTCTTTCTGTACTTTTTCTGCACCACTACGTCGTAGAGCAAGTTCATGATATAATTATAGCAATCTAGATATGGTATATAATGGTTAGCCAACTAGGCTAGACTGTTAAAATATAAATATTCCACTATTACACTTTAAACTGATGTGTAAATGCCCGGACTTGGGAGTATAAGTAGGTATTCTTGGCTATTTGGCAATAATTTTGGGTATCCTATTAACTGGCAGGCTGGCGGTCGGACTGTGTTACCAATTGTGTAATATCTATGTGTTCCTGATTCATATCATTGCAACATAGTCCAAGTTTACATTTATCGGGGTTGGTATCTACTGAGCAAAAATTTGGCCACAAAATGTAAATGGTGTCTCATAAATGTAATGAGCTCTTTCCGCATTTGACAGCATTTAAAATGGGAAATGAACTTTCACTAAGTCACTATAGGCAAAAATAATTTTTCAACGGTTTTGGTGAAGGCATTATTATATACTTATATAGTATTATATAGTATTATATAGTATTATATAGTATTCTATAGTATTATATAGTATTATATAGTATCATATAGTATTATATAGTATCATATAGTATTATATAGTAATATATAGTATTATATAGTATTATATAGTATTATATAGTATTATATAGTATTATATAGTATTATATAGTATTAAAAAGTATTACATAGTATTATATAGTATTGTATAGTATTATATAGTATTATATAGTATTATATATAGCAGAATTGTGTAACTGTCAGCGTTGACTTCACTTTTAGATGAAATTGAAATATGTCAGCCGTCAAGTCTTTCATCCTTGTCGCTTTCTTCTGTGACATAACTTTTGTTTTCGGCATAGTTTGATAGGTAGGATGCTTTTTATTTTTAGCACTGAGTTAGTTACTATGGTTACCAAGTTACTATGTTACTTGAATCTCAGTACAAAATACCGAGTCTTCATTTGATTCGTGATTATTTTTTTGCGGTTGTGTTTAAATTTCATTGAATATAATACATATATAAACAAATTTGGCGTGTCAAGCATGCTGACTTTACTTCAAGATGAAGTTGAAATGTAGCTCAGAGTCTTGTGGTGGAAAAGTAAAAATTAAAAATGCTTGTATTTGTGAGTACAGGGTTTATTGAATTGTTGCTTTAGCCCATCTTGTCGCAGTTGGGTCTGAATTTAATTTTATCACCTTTCTCATGATCGTATCATTTTGATCAGACAAAGCTTTGAACTTACTTTTAACTTTTAATAATTTTTGTGGAAGCTTACCTTTCACATAAAGTTAGTCTCATTCAAAAATATTTATATTTTACCAATTTATGGGCCGAAATCTATTAAATTTGGGCATATGGTTTTGGATCATAACTCAGTAATACTAATGTTGTGTCCAATCGTGATGAAATTTCATATACGAGTTCAGGAGACCACTTATAGCTACAAGTAAAGCATCTTAAACCTGGGTTTGGGTATGTGAGACCAAATTGGGCCTAATTTGTACCAAATATGGGCGTCGCTGCCCCACAGGCACCGTTTGGCGGTTGGTGTCCGGGACCCCCTCAAAAGTTCGGTCACCGGTCCTAGTTTGTTGGTCAACTGCTATCTCGAAACCAAGTTTCACAAAAAAATGCCCATTGGCCGTTTTAAACGTACGTGTACTTTATCATGTTTATGCATAATGTATAGGGTGGGCCAAAAGTAAGTCAGGTGATTGACTTACCTAATCACGTGATAAGGTCACCCCGTTAAACATTACGGGGAATCGTTAAGGCTGCCCAATTAAGGTATCGTGTCACGGTGTCAGAAACGTATGGGTACTGACTTTAGGCCCACCCTGTATATACGTACGCAGTGGCGTAACGAAGGGCCCCGCCGACCCCGCTGTGCGCCAACAGGCAACGTTACGCCACTGTACGAGGTACGTACGTACGTGATTTGTGTATATCTTTAGTTTCACACATTCGTTATTCGCACATTATTAGTTTGTTAACTCATTCACAAACACTTAATTACTTAATTTGCCACTTTTTTTCTTGACACCTTTGACATATTCTGCAGAAATATTCTTGTAATTGTACTTTGAAATATATAACATATATATATATATATATATATAATAACAAACCCACAATGGTACACTAACGTCATATCGCCACATTCCACAATGCAAAGTTTGGCACCATTAATTTATTAATTGATAATCTTGTATTCCGTTTGTAATGGGAAATTATTTCTCGTGTATAAGAGTTGATGTACAAAACTAAAGCACTGTAAGAAAGTCTAATCTAGTATGCAAGGCTTAACTCGAAATCGATCTGTACTGCTTCCGGGATTTCGTGGTCATAAAGCAGACGGGGTCTTGTTACCCTTCAATCAACAGTAAATGCTTCCAATCCAGTGATCTGTGACACAATTTGTTCAGTAAAAATTTTAACATATAAAATTCCATCGGGTTCAATTTGTTTTGCTTGTGCTCTAGTACCGTAGTTACGTTTTCAAAATTGTCCTATATTCAAACGACGATTTGGCGCCCCCCCCCCCCTAAGATGACGCCCCCCTCCCTCGGCGCAGAGCCCTTCGTTACGCCACTGCCCAGCGACACTGATAATTACATATTATCTTCTCAACTCACTAGCTTTATCCCGTTTGAATTAATGCAGCCCCCTCGGTCCCATCCACATAATTCCTAAAACGGTTGAATCCCGGCTTCGGTTGCAATAGGATATCCTGGACACCAAATTGATACCAGTCGATAATTGATTAAGAGTTCTTTGCCTACATCGCACTTCCTCTCTCCTCCATTAACATTACGCTCCTACATTAAGCAGTTTCTTACGTCAAGATTTTGACCTCATCGACAAATGTCGACAAATTTCCGATTTCGTCAATTCTTTTTAGTTCATTACATCGTCAGTTCTGAAACTCTAGTACCTCTCGATTCTTTCTTTTATAATTAACTTACTGTCAAAAAGTAATAGAAAAACTAATTCCTATGATACTATTACTAAGACTTAAGAAAGTTCTGCTGAAGGGTATGGTATAGTAGTAAGGGTATAGTGTGGCATAGTCTTTGAGAAAGCCTTACGACTTCACAGTTACTAGTTTTCTGGATTTTCTTTTAAGTCTTATCGATTTATAGTTGTACAGCTTCAGATGTCTAACTTTGGAAATATTATAGTTTTAGACAGGGTGTTCTAGTAATGCTTACCTATAATTAGGATTTTGTACTCCTTAGCTTTATTCCTTTTAAACTTCTCACTTAACAGTTTATACTGCCATGGTCGTTTAATGTTTATTATAACGTTGGTTTTATTATTGATATCTAGTTAATATTTGCGTTTTTCTTGGTGCGCTAATGGATTTGTTTAAGTTAATAATAGTTTTGCGTATCTTTGCTATTGGTCGAGTCTCAACTATATCCGGCTATTAATGAACACATTTCCGTACCATTTTATTCATAATCTGGAACATGATATCCTCCCTTGCCTCCTTTTTAATGCGTTTGTAGTTGTTATTTCTTTACTTCCTCGCTTATAATCAGTTGAAAAGCAAGAATAATCGCTTTTATTAAACAGTTAAAAAGTAGGGATAATGTTTATTATTTCCGTATAGCCAGCTCCCAACACATCTCTGCACGTGATGATATACTAATGAGAGTCAGATAGCGTGCTCATGCTCCTTAGTGGCAACAATTGGCTACAATTGGCAACAATTGGCAACAATTGGCAACAATTGGCAACATACAATGTTGAAAGGAATATGGAGTAAGGTGAAGAGCTTGGGTAAAAGAAATGATTCTTTTGACACTGATTCTCTTCCTCCCTCCCCACTCAGGTAATTGATTAATAATTATTTAGTTGATTAGGTAATTGATTAATAATTATTTAGTTGATTAGGTGATTAGTTTTTGTTCGAACTTTTTTGACACGCAGTGACACCCTGCCTCGCCTCTACTGCAATTAGATTTGTGTTTGTCGGTGTAAAGTATCTATTTTACTCTTGGGATTTATCATAAAACTTATTAATCATAAGACTTGTATAAACCGTGTAACTTGATAATGGTAAAACTAGCAACGAGACATTATGAATATATTCAAATCGCGGTGGAGTTACATGGAAGAATGGTGCTGATTATCAAATCATACCTTTTTGGTAATCTCGATGTTCAAGTTCAACATTTTATGGTGAAAGATTTAAGTTATATATTAAAAATAGTGTAAGTATTGCATAGCATGATGTGAATTGAGAACAGTTTCAAACAAATATAAAACTTAAGTTTAAACTTCTCGCTGTTTTTTACATTTTTCCTAGAAGAACGTCCATACAAAGAAACACTTTATAAGAGGGCTGCCATCGACCAGTAATTAGGGGAGTATGCCGCTTAAATACGGAGGTCTCATACAACCAAAATATATGTAGTTGTCATAACAACAGAACAGGTCTACCAATTATACCAATTTAAATTGTAATTATGATGATATTTCAGTTTACACTTGACCTAAAGAACTAAAGAAGGAAGGATTCAAATAAAAACTTTTGAAACTGTCACTCTTCTTGTTCATAAATCTTTAATGAACAAAGAAGATTTAAGAGATCTTACGACATAATATTATAAGTCCATCAATAAATAAACGTGCAATTAACCAGATAATATGATAGATATTAACAAATAACAGAGCGATATCCCAGCTACCATCATCTCGCAGCTCACATCACGTTGGTAACTAGGGGGCAACTAGGTGGTAACTAGGTGGTAACTAGGTGGTAACTAGGGGGCAACTAGGTGGTAACTAGGTGGTAACTAGGTGGTAACTAGGTGGTAACTAGGTGGTAACTATGTGGTAACTAGGTGGTAACTAGGGGGTAACTAGGTGGTAACTAGGTGGTAACTAGGTGGTAACTAGCAGGTATATATGGACAAGTTCATTTGAGTTTGAGGATATTGGTAAATAAAAATAATAGCGTTTTTGACGATAGTGGCTTAATTTTGACATCTATTAACCTAGCACGTTCAGAAGTTCTGAACATTAGCCACATAACCCATACTCCCATATGCACTGCTCAGAAAGAAAATCTATTGTTGTTAGGCACTAAAATGTATCAAATGTCACATTTTGTGTGACTTAATTAACTGCAGTTGTCTAATTACCATTTCTTGGCCTGAAACATAGTAGATTAGGTCAATCTAACAATTATGATACAACATTGGTTAAAGGGCACGGATTGAACGGTTACAAGGCAATATTTAGGTAACTTTGTCACACTCAGAATACCATACCTCTATTCTACTGTGATGTGTCCTCAAAACCCTTTTTACTCATTATTTGATGGTTGATCTACCAAGTACGGAGTACCAATCATAGCCCTTAAATATGTTGCTTTGAAAAGTTAGCTAATACAGGCACTTGGTTATTGGGAAATGAGGTTAATTCTGTCACAATATGTAGGGATCCCAGATATTGGTTGGTTTAAAGTTAACGGTATTTGGTTCCAAGTTCAAACCGTTTTATGTTCAGTGTCAATAGCCATTGCGATCTTAAGCAATTATTTGGCTCATTAGTTAAACCGTTTTTAAGCTTAGTTAAGCAATGCCCCGCACTGATTAGATATTTCAGATGCACCGTTAGTATTGCCTCGCAAGCAATCAGCCCATATAAATAGTAAAAGTTTTGGAGTAAAGTTATCCCACACTTTCCCTATTCCCCCACATTTTCCCTATTCCCTTTAGTCGGTCTTGTTTATACGTGTTGTTCTATTCCCTAATATACCCTTTTGTTCTAACGTTGTTATCCTCCTCGTTTCTCTTTGTTTGCTCCTTCTCAAAGTAAAGAACGCAAAGTAAATTAAAGTAGGAACACGGCAAACCTACAAATATATGGAATTTAAAATTTTGGGCGAATTATTTATATCTGATTTTGGTTTGAAAGGCGGGAAAACTTTACATGATGACAATGTAGTTGATGCAAGTTAAGATCAGTTGATGTTTACATTGTCACAAAAAATTATACGAAATCGCAAATAGGTTAAAAACAATGATTATATAATGAAATAGTCTCCTTTAATAACTCTTATAATAACCGATGTGACAAAGTAAACATGTCTTGCCCCTATTTTGAAGATCTATATATTCTATAACTTTATTAGAATTCAACATTCTTTCAGAAAAAATTGGTAGAATATTGTCCAGAACATCAGAGCTCAAGTTTAACAATTTTAGGTTAAATTTGTCAAAGTCACTAAAAATGTGACAAAATTAACTTTTCCTGCCCAAAAATTTCAAGATAGTGTGTAAAAATTAGCTTATGCTGCCTTATTGCCTAAATAAATCAATCCAAACTACAAAAAATATATGTTAATGTGATGACGATTACCTAACTGTAATAATAACTGATGTGACAAAGTAAACATGTCTTGCCCCTATTTTGAAGATCTATAACTCTATTAGAATTCAATACTCTTTCAGAAACGATTGGTAGAATATTGTCCAGAACATCAGAGCTCAAATTTAGCAATTTTAGGTTAAATTTGTCTAAGTCACTAAAAATGTGACAAAATTAACTTTTCCTGCCCCAACAATTTCAAGATAGTGTGTAAAAATTAGCATAGGCTGCTTTATTACCTAAATAAATCAATCCAAACTACAAAAGAATATATGTTAATGTGATGACGATTACCTAACTCTAATAATAACTGATGTGACAAAGTAAACATGTCTTGCCCCTATTTTGAAGATCTATTTATCTATAACTGTATTAGAATTCAACATTCTTTCAGAAACGATTGGTAGAATATTGTCCAGAACATCAGAGCTCAAGTTTAACAATTTCAGGTTAAATTTGTCTAAGTCACTAAAAATGTGACAAAATTAACTTTTCCTGCCCCAACAATATCAAGATAGTGTGTTAAAATTGGAATAGGAATTAGGATGCTTTATTGCCTATATTAATCGATCCATACTACGAAAAAGATCGGTTAATCTGATGACGATTACCTAACTCTTATAATAACTGATGTGACAAAGTAAACATGTCTTGCCCCTATTTTGAAGAACTATACCTCTATTAGAATACTATGTAACTTTATCATCAAAAAAATTTCGATAAACTAGTTATTTTGCCAGCAAGGAACTGACAGAGTTATAATAATTTTTTTGTGACGAAATTACCCTATTTTTGACCATGTTGCGGTAGTTTAATTGTGACACTGTTAACATATTACCACCCGATAATGATTTATGTGACTGGTGCATGGTACTAGCAGTGTTGTTTGATCCATAGTACGTAATACAAAGGGTTTAAGCTGGTATATCATTATTTGTTCAATTTCACACATGTTCAGATATCATCAAGATTATGTGACAAAGTAAACTTGTCTGTGCCTTCTGTGTTTTAATTCCTTGCGACTATATGATATAATAACAATTCCTAGCACTTCCAGGCCATTAAATAAACCTACACTACTCAGCATTGCTTATCAGGGTTCCCTAAACATTCTTCACATATTTTCTTAAATGTGTGACACAGTAAACCTGAGTGCACCATCTAACGAAAAAAGTCGTCAAATATGTAGGTAATGGTCATATGTAGCCATCCAATCAACTGGACACTCAAAATTTTGGTCAAAAACGGCAGCAAGGGGTCCATATTTACTCTGTCACATGTTTATAGTGTGACAATGTAACCATTTCCGTGCCGGCCGTATTTAAGCAATATCTTATCACCTGATTAAGATATCGTTATGTGACAAAGTTAGCCTAGAGGATGAGACGATTATCCTAACCATCAAGGGTTTGTGTAATTTCATAGTGTGACAAAGTCAACTACACTGTGCCTTTTAATAGGGTCACTTATATTTACCAATATCCTCAAACTCAAATGAACGTGTCCATATAGTAAGATACAGACTCGGTGCGTGCTTGTTAGTGTTCGGACATTCGCCCACTTGCCCATTTATGTAAGGTTTGTTGTGCTAATCATGCCATATAAAAGTGTTATCTCGTATAGGACTAGACTGTAGTTACAGTATCACTAAAATGCATCCCCTCTAATAATGCTAATACCTCATTTGTTAAAGTTCCGACTTCTAAAACGTTGATGTTAACGGCTGTCACGCCCATACTTTAATCTACTAAAATTGAGAGTTGCCTTTCCTCATATTATCTACTCTTGTTGCAATCAAGCCACATTGTCAAAAAATATGTCAAAAATCACTCAAAAATATTAATTAATCTGGCATGCTGTTTCCATAAAAACTTTAAGCGTTTAGATATTTACAAATAAAAGATAAGGTAAGATTTTAGATATTTCAAAGTTTTAGCGGTCTCCCATAATTATTTAAACTCAAAATAATTTACCCTCGACTACTCTACTAATCGATCACCTTCAGTCTTGGATAGTTTTATTATAGTAAAATGAAGCCTAAGACAATCCCTTCAACTTAAGGGCATTCACTTGCTCAATTGCAATTAAGTTTTGTTGTGTACACTGTACAACAACACACCAATTTCTTAGAGATCCCTTCTAGTGCAAATATATAGTGAAATTATATACTATATAGTGCAAATTTATAGTGTAATTATATAGTGCAAGTATATAGTGACATTATATAGTGCAAATTTATAGTGAAATTATATAGTGCAAGTATATAGTGACATTATATAGTGCAAATTTATAGTGAAATTATATAGTGCAAGTATATAGTGACATTATATAGTGCAAGTATATAGTGACATTATATAGTGCAAGTATATAGTGACATTATATAGTGCAAGTATATAGTGAAATTATATAGTGCAAGTTTATAGTGAAATTATATAGTGCAAATTTATAGTGAAATTATATAGTGCAAGAGAAAAATCAACAATAAACTATTACAGGTTAGATGTTTACCTGAGTTCTATATCTTTCGATAGCAACTCCATCTATAAATCTGATTAGCAAGTCATTCTGTATTCCACCAGTACTTGTGATCCTGGTTGCAGCTTTCAACATGTTTTATGGGCCCAACACTCAGCTTTCACAGTTTATGACTTCTGGCCTCCTTGCGATGTCGTAGCAGGTAGACCATTTCTTGTTGTCGCGGGCTAACCAGATTGTATAGGAACATCGAAGAGCGACCAAAGCAGCCTCATTCAGGGCTTTATTCTTCGTTCTCTTCGCCAATCCAAAGTAGTTGAATAGAGCTGGTACAGTATGGTGCCAGAAGCACCCAATCTCTACCGTAAAGAGCAGAGCTTTCCAACCGCACCCGTCGATGCCAGGAATCAGCTCTCTGTTGTAGCGTGCTTCTTTACGTGCTACTTGGTCACTGAAGTTACTCTCGTCACCACAAGTCAGTTCAATCAGAACTACTTCTCTCAAACTATCCGACCATACTACAATGTCGGGTCTCTCCGCTGTGTTGTAGATGTGCTGTGGGAACTGGGCAGGTAGTGTATCCTCGTCCCATATCAGCTTCCAGTCTTTCGCTCTCTCAAATATAGTGACATTATATAGTGCAAGTATATAGTGAAATTGTATAGTGCAAGTATATAGTGACATTATATAGTGCAAGTATATAGTGACATTATATAGTGCAAGTATATAGTGAAATTATATAGTGCAAGTATATAGTGACATTATATCGTGCAAGTATACAGTGAAATTATATAGTGCAAGTATATTGTGAAATTATATAGTGCAAGTATATAGTGACATTATATAGTGCAAGTTTACATCTTGCAATTTGACTCCACCATCTGTCAACAAAGTCATTAGCATCCGACTTTGTCATTTCCAGTTTCCGACAAAGATACACACAACTTGCCGTGTTACCATGTTACGTTACACAACTTAACAAAACGTTTCAAGACTACGTTAATAACTGCTTTCATATTTTGTTCACTCTCTGTTTCAAACTTCTTTGCCATTATTATTAACACTAGTGTAACCCGGCCTTATTAACATTGTAACAAGTAGTATATATCATATACTACTGTGACTGTTTCGACAGTAAATAAACTTGAGATATGCTGAAGACAATAATTACTTAATTAATCGGCCTATACTATTCACAAAGACAGACAGAAACTAAACTTTAGAGATTTAATAATAGCTTTTTTCATGAATATTCAAATTTTTCTCCCTATGTAATTGTAACGCCATTAAAATTACTTCGACAGATTTGTCATAAAGTTATAAACCCATATAAGAGGCGCTACAAAAGCTGGAAATTACAGAAATAAGCAGTAAAGAGACCTCGAACTGGGTCACAGAGACCTCGAACTGGGTCACAGAGAACTCGAACTGGGCCACAGAGACCTCGAACTGGGTCACAGAGACCTCGAACTGGGTCACAGAGACCTCGAACTGGGCCACAGAGACCTCGAACTGGGTCACAGAGACCTCGAACTGGGCCACAGAAAACTCGAACTGGGTCACAGAGACCTCGACCTGGGTCACAGAGAACTCGAACTGGGTCGATATCATGAACAATATAAATAATTATGAGCAACACGTTGCATGATATGTGTTAAATGATAAACAATGATCGCTCCAGTCAAAGTGACCTCGTAATATAATAGTGATAATACTATCAGACTATATATCCATTAATAGCTGATATCGCTAACAGTACCATTATAAAGTAAGATGATACCGTACCAGCTGGACTATTTTGTTGTGTGATATCTGATATTAACATTAGAATTGGGAGATATACACCTGCATTTGACCTGTCTTTTCGTGGATTTTCTTGTGATATAGTACCTGCTGCACCTGCTCTGTCTGTACTAATATGGGCAAAAATCAGCTACTTAAAGTCGGGTAAGTTTTTTCCGTGTTCAGATTTTATTTATTTATAAATACGATTTTCAAGCTCGTTTTATTGCAATCACAGCCTTTTTAAGCGCCGGCAAGGCTTCAAGTTAATAAATTTGCAATAATAGTTTACACTGATTTTTTGTCGTTTATGGTATCCAATTAAAAACTCGTATTTTCGAGCTTATAGCTTTACAGGGTCTTTATCTTAGAATCATCGTACAATCGGTGGTAATCGTCAACGAGTTTGTAATTAAGATAATTCAGTGGTGGTTACACTTTAAGTTACGGTCAGTTAATCGTTCACTAATTAGTCAGTAATTAGTCAGTAATTAGTCAGTAATTAGTCACTAATTAGTCAGTAATTAGTCAGTAATTATTCAGTAATTAGTCAGTAATTAGTCAGTAATTAGTCAGTTATTAGTCAGTAATTAGTCAGTAATTAGTCAGTAATTAGTCAGTTATTAGTCAGTAATTAGTCACTAATTAGTCAGTAATTAGTCAGTAATTAGTCAGTAATTAGTCACTAATTAGTCAGTAATTAGTCAGTAATTAGTCAGTAATTAGTCACTAATTAGTCAGTAATTAGTCAGTAATTAGTCAGTAATTAGTCAGTAATTAGTCAGTTATTAGTCAGTAATTAGTCAGTAATTAGTCAGTAATTAGTCAGTTATTAGTCAGTAATTAGTCACTAATTAGTCAGTAATTAGTCAGTAATTAGTCAGTAATTAGTCACTAATTAGTCAGTAATTAGTCAGTAATTAGTCAGTAATTAGTCACTAATTAGTCAGTAATTAGTCAGTTATTAGTCAGTAATTAGTCAGTAATTAGTCAGTAATTAGTCAGTAATTAGTCAGTAATTAGTCAGTAATTAGTCAGTTATTAGTCAGTAATTAGTCCGTGATTAGTCAGTAATTAGTCAGTAATTACTGACATGACTATTAACTAATTACTGCTCGCTACTCACTGCAATTAGGGTACAGGCCCTGCAGGGATCAACGAGGAATGATAGTATTGTTGACAAATAACTATAGCTGTATTATAGGCACTGAGTATAGGCACTGTATAGCTGTATTATAGGCACTGAGTATAGGCACTGTATAGCTGTATTATAGGCACTGAGTATAGGCACTGTATAGCTGTATAGGCACTGAGTATAGGCACTGAGTATAGGCACTGAGTATAGGCACTGTATAGGCACTGAGTATAGGCACTGTATAGCTGTATAGGCACTGAGTATAGGCACTGTATAGCTGTATATGCACTGAGTATAGGCACTGTATAGCTGTATAGGCACTGAGTATAGGCACTGTATAGCTGCATTATAGGCACTGAGTATAGGCACTGTATAGCTGTATTATAAGCACTGAGGGGCGAGAGCCACAAACCTTATTACGGGGCCACAAACTTCACCCCTATCAGTACGGACTACGGGCCATGGCAAATGATAATGAATTGTCCTGACAGGACGCTATAATTATTGGTATGGTGTCAATAATGGCTGTCATTTATGGTTGGTAAATATTCATGTGCTCGCACTGGGTTACTATGGTTACAATGTGCTCGCACTGGGTTGCTATGGTTACAACGTGCTCGCGTTTAGAAACTGTGCACGTCAGAGATTGTTGCCTTTGTTTACTGATATCACTGTAATGAGACTAGTTGCAATGTTTTGTGTAGAGGGACAATCCTTGGTAATGCTCCTTCTGTCACCCACCTTTTGTAATGCTCCTTCTGTCACCCACCTTTTGTAATGCTCCTTCTGTCACCCACCTTTTGTAATGCTCCTTCTGTCACCCACCTTTTGAGGCGACCAACTTTTGGATATTTATAGGCGACCGGCCTATAAACATAATAATAATTGTATTTTGGCTACGGTCCCTGGTCGGATTATTCAATCTTTCTACGGTCCCTGCAGTCGGATTATTCAATCTTTTATGGTCTTTTTGAATTCCTCTCTCGTTTGAGTATTCGGGTTTGGGCAGATTGAAAGACAAGCAGATAGAAAGGAAGCTCGCCCTCAATAGTGGGATTAGGGTTATAGTTATAAATATAGCTGTCCTGGCTATAATGATTAGGGTTATAGTTATAAATATAGCTGTCCTGGCTATAATGATTAGGGTTATAGTTATAAATATAGCTGTCCTGGCTATAATGATTAGGGTTATAGTTATAAATATAGCTGTCCTGGCTATAATGATTAGGGTTATAGTTATAAATATAGCTGTCCTGGCTATAATGATTAGGGTTATAGTTATAAATATAGCTGTCCTGGCTATAATGATTAGGTTAGATTACATTTAAATTCTCCGACTTTTAATTCATCCTGAGACGAAATATGAGAGGATCAAAGCTCCAATTTTACTCTTTTAGCAGCTGAGAATCGATAATTGGTCATATATTATCGCATTCTGTATTACCATAGTTACACTACTAGTTACCATAGTTACACTACTAGTTACATTCTGTATTATCAGTCCTTATAAAATGAGAAAATAGAGTTACCACCAGATAAAATTATCGCTGATAAATTTGTCTGATAAATCATAAGAGCAGTCAGTTTTCGTTAGAACTCCACCGATATCGTTCATTAATCATATAAAATGGGTATTATACTCATGAACATAAAATGTATCGTCCACCCAGTTACAAGTTATTGCTCAGTAACCATGGTAACTACCCAGTTACAAGTTATTGCTCAGTAACCATGGTAACCACCCAGTTACAAGTTATACTTTATTCGCATAGTATGAACATGTCGGGCATCTATTTATAAACATTAGAATTATTGTTTTGCAACTTTACTGTGCACAGCTCTTTGTTTACTTTGTGCACAGTACTTTTGTTGACGTTATAAATATAAGCTGTTTACAAACATTTAACCGTTATAAGTACACAACTTGTCAAACTGTTGATCCTCACAGAAATTGTGACCTCTATAGTGTGACCCTTTGCTACCTGTCAACTATTTTACACGGTGAGTAGAAGATCAGGTTGTGTGTGTTTTGTGTTGTTATAGAAGATCAGGTAAAAGTGCCACCAGATTCATGGCTTTGAGAGCTGGTGGCAAATTCATCATGTCGCAGTATAAAATTAAAAGTTTTGCTCGAATCGTCATTCTATTCTATTCGATATGTAGCAAGTTTCTGATTCTCAGTCATTAGAGCTTAATCACACCAGAGTCAAGCGAAGTTGTAAAATGTAATCTCTTTATGGAGTTAGTTGCAACGATTAGCAACTCATTTACTGCAGTATAGAGTAGTAGTACTGTTACCATAGTTACACTACTAGTTACCATAGTTACTGCAGTATTATAGAGTAGTAGAGCCAGCTGTCATTATTACACCAACAATTTAAAGAATATTATGCCTACCTATTTGCTTAGCGTCTGTTGTAGATTATTATGCCGACCTATTTGCTTAGCGTCTGTTGTAGATTATTATGCCGACCTATTTACTCAGCGTCTGTTGTATATTAATATCCAGAGCTATTTACTCAGCGTCTGTAGATTTTGATTTGTGTAACCAGACTTCCTATACCGCGTCCAAGTTTTGCTCTATTACGTTTCAACCTATTTTACTGTTACCATAGTTACACTACCAGTCACAGTCAAGTGTTACCTGTGAGCACAATTACTCACTTAGTTAAAGCTTGGTATGTGTACTGTGTACCTACCATGCAGGCCGGCACTTAATTAGCACACATTCCACAAGCACACACAGTCACGCATCAAGCTGTTGGTCAATTAGATATTGTTTAATTAGATAATTAGGCATTGTCCATTGAGTGACCTACGTTTTATAGTCATCTGTCATCAGCTTTATGTTGTCATGTAAGATCTGTGATGCGAACAGTTATCCGACTAATTTCACTGTGTTTCTACTAGAGTACTTTGTTAAGCGCTGTACTTTTGAGCTCATGTTACTAGTTTAGTTACTACTGTAGTAGTAGTAGGTTCAATGTGATATTTTAGTAGCAGTGCTGTGAGTTTATTGTTTTTGTGTGAGGGATAGTCTCTGTGACAACAGGCAGCAGAGTAAAGCAGTAACCATAGTAACAACTAGTGTAACAACTAGTGACAACATGGGATCTAGACAAAAGTAAGTTTAAACTTTGCATAATAGTAATGATGTTGCGAAATGATTCAGTCTTTATATGTAATAGGACACACATTCTTTGTGAACATTTTTGTTTTTTTTGAAAGTTTGGTTTTGTTGGAATTGGCTGTTTTTCCGATTCATTACATTAATACGCAGTGACCAAGATATTTCCGTAAGTTCAAAAGGCTCAATAGTCTTCCAATTGGGATCTCTTGTAAAATTGCATGGACTTCTTCTGAGATCAATAATTAATTTACCTGCGATGTGCAAACTTTAATGACCATTCTTTGATCTTAACATCGTAAACACTCAGAAACCATGTTTTTGTTACCCAGCATCAGCAGCAGCAATCAGCATGCACAACTTTAAAACCGTCTGACATAACTAATTATTCGCACGATCGCCAAATTGCCTACGTAAACTTCTGACAAGTGGTGCCAGTGCCAACTTCTGACAGTTCCTTTCTAAGTTTCTACAACAGACTAATATATATAATATATACAGACTAATAACGTCATCCCTGTCACAGTTCGGAATTGCTGCAGATATAAACCTAGAATGACATCTCTGACTCTGACTCTGACTCTGACTCTGACTGTGACTCTGACTGTGACTCTGACTCTGACTCTGACTCTGACTCTGACTGTGACTCTGACTCTGACTCTGACTCTGACTCTGACTCTGACTCTGACTCTGTCCCTGTCTCTGTCTCTGACTCTGACTCTGACTCTGACTCTGACTCTGACTCTGACTCTGACTCTGACTCTGACTCTGACTCTGACTCTGACTCTGACTCTGACTCTGACTCTGACTCTGACTCTGACTCTGACTCTGACTCTGCTCTGACTCTGACTCTGACTCTGACTCTGACTCTGACTCTGACTCTGACTCTGACTCTGACTCTGACTCTGACTCTGACTCTGACTCTGACTCTGACTCTGACTCTGACTCTGACTCTGACTCTGACTCTGACTCTGTCCCTGTCTCTGTCTCTGACTCTGTCCCTGTCTCTGTCTCTGACTCTGACTCTGACTCTGACTCTGACTCTGACTCTGACTCTGACTCTGACTCTGACTCTGACTCTGACTCTGACTCTGACTCTGACTCTGACTCTGACTCTGCTCTGACTCTGACTCTGACTCTGACTATGACTCTGTCCCTGTCTCTGTCTCTGACTCTGTCCCTGTCTCTGTCTCTGACTCTGTCCCTGTCTCTGTCTCTGACTCTGACTCTGACTCTGACTCTGACTCTGACTCACACTATGAGGTTCCCACAAGATGTCTCCACCTAACTCTTAACCTAATACATTTAAATTTCACTATACAGATGATGAGACAGGGCCCAGGTCGAATTAAGGAAATTACTTTTGAACGAGGTTGAATCAACACCTCATTAAATGCATTAGAGCTGGGACCTGCCCGAGTTAGAGCTGCGACCTGCCCGTAACCTACTAACCTAGCGGGGGTAACACACATATTTGGGAATCTGCTTACAGTTTAGCTGTTTACACCTGTGATGATGTTGCTTTAGCAATCTCTTTATTTTCTCCGGGTATAGTGCATTACTTAATAAATAGACAACGTATATATTGGATATTTGTAGTTTGTTTTCGAGTGGGGTTATTTTGGCTCGATCTTAGAAGTAGATCATCGTTTATGCTATCTAGTTTTTGTTTTAGTTTATCGGGTGAAATCATGTCTGATGTAGGGTTGCCAACCGATATTATCGGCCGATAATTATCGGCGATAATTTCCCAAAAATCGTTATCGATTATCGCGATAATTTTCGAGAATTATCGCGATAAACGACACATTTTTATTAGGGTAAAATGGCCAACATTTAACATATTTTTCGAATCTATTTCTCTATTTGTAAAGTTAAAACCCAGTGCTAGCATAATTTGCAGTTTAATGAAGGTTGTATGGCCAGACGAAGTTATTGTTGAAGCACGGAAAGGAACTCACACTGCAACGAGACTAAAAAACTCGTTGGAGCTCGCTGTGCAGTATGTTGGAGAGATATGACCGGATAACTGATGCAGTGCACGGCATTTTAGATGACTTGGAGCTAGGCAATCTTAAACTGGATGTACAAGAGAATGAGTTAGCTCTCACACCGTTCAAGATTGTAACTGAGTTAAGAGTTTCTGTGTAAAAGAGGAAGCATGCTCGCTCAAGCAGAAGTGATTATTTAGTTCATTGACAGCAAGCTAGAAGAGATCTGAGATAGACTCGCCACTTTCTCGAACCCTTCTCGATAGGCTACGTACACGATATGCCAAGAGAAAGAACCTTCACTTCGTATCGCTGGTAAAGTTCTACTCGGACCCTGGTATTCTAAATGAAGATGTAGGACAAGAATACAGAATGATCACAAAGTCAACCTTGATACGTAACTCTAAGTCTCTGCACCAGCGGTTGTTTAAGCAGAAAGAGACTAACAGCGATTGAGCTTCTCAAGTAGTTCGACGATTGGTCCTCAGGACTCACAGGCGACTCCCACAATTTCAGATGCCAGATTCCAATCCTATCCCGCTGATAAAAGAATTATCAGACCTACATTAGGGCAGCGATTCGACTACGGTAGCAAGGACAGATACCCTCGCACGATAGGTCTGTTCACAGCTAACAGGCAGCAAACTTTAAAAAATGTTTTGCTAGAAGCAATAATTGTCTTTAAGAACATATTTTGTCTATGAAATATGGGCTTGTTACATAAAAGGGCAATATTGCAATTGATTCTTTAACAAAGCAATCAGCACAAGATGTAACATAGCATATGAGCATAATGCAAGTATGCAGAGTGCATACAAATATGACTTCAATTATATTGCCAAATTTATCGCCGATAACCGATATTATCGCGATAATTTAGAAAAAATTATCGATTATCGCGATAAAAAATTGTGTACCGATAATGGCAACCCTAGTCTGATGCAAAGCAATTTCTGGTGGAAAATAAAAGAAGAAGGTAAGTTAGAGTAGTTACCATAGTTACCATACTTACCATAGTTACCATAGTAGCATATTGCTAAAGCCACATAAAACCTCAGTTAATGGCACATTTTGGTAATCTCTTAGGTCAACAAATTTGTAAATTTGTTGGCAACAATTTTGCCAGTCACCCTATGGACCCTAAATTCTCATGTCCAAAAACTTACTTCTAGAAAATTCCAGGCCATACCTCCAACATTTATCGCAACATCTGCCCGCATATATGAAGAAATACTAGCATTGCTTGCGGAGTAAGAAATCATAAATATTTACAACAACTAGCCTGACAAGTTCCCTTACTGTAACAGTAACAAACAAGTGTTACCATAGTTACACTACCAGTAACAAACAAGTGACTGTTCCCTCAGAAACACCTGCACCCCCTTCCTATATAACCTGTTAAAAGCTACGAGAGCTGTCGCAACATGTATTATTAAGCGCACACAACGATAATGTAGGATATGCGGACCAGCTGTGCAGTGTGCACCAGCTGTGCATCAGTGGTCCACCTCACAGATTATTAATGTAACTCCAGTACGCCTCCCAGTACGCCTCCTACTACAGACCACCTAATCAGTAGGCCTCCTGCTTAATGTTCAGCCATGAAACTATTTCTTTTATTTTTCTGAATAAAGGGTCCTAGTTTGCAGTCTAGTGGAACACTGGTTTATATATAGTAGTGTGGACACTGGTTTGTACTTTGTTTGTTTGTGGTGTTGCTCCAGTTTTTTGTGATCAGCGAGGAAATTAATCGTTTGTTAAGAAATGTGGTTGAAAAAGCTTAAAACGTTAACGAAGTAAGATGCTGTTTTATACTATGTAAAATGTATGCTGTTTGGATCTTTAGAACATTGACAGCAAAAAAATTTAAACTACATTGTTGATAAGGGGAAGCTATCATTTGATTAAGAATAAGAAAATAAAACTGCCGAAAAACCTTAACAGTAACAATAAAATCTCAAAATCTCAATTAAACCAGCTGTTACGGGTTTTAAAATCCCGCGAGGAATTGCAAAACTTGAAAGCTACCTTTTCTATAAAATCCCGCGAGGAATTGTAAAACTTGAAAGCTACCTTTTCTATATAATCCCGCGAGGAATTGCAAAACTTGAAAGCTACCTTTTCTATATAATCCCGCGAGGAATTGCAAAACTTGAAAGGTACCTTTTCTATATAATCAACAAAACTGACAAGGCCACGGAGCGTTGCAACTTTGGTTTTTCATATCCTGTACACCCTGCTGTACGAAAACATTCATTCATATTATATTCATTTCGATTGTCTGGAATGTGTAAAGAGACTTATTTGACAATGGCAAGCAGAAGAGACCTGTAATCCCCACTGGTCTCATCACTAATGTAGTCACTGAGACTCCTATCCAGCAGTCTCCCGAACTCTACTTTTATCTCCTCCAGATCTATTTCTGATCTCCACACTATAACCCGTATTAGTTCGTCATCGTCTGTCCCTACTCCCTTCATGATTTTGAAGAGCGCCTCAGCAAAGCACGCTGTCGGTCTCCTGATCAGGTTAACGATCTGTAGATATATCTCCTGATGTTCCCCTATCATCTCTGATCGTATGCTCTCCCCAATATCCTCGTACGCTTCAACCCTGTACTCCGCGAACACCAACTTCAAGTGCTCGTAACCTCGGGAAGCCAGCAGAGCGTTGAAAACAGGATCCTCCGTGCCGAACCTGTTAGGTCCAGCTTCTGAGAGGTCTTTAGCGTCTTGTTCAGCTAGGGCTGGGTCCGGTATCTCGCTCTCGTTTCTGCTCCCTTGCAGAATTGCTAGAACCAACCGTTTGTAACCGCTGCTCACGTTTAACATACCACCAAGGTCCCTTTCGATTGAAACGTTGAATTTTTGGATGTAGAATATTTTTAGTTCATTAAGGCTCCTATTATCCATGCCAATTAATACCTCTATAAGTGAGTGGGGCATACTCGTTTTTATGGCTCGGTGAGCTTCTTTAGCCAGCAGCTGGGGTACTGGCAGGATTAAACTTTTTACCAGTTTTAAGAAATGGGAGCTGAGCTCCGATTTCAGTTCCGTTTTGAGGGATTTGCCGTACATTTTCTGAAATTTAATGTGATCGCCATTGTTGTTATTTGTAAAGATGAAATACCATTACATTAAAATGAGACGACTAAAATCACTGTAAAATTCTCGTATTTATATGCCAAAGTAATAAAATGACAATGTGGATTAGAAAACGTTACCTTGAATTTGGTACAAATATCTAATCTCTGTTCAACTGTCCGGTTACTCAGAATCTTAATAATTGCAGCCTCGTCTGTTCCAATCCCCTTCATTGCTTTTTTGAGTTCTCGGCTGTCATTTTCAGCATTGCAGCTCTCATCCAAAACAATTGTCCCTGTCATTACCTCTAATATGAAATGGTTTTTACTTATTATTGATCAAGGGCACTGCAATGATAACTGTCATTACCTGGGCTCTGATATGAAATGGTTTTTACTTATTATTGATCAAGGGCACTGAAATGATAACTGACCACTTAGAAGAGCGGTCATCAAAGACCAGTGACAACCATTTACCAAACCAAATGTTAATCAGTGACCAATAATCACTGGTTAGTTGTAACCAATCACCAGTATACACTAGATTGTGGTCACTTATAATAGTGGTCAGGGACAAATCGTAATCAGTGACCCAGACAGTAGTGTTTAACTGTTGTCAACAATAATCAGTGATATATACAGTTACCATTGGTTACCAGTTACCATTGGTTACCAGTTACCATTGGTTACCAGTTACCATTGGTTACCAGTTACCATTGGTTACCAGTTACCATTGGTTACCAGTTACCATTGGTTACCAGTTACCATTGGTTACCAGTTACCATTGGTTACCAGTTACCATTGGTTACCAGTTACCATTGGTTACCAGTTACCATTGGTTACCAGTTACCATTGGTTACCAGTTACCATTGGTTACCAGTTACCATTGGTTACCAGTTACCATTGGTTACCAGTTACCATTGGTTACCAGTTACCATTGGTTACCAGTTACCATTGGTTACCAGTTACCATTGGTTACCAGTTACCATTGGTTACCAGTTACCATTGGTTACCAGTTACCATTGGTTACCAGTTACCAATGCCATTGGTTACCAGTTACCAATGCCATTGGTTACCAGTTACCAATGCCATTGGTTACCAGTTACCAATGCCATTGGTTACCAGTTACCAATACCATTGGTTACCAGTTACCATTTTTTACCAGTTACCAAGTTGGTTTCTGAATGGTTTTGATTTAAGACTAAAAATCAAACTTTTCTCAATATATTTAAACAAGTGACAGGTTTAACAAGCTTCAAACTCAAAATTACCCGTTCGGACAAAATATTACTCCTCAACAACAGTCTATAGTTCACACGACGGCACAGTTACTATGGTTACCAGTTACCATAGTATAAGTTCACACGACGACACTTAATAAAGTAATAACAACCGACTAGAACCAAAAGAAGGAATTAAATCCCAATTATCTCCGACTACAACATAACAATCAAACTCTTTCAGGAGACCAATGGCACTGAACAGGAAGTCCTCTATCCTGTGCCAGCTGTACGAGAAAAAGCACTTCACCAGCAAAGAATTCAGGAGACTCTGTGAGTCATTTTGCGAAATTTGTTATCAATTTCCGGGAAAATTGGTGATACGACCAAATGCAGAACTGAGTCTATCGAACTAAATCAACTATAAATAAACTAGTCCTGCATGGGCCAGGTTAACGGCCCATAGCCTGGTTAACCAGGGTAACCAGGGTAACCAGGGGAGGAACCATAGCCAGGTACCCAAAATCCTAATTAACTCGTGAGGATAAAAAGGTAACAATAGATAACAATATAAGAAGATTAGTACAGAAGGATCAAACCAGGTTGTTCATTCTGTTAGTATTTGAAAGTTTGTACACTGACTCTTTGAGTATTATACAGCGCTTATATATAGGCTTGGTAATGTAGTGATGTGTTATGTTGTGGTGAGTAGATATGGTATAATATGACGATCTTGAATGAAAAGGTGTAATGAACGTTCAAAAGATCCAATTTATTTGAATTACCTGACGTGCACAGTAGATTGTAGTGGAGGAATTTATGCGGAGGTATTGGATGCTGTTACGTATTACCTGACGTGCGCAGTAGATTGTAGTGGAGGAATTTATGCGGAGGTATTGGATGCTGTTACGTATTACCTGACGTGCGCAGTAGATTGTAGTGGAGGAATTTATGCGGAGGTATTGGATGCTGTGACGTATTACCTGACGTGCACAGTAGATTGTAGTGGAGGAATTTATGCGGAGGTATTGGATGCTGTGACGTATTACCTGACGTGCACAGTAGATTGTAGTGGAGGAATTTATGCGGAGGTATTGGATGCTGTGACGTATTACCTGACGTGCGCAGAAGATTGTAGTGGAGGAATTTATGCGGAGGTATTGGATGCTGTGACGTATTACCTGACGTGCGCAGTAGATTGTAGTGGAGGAATTTATGCGGAGGTATTGGATGCTGTGACGTATTACCTGACGTGCGCAGTAGATTGTAGTGGAGGAATTTATGCGGAGGTATTGGATGCTGTGACGTATTACCTGACGTGCACAGTAGATTGTAGTGGAGGAATTTATGCGGAGGTATTGGATGCTGTGACGTATTCCCTGACGTGCGCAGTAGATTGTAGTGGAGGAATTTATGCGGAGGTATTGGATGCTGTGACGTATTACCTGACGTGCACAGTAGATTGTAGTGGAGGAATTTATGCGGAGGTATTGGATGCTGTGACGCATTACCTGACGTGCACAGTAGATTGTAGTGGAGGAATTTATGCGGAGGTATTGGATGCTGTGACGTATTACCTGACGTGTACAGTAGATTGTAGTGGAGGAATTTATGCGGAGGTATTGGATGCTGTGACGTATTACCTGACGTGCACAGTAGATTGTAGTGGAGGAATTTATGCGGAGGTATTGGATTCTGTGACGTATTACCGTGGTTATGACGTCATGGCAATTAGAAAATACCGTCCACAAATTATAGATTCTATTTTAGTTTAGACTGCGCCCTCAGATCACCCACAATTTTAGTTGTGACGCATGAAGATTCCATCGGTCGGTTGAACGATTGGTCGAAAATTCGGTCGAAGAAACGATAAAAATATACAGTACATGGTTTAATGCAAGGAATATGTTTGTTAGCTCTGCTATAAGTTACCTACCTAGTTACCATAGCAACAGTTACCTATTAGTAACCTACCTAGTTACCTATTCGTTTAGGTGTTGTTATTAAACAGGAATTAAACTTTAAGCAGGAATTAAACATGAAATGACCAAGGAGAACACTAACGAACTCGTCTTGGTAATACAGCAATTCATAAAGACGATCAGAACTCTAACAAGAATTGCGCCCGTTGTTTTGTTTTGGCGGACGCTAGATTTCCATTTCACATTTACTATAAATTTAAGTACAAGCTCCAATCAGCTCACTTCAATCTTCATGTGCATGATAATAATATTGATAAATTATGCATCAAATACGGGAAACACTTGACATTCAGTTCAATTGCCGTAGAACTTAACTTGTATCTGTAATTCAAGAAATTATCAGCAAAGGTAAACTATACTCGTGTACACATCAATACACTATGCGTGCCACGTACAAATTGGGCGTATTACCTAATAGTAATATTATACATTACATGCATCATATACATTAAAACACAGTCGCGCCGCGCATTCATAGATCACAGGCTATCTATACATCACATCTCCGCAAGCAATCCTCGCGCGCGCGCAACTTTTTCGTTGCATGGTAACGGACGGAATGACATCATATTCAAACCCGCCTACTGCTATCTCCAAAATCCACGTTTTTCTGCAAAAACCTCCATTCGTAACCTTTCACTATTGCCTTTTTTCAAAAGGGTGAAAAGGAAAAAATCGAGAGAGAGCTATAAAAATAAAATCTTGAAAATTAACCGCGTTACAATTTCAGAGAAAAAAATCGAATATAATAATTTTAATACGAGTAAAACGGTATACTTTCTACTCAACGCTATATCGAGAGACAAAATCTATAACTTGTATGTACTTATTAAACCTTTTGATCGACTGATGAAAACACATGTTAATTACAGATTATTCTCCTTTTCTGGATATATTATGGGTTAATACATTATATAATATATATATACATTATTATTATATCTAATTTCAGGGGACTTCTATGATAAAGACGGTAGTGGTTTTTTGGAGTACTCCGAACTTGAAAGGTTCCTAAGGTAATTGTAAAACTGAAACTTTAAATCGTTTAACAAAGAATAGGCCCTGTAATTGTTTCCATCCTACGTTTGCGTTGTACAATGATTCGGGTAAAATCCAAAAAATTTAAGTATTAAATTTCGTCCCTAAAAATCACATAGCCTTTTTTAATCTGGCTTGATTACCTCTAAATAAGGACTGGTAAGAATGTAACCTAATGAAATCTGTCTTTGATTTCAACAAGAGACTAAGGAAAGACTTGTAGTATAGTGTAAAGACTTGCTAATAATTTGCTCAGGGATCTCACAGAGGTAACTCTTGGAGAAGACGTTGACGAAGCAGAATATGAGAAGTTCAAAACCAAGATTATGGGAATGATAGATGACAACGAGAACGGAAAGTTAGAAGCTAAAGAACTGGTTAGCTGATCTAGATGAACTTAATTAGTTTTTATCCATTTTGTAAACTTCTACTTCAGCTGAAATGGGTCTTTTGTTCGCAACGTGAAGCTCTTAAAATATGTTTAATATAACACATGTTATGGGAGTAGCAGCTAAATCCACATTTGATAGAAAAGTGCTTATATCACAGCAAAGGTCGGTCACCCCCAGAGTTGGGATGGTCTGAGGGTCTTATCTCCTTATCTGTAGGCCTAAGCCACTCCGTGCCAGGGCACTTAGTCCTGTTGAAGGGGGGTTAGTCCTGTTGAAGGGGGGTTAGTCCTGTTGAAGGGGGGTTAGTCCTGTTGAAGGGGGGTTAGTCCTGTTGAAGGGGGGTTAGTCCTGTTCAAGGGGGTTAGTCCTATGCCTATGCTATATATCCTTCTCCCCCAGTCCAAGATAATTCCGACAGAAGAGAACTTCCTGCTAGCGTACAGCATACAATCCCAGAACCTGGGGGCCCAGCTCTCCAGTCAGGACTTCTTAGAGATCTGGTGCCATTATGACAAGGATTGTAGTGGGTATCTGGATTTTACAGGTAATACTGAGTAATCATTATTAATATAATCATTATATTACTGAATAATCATTATATTACTGAATAATCATTAAAAAGCGGTGTCAAATCAAAATTGAATTGATGTCGTAGATCACCGAAAATGTCGCCTTTAATTTATTTACGTGTTAAATTAAGTCTTGTTCTTCAAAACTTGAATGAAAATTCAAAAATCTCATGAGTTATATTCACCCGCAGAGGCGAAGGACTTCATGAAGGACATGCTGAAAGTGAACAGTGTGAAAGTTGACCTGAATAACGTTACCTACCTGGACACTTTCTTCAAAACATTTGATACTGATGATAACGGTAAGAGAAACCACTAGTTACCACTAGCTACCACTAGCTACCACTTGTTACCACTAGTTACCACTAGTTACCACTAGTTACCACTAGTTACCACTAGTTACCACTAGTTACCACTAGTCACCACTAGTAATTTCAAAAGAGAAATTGTTCCAAACGTCATCAGTCTCATAAGTACTAATTGTATTTGCAACATTTTGATATGATCTTATCAAAATCCCAGCCAGAAATGTCAAAATTCTTGTGCATGTGCAATGTTATTTAATTATGTGATTATGTAATTATGTAATTATTTAATTATTTAATTATGTAATCGTGTAATTATGTAATTATGTAATTATGTAATTATGTAATTATGTAATTATGTAATTATTTAATTATGTAATTATTTAATTATGTAATTATTTAATTATGTAATTGTGTAATTGTGTAATTATGTAATTATGTAATTATGTAATTATGTAATTGTTAATGTTATCCAGGTGTTATTGAGATTGATGAGATGGCAGCTATCTTCCCGGTAGAGGAAAGGTTTACGAATGCTCTGAAAGAGAGGAAAAGATTTACTAAGGAGGAATTTGATAGGTTAGTTACCACCAGTTACCACCAGTTACCACCAGTTGCCACCAGTTACCACTAGTTACCACTAGTTATCACAAGTTACAACTTGTAACCACTAGTTACCACCAGTTACTACTTGTAACCACTAGTTACCACTTGTTACCACTAGTCACCACTAGTTACCACTTGTCACCACTAGTCACCACTAGTTACCACTAGTTACCACTAGTTACCACTTGTTACCACTAGTTACCACTAGTTACTACTTGTAACCACTAGTTACCACTAGTTACCACTAGTTACCACTAGTTACTACTTGTAACCACTAGTTACCATTAGTTACCACTAGTTACCACTAGTTACTACTTGTAACCACCAGTTACCACTAGTTACCACTAGTCACCGCTAGTTGCACCGCTAGTTACCACTAGTTACCATTAGTTACCACTAGTTACCACTAGTTACCACTAGTTACCGCTAGTTGCGGTATATATCACAAATCACAATAGTTCTCGCACGCTAAATATGCAAAATATCTATTTGGTAGTCAGTATTATTTATTGGGAGCATGCTTGACAAAATAATTCATTAATTCTCAACCTTGTGAAGAATTTGTCATTCAAATAAACATATAAATCAAAGTGAGAGAATTAGTATTTACAACGTTAATATTATATATATATAATATTAAATTATATACTTATTTTGACAACCACTGCCATAAGATTATTTACGATAGTTTAACGATACGATTTATCAATCAAATGTCGGCAGATATGGTTAGGTGACCCAACATTTAACCACTAGTTACCACTAGTTGGGTGGGCGACAATTGACCCCCCGACAATTGACCCCCCGACAATTGACCCCCCGACAATTGACCCCCCGACAATATAATTAAATACAATTGACCCTGACCCTAACCCTGACCCTGACCCTAACCCTAACCCTAACTCTTACCCTAACCCTAACCCTAACCCTAACCCTAACCCTAACCCTAACCCTAACCCGAACCTTAACCCTAACCCTAACCCTAACCCTAACCGGAACCCTAACCCTAACCCTAACCCTAACCCTAACCCTAACCGTTACCCTGACCCAGGACCCTAACCCTAACCCTGACCCAGGATCCTGACCCTAACCCGATCAATTGACCCCAGTGTAACTACATGGGGGGTCAATTGTCGGGGGGTCAATTGTCGTACTAAACCCTAGATTTCGCGACAACTGACCCCAGTGTAATTACATAGGGGTCAATCGTCGGGGGGTCAATTGTCGGGGGGTCAATTGTCGGGGGGTCAATTGTCGGGGGGTCAATTGTCGCGGTACCCACTAGTTACCACTAGTTACCACTAGTTACCACTAGTTACCACTAGTTACCATTAATATCAAATCTTTCAGATTATTTGACCAGTACGACACCAACAAATCAGGAATGGTGACAGCTAAACAGCTCCCTAAAATGATTTCAGACCTGTCTAAGATTAGTAAAACTAACCTCAACGATAAGCAGGTCGCCGAAATAAGCGGCAGGTTGATACAGGTTCGTAACCATGACAACACTTCATAACCAATAACCATGACAACACTTCGTAACCATGACATCACTTCATAACCAATAACCAATTCAGGTCAGTGATTAAACTGTGTATTTAATAGTGGAAGCTGGGTGGTTTATTGCTGTCAGTTATCAAAACATTATCACCCCCACCCCACCCCACCATCCCTTACCCTCCCTCACCCCCACCATCCCTCACTCACCCCACCCCACCATCCCCCCTCCCCACCATCCCTCAACCCCCCCCCCCCTCCCCCCACCCTCCACCCCACCGGAATCCACATTTTTAGATCTGAGAAGGATTGAAGTTAATAATGATATCTTGGGTAATTTGAAAGTGTCAAGAATAAATAGCCGGTTTTGTTGATCACATTCTACCCAAATTCTATTTTTAGATTTTTATTCACTCATGCACACTATACTTCGTAAATGTGACCCGTCAAAAATTGACTCAAACATTTTGACAACATCGGGGATACCCATTATACTTATAACACCATGAAATTCTGACAACTGTCAACTATGTGTTAAACGATCACAGACACTTCGTAACCATGACAACACTTCACAGATATTACAAACTCAACCATAAATGAATACTAAATACTTCCAGGTAAAGTTTACAGAATATTTTTTATCCGACAAAGTGAAAACTGCAAGTTCGTACATTTAAATACTGTTTATACAGTTTGTTTTCCTAGTCGCAATAATAAACGGGAACACTATAAATTTGTCCCCAGAAACATTCCAACAATGCGACCAATAGATTGTGTTCCAACCCGGATATTACACTGTTTAGACATATGACTGAACTTTTTCCAGCAACGCTATTATAATTATATATTATATTATATTATAAATTATAATGTATAATAGTGGGTAAACTATTATAATTATCTTCAGATGTTTGGACATGCTAACAAGCTCCCAAGGGACAAGATATCCCTGTTCTTGACGACAAAGTGCGTGTACGAAGCGTTGGCACGTGACGGACACGACGACACTTCGTAACCATGACAACACTTCATAACCAATAACCATGACGACACTTCGTAACCATGACAACACTTCATAACCAATAACCATGACGACATTTCGTAACCATGACAACACTTCATAACCAATAACTATGACGACATTTTTTAACCGTGCCGATACTATACCCACTTTTATCAAAACCATGACGACATGACTATACTTCCTTGGAACATACAAACTCTAAACTTTATGTGACGATTCATGGGAACTCAGGCTTTAATCTTTTAATGTTTATTACTATTGGTTACAAGTGGTAACCAATAGTTGCTGCTACTTGTTACCACTTGCTGCTACTTGTAACCAATAGTTACCACTGGCCACCACTTGCTGCTACTTGTTACCAATAGTTACCACTAGCTACCACTTGTTACGACGTCTTGTTACTGGCGTTGTCCAGTAAACATGACTACTTAAATACTTTTATAAACACTTTGGCTTACCAGACATCAACCAGCCTGGCATTTTGCCAACAGTAAAATAGTAGTTATCCAGTTCCATAACATTTTACCTTTCAGTTATTTAACTCTTTACTCTTTACTCTGGACAACTCTCCGAACATTTGATTTACAAAATATCTTTGAGAAATAATTGATCGATCATGTAAAAAACAGAAGATGTATCGCAACACAATGTTTCTGGAACAATTTGTGAATTTTTGGATATATATATATAATAAGTTAAACAGTGTGAATATTCTGGTGGATTCGTGTAGTGTTATTGAGTCTCATGATTTGATAGTTCTTTCATTCAAATTTCTGATTGTTTCTGAATAGACTCAGTGAAGACAGATTCTAATGGAAATAAATAGCTGAATAACGTATCGACATTTTTACGTCATACTCATATCGTCAAATTGTTTGTTATATAATAGTTTTGAAAGTATTAAGTGTGAATATTGTTGGGCTCCATTTAAAAATAAATCTAATTTCAGCTGAAACACAAAAGTGTATAATTAATTATGAGCAATTAGTATGTTAACAGTTAATTATACTTCATGTAACTTGTCATTGTATGCTAATTAAAGACAAGCACACAGAATATATAACTTTACATCTTAGACTTGTTAAACAGTTTATCCTGTCTAACTTGTTAAACACTCATTAGTAGGTTTTTATCCTCAATCTCTTAAAAAACGATCAGTCTGGTAATATGTTTCATATTTTACTAATACTGCATATTTGTAAGATTTCTAGTAATATAGTTGTGGAACACAACAAGAAAATTGAGAATAATCTTGTGCGAGGGTAGGGACCCAGATGTCGTTTCTAACCCAAATAAACTTTAAGGAGGCTTCTCATCAGTAGCCGCACCTCCTTACTCGGTTTCTGAACTGGAATTCTATGGGCTTCCAGACGGCCAGACCGAGTATTACCACCCCATCCTTCTAGAGTTCATCACAAGTAGCACCCACCTTGAAGATCTTTGACACCCAGACACACCCCATTGGCGAACAAACTTTGGATATAATCTTACATGCTCCCGAAGGAATCCCTGGTTTATGGTCTTTCTCATCGTCACCAGCACTTTCACTAGAGTCACCAGCCCTTTCACTGGAGTCATCAGCCCAATCACTGAAGTATACAGAAGTATAGTTGTGGAACACAACAAGAAAATTGAGAATAATCTTGTGCGAGGGTAGGGACCCAGATGTCGTTTCTAACCCAAATAAACTTTAAGGAGGCTTCTCATCAGTAGCCGCACCTCCTTACTCGGTTTCTGAACTGGAATTCTATGGGCTTCCAGACGGCCAGACCGAGTATTACCACCCCATCCTTCTAGAGTTCATCACAAGTAGCACCCACCTTGAAGATCTTTGACACCCAGACACACCCCATTGGCGAACAAACTTTGGATATAATCTTACATGCTCCCGAAGGAATCCCTGGTTTATGGTCTTTCTCATCGTCACCAGCACTTTCACTAGAGTCACCAGCCCTTTCACTGGAGTCATCAGCCCAATCACTGAAGTATACAGAAGTATAGTTGTGGAACACAACAAGAAAATTGAGAATAATCTTGTGCGAGGGTAGGGACCCAGATGTCGTTTCTAACCCAAATAAACTTTAAGGAGGCTTCTCATCAGTAGCCGCACCTCCTTACTCGGTTTCTGAACTGGAATTCTATGAGCTTCCAGACGGCCAGACCGAGTATTACCACCCCATCCTTCTAGAGTTCATCACAAGTAGCACCCACCTTGAAGATCTTTGACACCCAGACACACCCCATTGGCGAACAAACTTTGGATATAATCTTACATGCTCCCGAAGGAATCCCTGGTTTATGGTCTTTCTCATCGTCACCAGCACTTTCACTAGAGTCACCAGCCCTTTCACTGGAGTCATCAGCCCAATCACTGAAGTATACAGAAGTATAGTTGTGGAACACAACAAGAAAATTGAGAATAATCTTGTGCGAGGGTAGGGACCCAGATGTCGTTTCTAACCCAAATAAACTTTAAGGAGGCTTCTCATCAGTAGCCGCACCTCCTTACTCGGTTTCTGAACTGGAATTCTATGGGCTTCCAGACGGCCAGACCGAGTATTACCACCCCATCCTTCTAGAGTTCATCACAAGTAGCACCCACCTTGAAGATCTTTGACACCCAGACACACCCCATTGGCGAACAAACTTTGGATATAATCTTACATGCTCCCGAAGGAATCCCTGGTTTATGGTCTTTCTCATCGTCACCAGCACTTTCACTAGAGTCACCAGCCCTTTCACTGGAGTCATCAGCCCAATCACTGAAGTATACAGAAGTATAGTTGTGGAACACAACAAGAAAATTGAGAATAATCTTGTGCGAGGGTAGGGACCCAGATGTCGTTTCTAACCCAAATAAACTTTAAGGAGGCTTCTCATCAGTAGCCGCACCTCCTTACTCGGTTTCTGAACTGGAATTCTATGGGCTTCCAGACGGCCAGACCGAGTATTACCACCCCATCCTTCTAGAGTTCATCACAAGTAGCACCCACCTTGAAGATCTTTGACACCCAGACACACCCCATTGGCGAACAAACTTTGGATATAATCTTACATGCTCCCGAAGGAATCCCTGGTTTATGGTCTTTCTCATCGTCACCAGCACTTTCACTAGAGTCACCAGCCCTTTCACTGGAGTCATCAGCCCAATCACTGAAGTATACAGAAGTATATATATATTTCCAGTAATATTAGTAATATTTCAGATGTTTGCTAACAAGGACATCCCACGAACAGAGCTGTCCCTCGTGATATCCTCCAACACCCCACAACACGGCGTCCAATTCAAACGGGAAATGAACGAAAAGAGGCAGTCGTTAAGGAGTTAATTGATGGACCAATTATTCAATTAAATAATTATCAAACCACATTTCAAATCATGCCAGGACGCAGTATTATTTCCCGCTTGGATCGAATTTGTGCCAGATATACAAGTCGGAGGTGAGCATTAACCACGTGACAGCGTAACCATGGGATACTGTAACCATGGGATACTGTAACCACGTGAAACCGTAACCATGGGATACCGTAACCATGGGATACTGTAACCACGTGACCCCGTAACCATGGGATACTGTAACAAGTATAGGATTCTGTTTCTACGTGATACTGTAGAATGAGTCAACTTGGAAGGATTTCCATAGGATCCTATAAAATTAAACCGGGGATAGTTTAACACTACAGATTTGTGGTAAACGTGTCCTCCCTCCCTCCCTCCCTCTGTGCACACTGCACTACTCTGTAGTGTTACCATGGTAACTAGTAGTGTAACCATGGTAACTAGTAGTGTAACCATGGTAACACTACACTACTCGTGTTTTAATCTGACGAACAACAAGACGGAAGTGTATGTTGTGTAAATGGCTGCTTTGTATGTGATTTGCTGAGACCATATCATCTGACTAAAGATTGTGTTTTCTCAAGAAACAGTGGTGCCCATAATTGAGGCCGAGCTGCCTGCAAAAAAGATGTTTTACTATCAACTTACCGATAACACTGGGGCTTTATCCTGCTAAAATAAGTAGCTAATTATATACTTATAAAGCTTCGTATGCCCTGAGTAGAGCCCACTAAATGTTTTACATAATTAAATAGCTTGATAAGGTTTTCATTTTCTTAAAGAATTAATCCTAGAAGTATAACATTTTACCATTATTGATGAAACTGTGTTGACTGCTAATGTGAGTTAACTAAATTTAAAGAAGCAGAAAGACTTTTTTTTGAAAATAAAGATTACTAAATAATAACCACTCGAAGTTAAATACTTTAGTATCTTTGGGTCGCTGAGTCAAAAAACATTTTTTTGTCAATATCTTTAAAACGGAGTACTGGAGACCTTATGTTTCTTCATAACTTGTATATAAATGTGACTTTTGCGGTTGTTTTAAGCTAAAAGTGAAGTCTCTATGACCTTCAGGAGCCAAAATACAAAAATCCCATATACGCGACTGAGGGTAATTTAGAAAATGTGCCCTGTATGGTTGTCTCTAGCGAAACAAATTGCGTACCTTAACGATTTTGGGTCAAAATGACCTATTACAAAGGACCCTGTGTCGTCAGAAATCGTGTACATCGAAGTGCACACTCAACTATTATATGCCCTGCTACTAGATTAAGGTTTGCGATGTACACTAATCCATCCCTGCAACCACAATGTATCTGTTCACAAAAACAGTATATATAGTATAACTATATAAATTAATTGTAAATATACTTTAATGGAATGAGATTTGTTGTTTACTGTTTACCTTTTCGTAGGTTTTTATCAAATCATTTGGCTTCGATCGGTGAATTCAAAGTTTAATTAAAATACGTATACGAGTTTACTAATTTTGGTTATGAAAGGTGTCATTGTCTATGAACCGGCTTCAAATGATTCCGATCTGGAAAATTGAGTGATAAGTATGCTCTTACATAGTTGATAAAATATAATTTCCTGACTGTACTTGATGATGTGACTATAAGTATAATTGAATATAGGGAAAGGAAAATTAAAATTTATAGTAAAATTTATTATTAGTAAAATTCTGAAAATCACCCCTGGCTGAGTGCCTTACTTCAAAACCAGATCTGAGTACAGTAGAGGATGACTATCACTACACTCTACTGTCACGTGAGTTTTTCTACAGGTTCTCTAGCTGGCCCTGAGCGACTATTCGAAACCCTAACCCAATCTCTAACAAAAGCATATGCTGAAACCCTAACCCTGACGAGAAAGAATTAATTAAATTCTCAGATACAGAGAATGATCCCTTACACCTTAGCACCAGCTCAGCTTGCAACTTTTTGATTGGCCCTTTAGCTACCAGAAGCAATATTAAATTATACTGCATTATCATGAATTTTTCTTCTTAAAGTTAAGATTAGGGACCACGATAAAAATAAACTTGCTCGGATTTTCAAAAGCTCAGCTTGCGACTATTTGATCAGCCCTTTAGCTACCAGAAGCAATATTAAATTATACTGCATTATCATGAATTTTTCTTCTTAAAGTTAAGAATAAATAGCGCTTGCCGGGTCAGTCCATTACTAATGGACTGACCCGGCAAGCGCTATGGCATTAGTGGTCGTTCACATATTACGTAATCACTTTGGACAATTTTTATCCCCCCCCCCTAGCTCCCCCTCCGTAATTAGTTTTACGAATAGTTTTTTTTATAATCTAGACACTTATTTTACTTCGGAGTATTCCAACAGCCATATTGTTACACAAGTGCAACCAGCCAATTACAGGAAGCCGAAGAATTTGTTTTTAGCCAGTGACGGTTAAGGTAGTGTGTACCATACTTTCTTCGCCCGAGACTTTGCTGCAATGTGCAGCTCCTCATTTAACCCTCACACCCGATTTCTCGAGTATTCGGCTGAGTACACCGGGGGCTGCATAGACCACTCACGATCCTTAGCTGAATGTCAACGACACTCACCCCACGACCAGGCAGGCAGTGGGATTTGAACCCGCAACCTCACGATTGCAAAGCTGGCTAACCAACTGCGCTACCTGGCCGTTATTGTGTCAAAATTACACTAACGTAATCGTTTGGAAACCCTACTTTTTGTTGAGTAGCTCCATCTTATTAGAATTAATTAAATTCTCAGTTCCAGAGAATGATCCCTTGGCACCAGCTCAGCTTGCAACTATTTGATTGGCCCTTTAGCTACCAGAAGCAAATTCTACTGCATTATCATGAATTTTTCTTCTTAAAGTTAAGATTAGTGAGAAATTCTTGCGAAGTAACTGATGGAACTGGAAGGATATAAATTATTAAAATGAAATTGAAAGTAACTTAAAACATAAAAACTTTACCAGATTTTACACAATATTTTATTGCATATTTGACCAAAACCCATAATCATGGGTAGAGTGGAGCGCTGCCAGTGTCTCTCTTTCCCAAACAAAAGGCAATGATATCAATTTGAATGACCGTTATCAAATGCAAAATGATACCGAGAATGAAATCGGTCGCTCGCTTTTCCCACTCATTCATGGCTTACGAATTGTAATAAGTTTCGATTTATAACATGTAATCTATTTAAATTGTAAATGAATGGGAAAAGCGAGCGACCGATTTCATTCTCGGTATCATTTTGCATTTGATAACGGTCATTCAAATTGATATCATTGCCTTTTGTTTGGGAAAGAGAGACACTGGCAGCGCTCCACTCTACCCATGATTATGGGTTTTGGTCAAATATCATCTCTTTTTGATTATATAATGTCAGGGTACTTTACAAAGCCGAAATGTAAACTCATAACTTCATTAATATTAATAAGGAGGTGATTTCAACAATTTCGAAATTTTTCCTTTAAAAACATTTCCTTGTGTTTAGGTAAGCATATCGGTCGATCACTGACTGAATATGCCACTTTATGCTCATTCAAGTTGGCATTAAATTCATATATAATGACATTGAACTGTCGTGGCAAAGCAGAATTTGTTCAAAATCACGAATGAGCAAAATTTGAACCTTTCGTTGACATACGTTGCATGCCACTTTTCGCGCGCGCGTGCAAACCTTGAGCGGAAGTTGCGTGCGCATCCAACATCACATCAGTTCGAGAATATTGCTACCTCGGGATAACCTTTACCCTCAACGGTTCTTCAGCAGTAGCACAGAACAAACTGAAGCAAAAAGGTCTCAGAAGCTACTTCGCGCTAAAAAGCAGTATTGACTTAAGACACTTCAGGCGAACAATCGTATTCAAGCTATTCGACGCGCTTGTGGTACCGATTGTGACATACGGATGTCAGGTGTGGCTCCCAGAGACTCTCTTTGTCAGAAACTATCAAGATAATATCAACACCAAATCTCTCCTGAAGGAGACTGCAAGAGATCCTCTCGAAAAGCTTCATCTCTCATTCCTCAAGTGGACCTTAGGAGTGGGCAGAAAAACCTCAAATGCGAGTGTATGGGGTGATACAGGCCGCTGCCCCCTAGTGATAAAGGCATCAAAGCAAGTATTTGGGTATTTCAACCGACTTGAGCAAATGGACAGAGCTGGTTGCACAAGTCTAGCCAGACAGGCGTTCATAGAACAACGCACACTCAATCTGCCATGGTACAAAGGTATAGAAGATCTCCGACAAAGCCTTCAGTCAGTATCATCTCGCAGGTTGACCTACCCCAACCAATTCAAAACAGCACTACGTAGTACTTTTATTAACTGTTGGAACGAGGAGCGGCAAAACAACCGGAAGCTCAGTTTCTACAACACTATCAAAAGTGAATTCACAGCTGAAGCGTACCTGAACCTGCAGCTCAGTGGAGAAGAGGTGAAGCGGCTGGCGCAGTTCAGAATGAGTGCTCATAAGTTCAACATCGAGACCGGTAGATACGCCATTAACCGTGAAAATCCGCTCAGTCGCATTTGTAAGCACTGTTCTTCATCAGACCTTGAAGCTGTCGGTATACTGGCCGAACTACCAATGTTTGAGCCGATCATTGAAGATGAGAAACACATTCTCACGGATTGTTCGCTTTACGACGACCTGAGGCGAAACATAGGTCAGCAGGCGAGAACCATGATCACCTCTGGAGCGGAGACCTTTGCCGACCTCTTCAAGGATATCCTATTGATCAGAGAAACTGCCAGATTCTTGAGTAAAGTGAACAAGCGGAGGTTCCCCCCGAGTGACAGAAAAGAAAAGGAAGGACCTACAACATGACTCACGGACTCAACATGCGAAACGTGGATCCGACAGTGTGTTATTTTTCGTGTGCGTTTCACACTTTTGATTTAGTGTGGAATTTATGTGTGGATCTTAGGCATGGACACAAAGGACTGGTTGTTCGCGTCATGAACATTCCTTTTTAGAATAGCTCGGTTTTTAAACTCTTTAGACTATAACCGTCAACCGTGCATTTTTCAGGACAGGTTTCGGTTATTTCGTTTTTGACTTTCATTTTATCTTTATTTTTTAAAATTTAGATCCGACACAATGTTTATTGTAATGATCATTTTATTTTGAAACCCTTTGAAACCCTTCCAATATTGAATCACCGTAAATTTTTGCATGATGGTGTTTTATATATAGTTTGATAAGCATGAAAAGTTTTAAAGTATTTCAAGAAGAACTGTTATCACAACGGCACTCCAAAGTTGACGGAAATTGGTGAAAACAGCAATTTTCAGTGATTTTAGCAATTTTCTATCAATTTGGGCGTGGCCCCACGTGTGCAACTTTTCGATTTTCAACTTTAAAACTAGCCTATGACACAATTTAGACCTTTAGGAAGCAAAATTGAGCTCCACAACCCAAGGGATGGTGTAACACCAGAGAATACTAGAACGTAAAATTAGCGTTTTTATAAAATTATTCTTTAAAAAAGCAATAACTTCAATAGCGAATATCTTTATGAAGGAGCAAGCTAGAAAAACTTTCCGGTAGATTTTCAGAATGCTTAAACAATTATCTAAGATGAAAATGTCCTCAAATTCTGAATAAAATTACTCCTTAATGGCGTAAAATCGATTTGAAAAATGATTACTTTGTGAAAAATCAAGTTTTGAAAATGGTTAACTTGATGACGTCATCAAGTGGTGATGATGACGTTAAATTACTTTTTAACATAATGTAAACTAAAGTTTAAACAATTATCTTCAAGACCTGTGGTCCGAAATGGCTGTATCTTTAAAGCTTCTGAATCGACGGACACCTAAATATAGCCTATAATTGACTGGCAAAGCGTCTATCCCTGAATATATGTATACTAGTGTAACCCGGCCTACGGCCGGGATTTCACTGCCGCAGCTAAAAAGGGTAGGAGTAATTACCCGCTGAGTCAAAACCCGCATTAGGTGACCCAATAGTTTCTTAAACAATAATCTCATAATCAGTTATTTCTTGTGGATAATTTAATCATTATTAGGCACCACATTCCATGATCATAAGGTCTGAACACCGAGTATTACACCTCATCACTCCCGTCCTGAACCGCTTTCTATTTTTATTTAAATCGTTATAGAAATTAACCCTTGTTAACTCCGCACCACACCCGCATATTATATTTGAAAACACGCATAACATTGTCGTATGAACTCTCTCTCTGCAGTCCAAACAGACCCCAAACACTAACAGTACTCCCTCCCCTAATAAGCTTAAGGTATAACATTACAGCAAATCTTCCGGGCTAATCCAATTATGACGCTACTTAAATGCAGCAGATAACATATTACACAGTAATGAGAGAGAGCGAGAGAAAGAGAGAGCAGGCCCCGTAACTCTTGCCGTTCTGCTCAAGCAACTTTATGTAACATTTGTGGTACAAAACCATCAATAAAACCACTAACCACCGGCCGATTTTTTTAAAAATTTCCTATGGGCTTCATCAGAGTTTTGTCGACACTATACCGAAAAAATCAGTCCCGTAACTCTTACCGTTTTTTTTGTATAACCGACCGGAAATTACACACGGACAGACAGACAGACAGACACACACACACACACACATTCTGGTGTTATTAAGGTGATAGATAGATAGATATATATCCCGACAATCTGTCGTAAAACAGGGGTTCAAGAAAACCCATTTCCAGATGCTCCTGAAACCTGAAACTTTTTTTGCAGTCGATTTGGTCAACGTCTAGACGCCCTGCAAAGTTTCAGATCTCTAACTCAATTTTAACATGGTATTTAAGGCACCTGAATATGGCGATTTTGGGTTTTTTACCGAATTTCGTATAACAGTGCTGGCGAGTATTTTATGCAAATTTCTTAAAAATCTCAACATAACTATTTTTTATTCCTGTCATCTTTGACATCAAATTAGAATGTTTTGAACTAAAAATAAATCTGCTGAACGACTCCCGATGAGTCTTAATGCCTGAAAAACTCCTGCCGGAGGCGGCGGCCTTCGGCCGCCGCCTCCGGCCGGAGTGCACGCTTCGCGTGCACGAAAGAGGCTTCCGACGTGTACCAAAGGGGGTGTAAAGGGGTTATAATAGTAAAGGGGGTATAAAAGTAAAGGGGGTACAATAGTAAAGGGGGTACATAGTATACCCCCAATAAAGACACCGCTCGTGCTTGCCAGCACTGTGATTATAATTATATACTGCACGAGATATTTCGCTTCGTTATCTCCTGGTCCTATTTCAATGATGCTGAATTTAAAATTGACTTAAATCATGCAATGTTCGTAAGCTTCTTTCAGCTATTAATTCAAATAAAGCCCAGTGCCAATATGGTATACACGGTAACATTCCTTTTTTCGTTGGTTTATAGCTTAAGGCTTATGAATTTTTAAACATGAATTATTCGGGGATCCTACAATTATAGCGGCCAAATTTTGCTAGAGTGGAAATTAGCCAATGGGCTTTATTAAATAAAGCCCAGGTCCCATATTGATATGGTATACACGGAAACATTATTTTTTTAAATTTCGTTGGTTTATAGCTTTAAATCCTCTAACATGCACTTTTCGTGGATCCTACCTGTCACCAAGATGCAGTTAGGTCTAACTGGTTAGACCTAACCAGTTTGGTAAGGTTTAGGCCTAAATAAGGCGTTAGGCCTAACGCAGAGTTAGGACTAATTTAGGCCTAACTCTGCGTTAGGTCTAACCAGTTAGACTTAGACTTAACTGCATCTTGGTGATAGTACAATATAATAATATAATAGCAGCCGAATTCTGCAAGAGTGGAAACTTTCCAATGTTGTCCCATTCTTAAGAAAGATAAAAAGAGTGAGGTTGAAAACTAAGACCAATATCTCTTATTTGTTAAGTCATGAACATTTTGGGCGGATTATTAAAAGTAAAATTCTTTCTTTGACAAACGTCCTTCTTGATCCTAGGCAGCATGGCTTTCTCTAGAGCACAAGGCATGAACAACCAATGTGGTTGTTTTTTGTGATAGCTTGGCATTGTCTCTGAATGAAAACATTACAAATCATGTTGTGTATTTTTATTTTGCTAAGGCCTTCTATTCTATAAATCCCGATATCCTCCTTCATATTGAGCTTAAGATCTTATAAATGATATTATACATTCATATATTATATAATTATAATAATTAATTGAATTTTAGCATGAATTGAAAATATAGCATATATAGCCACCTCTAAAGATCTTTTCGGAGTTATGACCACTTCAAACAACTACTCGGACATCGAATTCGGGATGCAAAACAATGCAGAAAGATACTTTTGGGCGTCTTACCATTTATTTGGCGTCCTGTCATCCCTTATTGGAGATACTTTGATCTTAATTGCATCATTCTGTAAGCAGTCATCACTTGCTTCAGATTCGTAGATTATTTGTAGTAATTTAGGTTACGAACAAAAAAAACGAAAGTAATAATGATGTTAAAAAAGGGTAAAAACAAAATGATTAACAATTCAATTACTTACAAAATACACTTCCTAATTATTCTGACTTATAACGCCCTACATCTAAGTTGTAAAACACACGTCCTTACTCTACCTTTACCTATCACGGTTAACCATCGTTAACCGTCTCTAACGAAGTCTTACCCTTAAACTACACTTACATAACACTTTCAGTCCTCGCTGACCGTCCTTATATCAGGCCCAAATCCACTATAGTTCATTCTCGCTCTACCTGAGCCCGATTGTTGTTGACACGAACCCACTCGTGTTGGATTAACCCGTGTTAACCCTGGCTACAACACAGCCTATTCCTGCTCTCCTGAGTTAACCATTGTTGACTCTCTCTACGCTTAAGCCAGACTGCTCATGTCCTCCGCACAGTTCACTAACTACAGACCACGATAATGCTCTTTCCGGGACCCTGACGTAACAGGTCCTGGCTCCAAAGTAACCTATATCAATGGCCCTCGAATCGGGCAAACTCTATCTCTCTTTTCCAGGTCCAGCCCCAGATATAAATACTGACCCGTCCGTGGTTTTTCACCCGACCTCTCTAACCAGACTCACGTGCCCCTGCTCACACCTTTGGCAGCTGGTCTTATCTCCCACTAAAGCTTCATTGTCCCGAGTCCAGGTGTTACGACAATTCATCTTTTTACCGAAGCTTCCTGTCTGATGACCTCTGAATCCATAGTTTGTTAGAACTCACATCTATCTTTGACTCTATATCTACACAAAGGCTTTACGTCTGAGGTTTCCTAAATTCATTGTCTCTCCTCTAGAGGGTGATATATTTCTCGCCTGCCCAGGTGAGGTTCCACCCATTATCGCCATTGTCTTCTCTTTCCCTAACTTTTCCTAACCACAGACCAGAACTGGATGTTCCACTTCCACTGCCTTATTACACAATACTACCTTCTTACACAATACTGCCTTATTACACACAATACTATCTAAAATCTATCAAATAATCTAGATCAAATAATCACGGCTTACACAACTTTACAAAATATGATCTTTTTTAGAACTTTACTATAATATATGTAGTATAATAATTTAATAGAACATCTCGTACTACAGACTCTTTTCCATGCCTGCTCCTAATCACTCAATATTCACGGCTTACACAACTTTACAAAAACTGAGCTTTTTTAGAACTTTACTATAATAGTGCATATAATAACTTTATAGAAAATCTCGTACTACAGACTATCGTTTCAAGACTATCTTTAACTCACTTTTCAAAATTCTTACTCTACCAAACTCATTACTCTGTCCCAGAACCAAATAAAATTGTTCTTTTTTGAACACCATGACGGGCCATCTATTCACTGTTCATCTTCATATTATGTTCTATTGTCTATATAAGTATAATGCTTGACTTACTTCACTCCGTCTTAATTATGTCTGACTCTGTACAACATGGCGAAATCAGTTCTTCTGACGATCTCCCTGCTCCTCCTCCTCGTGTCACTTTGTACTTTATGTCGGGTACTTTTCCCCACTATACTTGTTGCCCCGACAGCTCCGACTCCGAATCCAAGTCTTCCTATCCAAAATGATATGGTGAGCAGCTCCTCTCCGGATGATTAGATTCGCTCCCTATCTTCATTTCCAGGTATGTATTGATCAGCTTTTCTCCACCGCCCCTGGGGGATGATAATCCCCCATAGTTATTCAATCCAGTCTAAGTTTACTTTATAAATTCATTACTCTTCCACATCTATCAAATCTTCGTTTTTAGGTTGGAAGAATAGCGTAAAACCATTTGGATTCAACTGCTCCTACTAGAATGTATTTACAACCTGGTAAGTCTCCAAGTCTCCGAGTCTCCTCCAAACATCGTTCCATTGTTTCTTTTACTGTGTATCTCTCTTGTTCCACTGATGTTCCTCTTACTTGTCAACCTCTCTGCGTCTCTCTCTTCTTTTCACACCATGTCTCCGTCTTCCACTCGTTTTCCAACATATTGGACAGTCCCCTGTATTATCGTACTGTTCTTCCCTCCAGATTTCCATATCTGTGTCTTCTTCCCAAATCACAGGTCTCCACGTGTCTCCTCCCAATGTTTTCAGATGTCTCTTCTTCCAATTTCTCTGTGTGTTTTCTTCCAATGTGTTCACATGTCTCCTTCTAATGTCTCCATGCGTCTTCTTCCAATGTGTCCATGTGTCTTCTTTCAATGTGTTCACGTGTATCCTTCACAGGTCTCCACACGTGGAGACACGTGTGTCTCCTCCCAATGTTTCCACATGTCTCTTCCCAATGCCATCTGTCTCCTTCACAGGACTCCATGTGCCTTCTTCCAATGTTCCCCTGTGTCTTTTTCCAATGTGTTAACGTGTATTTTTCATCCATCTTCCAGCTTCCTTCCAGCTTTTCATCAATTGTCCCTACGTACTGAGCAATGTGCATCAGTTCTTTTGGACTATTTCTTCTTTTCGGCTCTTCCCTGTTTGCTCTTTCACGCCTTTTTCTTTTCTTTTTCTGCAGGTCCGCATTATTTCTATTGTTGGCAACTCTCATTCTTCATGGCTGGGTCTTTTATCCGTCTTTCCTTTTCATTCACTTCTTCTTTAAGTTTCTTTTCCTTTTAGGTCCCTTTTTCTTCTTTTTTCGACCATCCTCTTCAAGCTATCTATTCTCTGTTTCGGCTTCTCTATTTTTCCGATCCATGCTCCCATGCGACCTCCAATCCATCTGTCATCCAATCTGTCTTCGATCCATACTTCCATGCGACCTCTAATCCATGTGTCTTCCAATCTGTCTCCGATCCATGCTTCTATGTGACCTCCAATCCATGTGTCCTCCAATCTGTCTCCGATCCAATTTTCTATGTGACCTCCAGTCCATCTGTCATCCAATCTGTCTCCGATCCAATGCCTCCGATCCAATGTCTCCTTGTGTCTCCTTCAAATGTTTCTCCTTCTAGATCTACCCTGGAATAATGGTTAATGCTTTGTCACCACTCGCCATGTTCCAATAGTATTTCCACTATTTGCCACTAGTATTGCCACTGCAATGCCAATATCTCCAAATTGATTTACGTGTCTCCTTCCAATATCAGTACTCACCACGGTCCAACAGCACCTTTATAATTACCTCTAGTATCGCCAGCGCAATATCTCCTTGTGCCTCGAAGTGTCTATTTCTAATACAACCTCTCACCCGTCACCAATCACCATGCTCCAATAGTATTTCCACTATTTATCACCTCTTACCATGTTCCAATAGTAATTCCACTATTTATTACCCCTCACCATGCTCCAATAGTATTTCCACTATTTATCAACTCTTACCATGCACATGCTCCAATAGTATTTCCACTATTTAACACCTCTTACCATGCTCCAATAGTATTCCCACTATTTATCACCTCTCACCATGCTCCAATAGTAATTCCACCATTTATCCTCTCTCACCATGTTCCAATAGTAAGTCCACTATTTATCCTCTCTCACCATGTTCCAATAGTATTTCCACTATTTATAACCTCTTAAATAGTATTTCCACTATTTATTACCCCTCACCATGCTCCAATAGTAATTCCACTATTTATCCTCTCTCACCATGTGACCATGTTTCAATAGTAATTCCACTATTTGTCACCTCCCGTGTTCCAATAGTAATTCCACTATTAATCACCTCTCACCATGCTCTAATAGTAATTCCACTATTTATCCTCTCTCACCATGCTCCAATAGTAATTCCACTATTTGTCACCTCCCGTGTTCCAATAGTAATTCCACTATTTATTACCCCTCACCATGCTCCAATAGTAATTCCACTATTTATCCTCTCTCACCATGTGACCATGTTTCAATAGTAATTCCACTATTTGTCACCTCCGTGTTCCAATAGTAATTCCACTATTCATCACCTCTCACCATGCTCTAATAGTAATTCCACTATTTATCCTCTCTCACCATGCTCCAATAGTAATTCCACTATTTGTCACCTCCCGTGTTCCAATAGTAATTCCACTATTTATTACCAATCACCATGCTCCAATAGTAATTCCACTATTTATCCTCTCTCGCCATGCCTCCAATAGTAATTCCACTATTTATCCTCTCTCACCATGTGACCATATTCCAATAGTAATTCCACTATTCATCACTAGTACCACCACCTCCAATAGTAATTCCACTAGTCACCACTAGTACCACCACCTCCAATAGTAATTCCACTAGTCACCACTAGTACCACCACCTCCAATAGTAATTCCACTAGTCACCACTAGTATCAAATTGGAACTATTCGCAAAACAAGCAACTGAGCAAACAACCGCTATCTTGTTTAATAGAGGAAACTGAATACTTTTAAAAACTCGCAAACTATAACTAAACATTTAACGACAGCCACTCTATATGTATCTTAGATCATGGCTCAGCCCCAGGTGCTCTTATTATATTAAACACACAGCTCAGACGTAACACGATATTATACTTCAACCTAATATAAATGTTTCAAGTGCACACCAATAAAAGTACAACCATACCTTTCTATCTTGCACTTCACTCACTCAATACAATACTCACCTGTCCGTTACATTTCTCAGCCCTGTATTTCTCGGGTTTTACTATCATTATTAAACCAGTGTCTCACACAGTAACATCTTGACTTTAATTACAAAACTGCTTTCGTATCATCCTATTCGAATATTCGACCTGCTAATTCATCACATTCTTCACATAAAAAGCAGTACTATAACTATAACTAGTTTCTTTCATCATAGAAAATACCATACCCTGGCACCCCTCAAAACATAAAACGCACTCAAAACGTACCACGTTTTCAAACCAATACACTGCTTAAATTCACTAGTGACGTCACATCTCTTCGAATAACCTCTCTCTCCCTTTCCAATGCTAGCATCACCCGGGTCTCATTTATATAAATTTCATCTCTCTCCCCATACCTCTCTCGCCCACTCCAAACTCCCCCTCTCCAAACTCCCCCTCTCGCTATCTTCCATAATATAAACATTCGTAGCGCTACAAAAAGAAAACAAGTCTGACACACAACAGAACGATTCAGCAGGCAGCCACTCCCACTGAGGCTCTGGTGGCTGAAAGTATGTCAAGTCTGCCGTCTTAAAACTTAAAATAAGAAACAGTAAACCATGAACTGCTCACGTACCCCCCTCGATAATAATCATAACACTCTCTCGATAAAATCTCTCAACGGACTGACATTTATTCCTCAAAATATCTCCTCAGCCCCTCCTAACCTGTGCCCCTCCGGTATCTAACCTCCCTTCCCCTCCATGATGAAAGAAACCCAAAAATATCATTTAAACTTCACGCTTAACCGTGCCTTCATTTACTGCTCTTGCACTGCACTAATCTGACAACGGTACCTGGCAACACTGTTACAACATAACGTAACTATACTCCTCAAACCTGTCAATTCCCCCTTGAATAATAAGTAATCTCCTCCCTACCTTAATTAAACTACAAACAATCTATCCTATAATAAAATAGGATCCTACCGTTCGCGCCATTTGTAAGCAGTCATCACTTGCTTCAGATTCGTAGATTATTTGTAGTAATTTAGGTTACGAACAAAAAAAACGAAAGTAATAATGATGTTAAAAAAGGGTAAAAACAAAATGATTAACAATTCAATTACTTACAAAATACACTTCCTAATTATTCTGACTTATAACGCCCTACATCTAAGTTGTAAAACACACGTCCTTACTCTACCTTTACCTATCACGGTTAACCATCGTTAACCGTCTCTAACGAAGTCTTACCCTTAAACTACACTTACATAACACTTTCAGTCCTCGCTGACCGTCCTTATATCAGGCCCAAATCCACTATAGTTCATTCTCGCTCTACCTGAGCCCGATTGTTGTTGACACGAACCCACTCGTGTTGGATTAACCCGTGTTAACCCTGGCTACAACACAGCCTATTCCTGCTCTCCTGAGTTAACCATTGTTGACTCTCTCTACGCTTAAGCCAGACTGCTCATGTCCTCCGCACAGTTCACTAACTACAGACCACGATAATGCTCTTTCCGGGACCCTGACGTAACAGGTCCTGGCTCCAAAGTAACCTATATCAATGGCCCTCGAATCGGGCAAACTCTATCTCTCTTTTCCAGGTCCAGCCCCAGATATAAATACTGACCCGTCCGTGGTTTTTCACCCGACCTCTCTAACCAGACTCACGTGCCCCTGCTCACACCTTTGGCAGCTGGTCTTATCTCCCACTAAAGCTTCATTGTCCCGAGTCCAGGTGTTACGACAATTCATCTTTTTACCGAAGCTTCCTGTCTGATGACCTCTGAATCCATAGTTTGTTAGAACTCACATCTATCTTTGACTCTATATCTACACAAAGGCTTTACGTCTGAGGTTTCCTAAATTCATTGTCTCTCCTCTAGAGGGTGATATATTTCTCGCCTGCCCAGGTGAGGTTCCACCCATTATCGCCATTGTCTTCTCTTTCCCTAACTTTTCCTAACCACAGACCAGAACTGGATGTTCCACTTCCACTGCCTTATTACACAATACTACCTTCTTACACAATACTGCCTTATTACACACAATACTATCTAAAATCTATCAAATAATCTAGATCAAATAATCACGGCTTACAATTCCAGAAGGACGCCTTTAAAATTAACAAAATCTTAGTCACAATAATCCAGCACATCGCAGTCTCTGATTTAATATATACTATATCTAGCATTGCTCCTGCTGCTATCTCCTTGCTAGCCAACTCGTGGGTCCTAGGAAAAGCACTTTGCTATAGAGTATATGTCGGCGACTTCACTTTCGTAGCTGGGATGTCCCTCATCGCAGTTCTCACTACAAGCAAGTTCCTGATACTCAAATATCCTCTCCGAGCTGCAAGTTGGTCAACAAAAAGAGCTCGTCAAGTTTGCAGCTTCATTTGGGCGCCCACCCTTATCTTTCCAATAATCTTCCTCGCTGTCGACAAGGATGATGTTCACTTTGACCACCGAATTTACAACTGTAACTACGGTTACACCTCTGATGCCTGGAAGAAAATAGCACCGATATTGGGATTTATATTCGGTATAGTTCCAAACATAATCGTCGTCGCCACTACAGTTCCTATACTATATATTGCAAGGAAATCTGCAAGACGAGTTGGTGGAAGTGTTCCATGGCAAGGAAACCTGACTGTAGCCCTCACTGCTGTCATCTACTGCATCTCCACCTTACCTTACGCTGTTAACGAAATCGCCATCAACTGCATGAAAGATCCCTCCGAGTTATTTCTTGTCCAATTCTATAAATGTTTCGTTTTCTTGACGATGATAAATGTTGTGGCCAACTTTTACATATACGTTCTGACGATTAGAAGTTTCCGACAATTCCTCCTTTCCAAAATTCGTTCCGTTGTTTCGCTACTAGTGTCGTTACAGACCTCGAACATAACATCCACAGCAGGTAAGTTACAGTTATTTAACTAACTAACAATTATTCAACCAACTATCACTGTTACAGTTACTTGACTAACTAACAATTACTCAACTAATTATTTTGGTTGACGATGTCAACCCATCGAGATCGTTGCTCTGCGAAGCAGAGCAACGATCGACGAATGCTAGTTCGCGCGGCGCGTCGAAGCGGCGAAGTCCTCCAACTAATTATTTATCACTATTTTATCAATTTTCAAGCAATGGACCCAGTACTCACAGTGAGGAATCCTGATCAAATATATTGTCAGCAGGTGACAACCAAGAAAGAAAAACAACTGACAAGAAAAATTCACCGCCTAACCAGATGATCTCACTTCAGAACTCCCGGCACATTGAAGGTTTTTTAAATTACCGTTTTTCATTAGTTTAAGTTTGGTTATATGTTTACAATACAATACAGACAGTATCTTCTAAAAATCTAATATGATACTGATAAAACACCTGTTGAATGAGTCATGGATAGATAATATTAATAATAAAATGAAATGTTATATTTATAACTTATTCCCTGAAGATAAAGACAGCGGAGAATTAAATAGGTAATAATTATTTTAGTCTCTTGAGCCTTGACACCATACGGGTTTCTGCTAGTTCAAATAAAGCCCAGGGCTAATATGGTGTACACGGTAACATTTTTAAAAATTTGTCCGTTGGTTTATAACTTAATGCTTATCCTCTAATATGAATTTTTCGTGGATCCTTCTGATAATAAGATAAACACGATATTATAAAACTGGAATAATTAGATTAAGATAATACACAATACTATCTACTTGAACAATGATAATGAGATAATACACAATACCGTACTACTTGAATCTTTCCTAGTCAATTGCTTTACAGAATAACACACTCCACTACGCACTCTCACTGCAATGACTAACAAAGGTAATTAGTAATTCAATATATAGTACAATAGCGGTACAATAGCGGCCAAATTCTGCAAGAGTGGAAACTAGCGAATGACTTGATTTACTTGACTTAAGGCGGCTGGCTTCAGCGTCCGAGTAAAAAGTTGCCAATGTTGTCCCAATAATTAATAAAGATAAAAGGGGGAGGTTGAAAACAATATCCCTTACTTGTTAAGTCATGAACATTTTTGAACGGATTATTAAAAGTAATTTTCCTGCTTTGACAAACATCCTTCTTGATCGTAGGCAGCATAACTATCTATAGAGCACAAGTCATGAACAACCAATGTGGTTGATTTTTTCTGATAGCCTGACATTGTCAATGTCTCTGAATGAAAACATTACAATTACAAATCATGTTGTATATTTCGATTTTGCTAAAGCCTTCGATTCTATAATCTATAAATCAGGATATCCTTTTTCATAGCTTAAGACCTTATAAATGATATATATTCATATATTATTAAATGATTATAATAATTAATTGAATTATCAAATTATAGCAGATAGACACATATGCATGCTTGGTGTAGCGCTCGCTGGGATAGTATAGGAATTCTAATTTCTATAAGTTGGGAATGAGGTAACAAATACAAAATGTTTATTGTTGCGAAACGAATACTTGGCAGTCGGCGAAATACAGCCCCTGGACATAAAATTATTATTTATTCCAATTATAAAGCCATTTTAGAAAAAACAAAAATTACCTACATTAACATACATTATTAATATTATTAAAAGGCTTTACGGGCAAAACATCGTGTTTTTTACTACAGGTTTAAGTTGGCAACCTTACCAATTATTGAACACTATAAGTATAATAGTTTGATGTATAAACTCTGGCAGCCTAGAAATCTTAGGCTAATCAAATGATTAAATAATTCAAATTGTGTCGATCAACGGTAAGATCGCATTTTACTGGGCGACGCTCAGCCTGTCAATGACAGTGTCATTCTGCTGCAGCTTTAATAGTGTATGTATATGAAGACTATCAGCTTAGGGTCCCCAGGTAAGAATGCATCATCCTCTATTTTGTGTTAAAATGAGTCAAAACGGACTTACGGCGGCTAGGCAGAGGGGAGGCCTTCATGAACATTTTCTCGACATAGACTTTTTACTTTTAGTGCTTGTTTCTGATAGTGGTAGAAAGGAAATATTTCGATAAGGAAGCTCATGCGAGTATCATCCGTCAAGGCCCAGTAAAGCTTTGCGAAGTACAAAGTAGCGCTTGCCGGGTCAGTCCATAGCATAATTCCATTGCTCAAATTTTCAGTTCCTTAGAATGATATTTGGTCCTAGCTGGCGCCTGGCAGCTAAGTTTTTTGTTGAGTAGCTCCATCTTATTATAAGAATTAATTAAATTCTCAGTTCCAGAGAATGATCCCTTAGCACCAGCTCAGCTTGCAACTATTTGATTGGCCCTTTTAGCTACCAGAAGCAATATTAAATTCTACTGCATTATCACAAATTTTTCTTCTTAAAGTTAAGATTAGGGAGCACGATAAAAATAAACTTGCTCGGATTTTCAAAAGCTCAGCTTGCAACTATTTGATTGGCCTTTTAGGTACCAGAAGCAATATTAAATTTTACTGCATTATCATGAATTTTTCTTCTTAAAGTTAAGAATAAATAGCGCTTGCCGGCCGCCGGGTCAGTCCATTAGGGTGGGCGACAATTGACCCCCCGACAATTGACCCCCCGAAAATATAATTGAATACAATTAACCCTGACCCTGACCCTGACCCTGACCCTGACCCTGACCCTGACCCTGACCCTGACCCTGACCCTGACCCTGACCCTGACCCTGACCCTGACCCTGACCCTGACCCTGACCCTGACCCTGACCCTGACCCTGACCAGTGACCCTGACCCTGACCCTGACCCTGACCCTGACCCTGACCCTGACCCTGACCCAGGACCCTGACCCAGGAACAGCTGTCCCTGACCCTAACCCCAACCCTAACCCAAACCCTAACCCCAACCCCAACCCCAACCCCAACCCTAACCCTTTAACCCTTACCCTAACCCTAACCCTAACCCTAACCCTAACCCTAACCCAAACCCTAACCCTAACCCTAACCCTAACCCATAACCTATAACCCTAACCCTAACCCATAACCCTAACCCTAACCCTAACCCTAACCCTGACCCTAACCCGATTAATTTACCCCAGTTTGATTAATTACAATTGTCGGGGGGTCAATTTTCGGGGGGTCAATTGTCGTACTCAACCCTAGATTTCGCGACAATTGACCCCAGTGTAATTACATAGGGGTCAATTGTCGGGGGGTCAATTGTCGCGGTACCAGTCCATTACTATTAGTGGTCGTTCACATATTATTGTTAATGATGATATTATATAATTAAGTACATCATTATTCATTAAATACCATACTAACATAATTTAATCCATTCTAGGATCTACTTAATCACTTTTTGGACAATTTTAACCCCCCCCCCCCCCCCCCCAGCTCCCCCTCCGTAATTAGTTTTACGCATAGTTATTGTGTCAAAATAACATTAGCGTAATCGTTTGGAAACCCGCCCTCCCCCCTCGGCTGATTACGTAATATGCTAATAGCATAATTCCATTGCTCAAATTTTCAGTTCCTTAGAATGATATTTGGTCCTAGCTGGCAGCTAAGTTTTTTGTTGAGCAGCTCCATCTTATTACTATTAGAATTAATTAAATTCTCAGTTCCAGAGAATGATCCCTAAGCACCAGCTCAGCTTGCAACTATTTGATTGGCCCTTTAGCTACCAGAATTCTTGCGAAGTAACTGATGGAAGGATATAAAATGAAATTGAAAGTAGCTCTTAAAACATAAAAACTTGACCAGATTGTACACAATATTTTATTGCATATTGATATTGTATACTGCACGAGATATTTCGCTTCGTTATCTCCTGGTCCTATTTCAATGATGCTTAATTTAAAATTGACTTAAATCATGCAATGTTCGTAAGCTTCTTTCAGCTATTAATTCAAATAAAGCCCAGTGCCAATATGGTATACACGGTAACATTCCTTTTCCGTTGGTTTATAGCTTAAGGCTTATGAATTTTTAAACATGAATTATTCGGGGATCCTACAATTATAGCGGCCAAATTTTGCAAGAGTGGAAAGTGAGAAACTAGCCAATAGGCTTTATTAAATAAAGCCCAGGTCCCATATTGATTTGGTATACACGGTAACATTTTTAAAAGAATTTCCGTTGGTTTATAGCTTTAAATCCTCTAACATGCACTTTTCGTGGATCCTACCTGTCACCAAGATGCAGTTAGGTCTAACCAGTTAGACCTAACCAGTTTGGTCTAACCAGTTAGACCTAACCAGTTTGGCCTAACAAGTTAGACCTAATGCAGAGTTAGGACTAAATTAGACCTAAATTAGGCCTAAATTAGGCGTTAGGCCTAACTGCATCTTGGTATTACAGTTACTGTTAGGCATAACGCCTAATTTAGGCCTAATTTAAGCTTAACTCTGAGTTAGGTCTTAGCCCCAGTTAGACCTAACCAATTAGACCTAACCAGTTAGGCCTAACCAGTTAGACCTAACGCAGAGTTAGGACTAATTTAGGCTTAACTCTGCGTAAGGTCTAACCAGTTAGACTTAACTGCATCTTGGTAATAGTACAATATAATAATATAATAGCAGACGAATTCTGCAAGAGTGGAAACTTTCCAATGTTGTCCCATTTTTAAGAAAGATAAAAAGAGTGAGGTTGAAAACTAAGACCAATATCTCTTACTTGTTAATGTTAAGTCATGAACATTTTGGGCGGATTATTAAAAGTAAAATTCTTTCTTTGACAAACGTCCTTCTTGATCGTAGGCAGCATGGTTTTCTATAGAGCACAAGTCATGAACAACAAATGTGGGTAATTTTTGTGATAGCTTGGCATTGTCTCTGAATGAAAACATTACAAATCATGTTGCGTATTTTGATTTTGCTAAGGCCTTCGATTCTATAAATCACGATATCCTCCTTCATATTGAGCTTAAGATCTTATAAATGATATTATACATTCATATATTATATAATTATAATAATTAATTGAATTTTAGCATGAATTCAATATATAGCATATATAGCCACCTCTAAAGATCTTTTAGGAGTTATGACCACTTCAAACAACTACTCGGACATCGAATTCGGGATGCACGACAATGCAGAAAGATACTTTTGGGCGTCTTACCATTTATTTGGCGTCCTGTCATCCCTTATTGGAGATACTCTGATCTTGATTGCATCGTTCCAGAAGGACGCCTTCAAAATTAACAAAATCTTAGTCATAATAATCCAGCACATCGCAGTTTCTGATTTAACAATTACTATCTCTGCCCTTGCTCCTGCTGCTATCTCCTTGTTAGCAAACTCGTGGGTCTTAGGAAAAGCACTTTGCTATAGAGTATATGTCGGCCACTTCGCTTTCGCAGCTGGCATGTCCCTCATCGCAGCCCTCACTACAAGCAAGTTCCTGATACTCAGATATCCTCTCCGAGCAGCATGTTGGCCAACAAAACGAGCTCATCAAGTTTGCAGCTTCATTTGGGCTTCCTCCCTTATCTATCCAATACTCCTCCTCGCTGTCGACAAGGACGATGTTCACTTTGACTACCGAGTCTACAACTGTCACTACGGTTATAGCTCTGATGCCTGGAAGACAATAACACCGATATTGGCATTTATATTCGGTATAGTTCCAAACATAATCATCGTCGCCACTACAGTTCCTATACTGAAGTACCTAGCTGATGCAGGGAAATCTGCAAGACGAGTTGGTGGAAGTGTTCCATGGCAGGGAGCCCTCACTGTGGTCCTCACTGCTGTCATCTACTGCATCTCCACTTTACCTTACGTTGTTAACGAAATCGCCATCAAGTGCATGAAAGATCCCTCCGAGTTATTTCTTGTCCAATTCTATAAATGTTTCGCTTTCTTGATGAACATAAATGTCGTGGCAAACTTTTACATATACGTTCTGACGATCAGAAGTTTCCGACAATTCCTCCTTTCCAAAACTCGTTCCGTTGTTTCGCTACTAGTCTCGTTACAAACTTCGAACATAAGATCCACAGCAGGTAAGTTACAGTTACTAAACTAACTAACAATTATTCAACCAACTATCACTGTTACAGTTACTTGACTAACTAAAAATTACTCAACTAATTATTTATCACTATTTTATCAATTTTCAAGCAATGGACCCAGTACTCACAGTGAGGAATCCTGATCAAATATATTTCCAGCAGGTGACAACCAAGAAATAAAACCAACTGACAAGAAAAATTCACCGCCTAACCAGACCTCACTACAGAACTCCCGGCACATTGAAGGTTTTTTTTAATTACCGTTTTTTATTAATTTAAGTTTGGTTATATATTCATAATACAATACAGACGGTATTTTCTAAAAATCTAATATGATACTGATAAAACGCCTGTTGAATGAGTCATGGATAGATAATATTATTATTAATAATAAAATGACATGTTATATTTATAACTTATTCCCTGTAGATAAAGACAGCGGAGGAATAATACCTGATGAGAAGGCGCCATCTGACGAAACCTCAGTTTGAAGCATGTTCGTACGTTGATAAGGAAACTCAAGAGAATAAGTTAAATATGAACTTAAACTCCTCCGGCCACGCCGATAGCTAAATGAGGCATTTACTAGAAACTAGAACATTTATTTCTAACGGGTATTCGGAGAACGCATCCATAAATTTGTGTTGGATTTTTTGAGATAAATTGAGTGGCAAATATTCATCCTTGTCTGGTTGAGTTATTAAAGGATCAAGGATAGAATCGATTTTTGTGATCAGACTTTCAGTTTGAATACTCTTTACTGTAATTTCGAAGGGGTATCCCTTGACTTTAAGTTTAATAATTACATTTTAATTTCATTTCGTTAACTCTTGTATTCATCTCTTTCTAAGTTTTTATTTTTCATTATGATTTCCTATTTGTGCACAGAAAGTTAATGCTAATGTGAATCTAGTTAATCTTAATATTTCATCTGTGCCTATTTGTGCAAATTTTAAGTAGTGATAATAATGATATTTAATTATTGAACCCGGTATCTGATCTTGATTTCTCATCTTCTAGGATTAATAAAATATTATGAATCTTTTGATTTTCGTAGATTATGTTCGTGTTCAATAAATATTAAATTTGACAACTTTGACAAAGAAGTTCGTTTCACTACTCAAATGCTCATACATTTCCAAAACTTCCAAGATGCTAAAAGTAATTATGATGTAGCGGAATGTTTATTTTATAAAGACAATAACCACTCCAAGGTAAAGCTTTGCAATGAAATAAATTCACTATTTACATCAATTTATCTCCCACAACTGTAAATATATTTTAATCTGTTATTCACCTTTTTTAATCAAACCATTTCGCAAATTAAAATGTAATTAGATAATCTTATAATTTGGTAGATTAAGTTCCCTTCGAAGCAGTTTTAATTATTTCGATCGACAGAAATCTGAATAAAGCTTTAAAACTGGCTTGGTATAAAAAGTAACTTCTATTATTTGATAAAATATCAATTTTTAATGATTTATTGGTTCAAGAAATTCAAGGATTGTCAGTAAAATTAAACAAATAGAAATAATCCCTACACATGTTGCGACACATTTAATCGACAGTCGGCAGAATACAGTACCTTGACATAAACATAACTATTTGTCGCAATCCAGACCATTTGAGAAGTTTTACGTAAACGCATATTGCATTTGTAAATATTATAAAATTATGTGTCCTAAAAATGTTTTCATGCACTTAAGTAACAAGTTATAAAAATAAATTAGTTCGGTTTAAAATTAAATTAAATCTATTAAAGCAACCTGCAGAGTAATATAAAAACAGTAACGATAAAATAAATCTGAATCAAGAAAATCTAAATCAACTAAGAACTCACCAAGCATTCACATAAATAAAAATGTTAAAGTATCTGAAGAATTGAAAGTCTTTACACATTAGTCTTCTGTTTCTTCTCCCTGGCACGCTTGTTCTGAAACCACATCAACACAGTACTGAGCTCCAGTCCAGTAACCTGACACAAAGTTCCTTTGTTTGTCCCGGTTACATATTTATTAACGTTCTGATAATAGTGCTCCAGAACTCTGATCTGCTCGTTAGAAAACTTGGTCCTTTTCCCCGCCGGATTAACGTCTGAAGCTGCTGTATTTTTCTTCTTCGACAACATCTTGCCAATAGTTTCTTTGAAACTGAAGTTAAATCGCTCTTTAGCAGAGCTATTCGTAAAGAATTCCCCTCCGGGGATATAAGGTTTACTCATCGTATCAGGGTACGGTAAATACCCTGCAGCTAAGTTGTCGGGTACTGCTTTGTTACCAGGGTTACCAAGGTACACCTCTCCTCTCTCTTTGTCAAGGGGCATGTTGACGGTATTTCGGGACAGCCCTCCCTCTCCCAGACTCCGCACCGCGTCAAAATACCCCATATCAAGTTGAGGCATGGGCTCTTGTTTGGGTCTCATGGTTTGAAGAAAGTCTCCTCTAACGTTGTGTAGAGGCAGATTAGCTGATCTGGGCCCTGAAGGTAGTGGGGGCTGGAACCCTCTGGTAGGGGGTGGGGTGTGGAACTGGAGAGGTCTCGTATCGTTAGGGAACAGATGAGAGGGTAGGTTAGGAGGTCTCCCTCCTAAGTGAGGTGGTCTGTGGGCCGGGTGAGGCGCCTTGTGTAGTTCTGCTGGTCGCGCGGCTCGGTCCAGGTCACGTGGGCCATCAGGTGTCTGATCACGTGGGCCCTGATCACGTGGGCCCTGGTCACGTGGGCAAGTGTCTTGATATGTCTTCTCGGAACTGTCTCTGAACTGAGTGGGAACTCTTGGTGTGGGACTGTGAGGTGATCTCTGATCCTGGACTTCTTGAGCCTTGGCATGGTGTTCGTGTTGGAGAGTTGGTCGAATTGATGACAGGGATTCTCCTCGTTCTATCACGTGGTCTGAACCAGGCAGTCTAGAACTTTCTGACAGAGGAACTGAAAGTTTGGAATGTTGTGGTATTCTAGAATGTTCCGGAAGTGGTAATCTAGCACTTTCTGGTAAGTTTGTTCTGGGATACCCCGCAGAAGTGCCGCTATCTGTTCTGTTGTAATACCCAGGGCTAGGTCCCAGAACAGCAGCTGACTGATCGAGGGAGGGTCCCATGATGGGTGTGGCGGGGTTGGGAGTCTGTGGGGGCGGTAGTCCGGTCTGGTCAGGCGCTGGGCCCACGTGACCAGTGCCCACGGGACCTGGGCTAGGGAAGTTGAAGTGTAATCTCTGGGGTTTTACATCCATACCTGCGAGAAGGAAGCGATTTAGTTTCTCAGGAAATGTTAACATTTTGAATTTTATCAACTCAAGTACAGAATTCGATACTGTCAAAGAGATTGTTCACATTAATTACGTAAGCAGGAAGTTTTGGAGGAGGGATGATTGGAAAGCTTACTCTAGTGTTATTTCTACACAATAGCTGTGAGTAAAGTGGCTTACGGAAAAGGGGTCTAAAATAGAAAAATTACAAAAGTTAAGCTTACGCAATATGTGAACGATCCCTAACGGGGGGGTACCATTGGTACCCCCTCCCTAACCATAACAAAACCAACTCCTAGTATTCTCATTTAAAACTGTTCTTCAGCTGAAAAATGCAACTCACCTTGGTTAGGAAGTGGAGGTGAACTATATTGACAACTCTGATCTGGCTGGAATCTTGTCTGAGGGGAAGGGTTGAAGTTCTCTTTGTTTTCCAAATACTGGGGGTGAATGGGAGAGGTGGTGCTGTCAACAAATCTTTTCTCTGACTGGTTAAGAGGACTTGCCTGTGACGTAATCATACCACCACGTGACGTCATCATGCTAGTTGAGGGTCCCCCTGAAGAGAAACATGGCACGTTATTATTAGGTGGAAATATTAATAACGGATAGATTGAAACAGGCGACGAAAAACGCCGTGAATTTATTACCCAATCTAGATTAGATAACTCAACTTGTAAGTAAGTAATGAACATCAACAAGTCTAGTTGATGAACATCATATCAATAAGTCGAGCATAACAATAACATAATATTAATATTATAACTTTAATATTAATATTATAACTTTGCTAACCGTGAGCACTATAAGGGGGAGGGTCCATGATGTTCTGCTGTTAACGATCTTAAACTCGAGAGAAGAAGTTAACGAACTTAAACTCCTCCACACCATGACCAATACTAATAGCTAAATGTGGCATTTACTAGAAACTAGAACATTACGATTTATTTCTCACGGGAATTCGGAGGTACGTTTCCAGGAAATTATGTTAGATTTTGTGAGTAATTAAGTGACAAATATTTATCCTTGCCCGGTTGAGTGATTGCAGGATAGAACTAATTTTCGGAATCAGACTTTCAGTTAGACTGTGAATTATACTTCTGACTATTATTAAGTTGAAATTAACTGTAAGATTTATGACAAATCAGAAAATCTTAGAGTTACTGTTAGCCAAAGAAAATTTAAATTATGATTGTGTTCCACTTCTAAAGTAAGGACAATTTAACAATGACAGATTTTAGTTGGGGTAACATTTGATCTCAATAATGTCATTTTAATTTCAATGTGTTAATTAATCTTGTATCATTATTATTCCTATTTGTGTTTTTATTTAATACCTTTCAAGATGATTTCCTATAATAGCTCACAGAAAATTTATGCGAATGTTCATACATAATAAGTAATCTTGGTCTATCTGTGTGAATTTTAAGTATTGATAAATATTTGATCATCGAAGACCCGTTATCTGAGTCCTGACTTGATTTCCCATCTTCTATAATTAAAATATTGTGAATTCCTAACTATTGATTTTCTCAGATTTTAGTGTTCAATAAAATAATAAATATGACCAGTTTTTACAAAGAAGTTCGTTTCATTGCTCATATTATATGGAAATCACTCGATTTCGCCTTGATAAAAGATTCTGTCTGGAGATCCAATAATATAAAGGATACCGAATTATGCGGATACATTTGACTATCTATATTCAGATATGAAGGGACTTGATTATGACGCAACAATTGGGTCACTAGGCCACCTCTAATACAAATTGGAACTAATAGTGCATTTGTAGGTGAATTATCAAAATCATTGTTAAGATACAATTATTGCAGAATACAATTCTATGGGAAATTTTCCAAGTTTTGCGGGTGAGTAGTTTTTTGTACGATTTGAGTAGCCCATTTTGTGAATAAAAATGAGAATTTTAGGTTTTGTGGGGTAAGCTGTTTCTTTGTAGGATTTGAAAACACGTAAATTACACAATATTTTATTGTATAGTGCACGAGATATATTAATTTGCTTCGTCATCTCCTAGTCATATGTCAATGATGCTGGTTTTAAAATTGACTTTGATCATGTTAGTAAGCTTCTTTCAGCTATTAATTCAAATAAAGCGCAGGGCTAATATGGTATACACGGTAACATTCTTAAAAATTTGTCCATTGGTTTATAGCTTAATGCTTATCCTCTATTACATGAAATTTTCATGGATCCTGCAATAGCGGCAAAATTCTGCAAGAGTGGAAACTTGCCAATTTTGTCCCAATATTTAAGAAAGATAAAAGGTTGAAAACTAAGATCAATATCTCTTACTTGTTAAGTCATGAACATTTTGGGCGGATTATTAAAAGTAACTTTCTTTCTTTGACAAACGTCCTTCTTGATCCTAGGCAGCATGGCATTCCATAGAGCACAAGTCATGAACAACCAATGTGGTTGATTTTAGTGATAGCTTGGCATTGTCTCTGAATGAAAACATTATAAATCATGTTGTGTATTTTAATTTTGCTAAGGCCTTCGATTCTATAAATCACGATATCCTCCTTCATATTGAGCTTAAGATCTTATAAATGATATTATATATTCATATATTATACAATTACAATAATTAATTGAATTTTAGCATGAATTGAATATATATAGCATATATAGCCACCTCTAAAGATCTTTTCGGAGTTATGACCACTTCAAACAACTACTCGGACATCGAATTCGGGATGCACAACAATGCAGAAAGATACTTTTGGGCGTCTTACCATTTATTTGGCGTCCTGTCATCCCTTATTGGAGATACTCTGATCTTGATTGCATCGTTCCAGAAGGACGCCTTCAAAATTAACAAAATCTTAGTCACAACAATCCAGCACATCGCAGTTTCTGATTTAATATTTTCTATCTCTGCCCTTGCTCCTGCTGCTATCTCCTTGCTAGCCAACTCGTGGGTTTTAGGAAAAACACTTTGCTATGTTAAGGTATACGTCAGCTACCTCGCTTTCCCAGCTAGCATGTCTCTCATCTCAATGCTCACTACAAGCAAGTTTCTGATACTCAAATATCCTCTCCGAGCAGCAAGTTGGTCAACAAAAGGAGCTCATCAAGTTTGCAGCTTCATTTGGGCTTTTTCCCTTATTTTTCCAATATCATGCCTTGCTGTAGACAAAGATGATGTTCAATTTGACTACCGAGTTTACAACTGTGACTATGGTCACAACTCTGATGCCTGGAAGACAATAACACCGATATTGGGATTTATATTCGGTATAGTTCCAAACATAATCATCGTCGCCACTACAGTTCCTATACTGAAGTACCTAGCTGATGCAGGGAAATCTGCAAGACGAGTTGGTGGAAGTGTTCCATGGCAAGGAGCCCTCACTGTGGTCCTCACTGCTGTTGTCTACTGCATCTCCACCTTACCTTACGCTGTTAACGAAATCGCCATCAAGTGCATGAAGGATCCCTCCGAGTTATTTCTTGTCCAATTCTATAAATTTTTCACTTTCTTGTTGATGATAAATGTTGTGGCCAACTTTTACATATACGTTCTGACGATCAGAAGTTTCCGACAATTCCTCCTTTCCAAAATTCGTTCGGTTGTTTCGCTACTAGTTTCGTTACAGACCTCGAACATAACATCCACAGCAGGTAAGTTACAGTTATTACTTATTTAACTAACTAACAATTATTCAACCAACTATCACTGTTACAGTTACTTGACTAACTAACAATTACTCAACTAATTATTTATCACTATTTTATCAATTTTCAAGCAATGGACCCAGTACTCACAGTGAGGAATCCTGATCAAATATATTTTCAGCAGGTGACAACCAAGAAATAAAAACAACTGACAAGAAAAATTCACTGCCTAACCAGATCTCACTACAGAACTCCCGGCACATTACAGGTTTTTTAAATTACCGTTTTTATTAATTTAAGTTTGGTTATATATTTACAATACAATACAGACAGTATTTTCTAAAAATCTAATATGATACTGATAAAACACCTGTTTAATTTGACGGATGTTACTCGTCTAAATTTCTTCGAAGTAGCGCGCGCCGCTTTCTTCTCGAAATGTGGCAAGAGCTACGAAGTAGCGCGCGCCGGGCCAGATCATTAACAATGGTCAACTGTTTAATGAGTCATGGATAAATAATAATAAAATGACATGTTATATTTATAACTTATTCCCTGTATATAAAGACAGCGGAGAAATAATACCTGATGAGAAGGCGCCATCTGACGAAACCTCAGTTTGAAGCATGTTCGTACGTTGCCAGGGAAACTCAAGAGAAGAAGTTAACGATCTTAAACTCGAAAGAAGAAGTTAACGAACTTAAACTCCTCCACACCATGACCAATACTAATAGCTAAATGTGGCATTTACTAGAAACTAGAACATTACGATTTATTTCTCACGGGAATTCGGAGGTACGTTTCCAGGAAATTATGTTAGATTTTGTGAGTAATTAAGTGACAAATATTTATCCTTGTCCGGTTGAGTGATTGTAGGATAGAACTAATTTTCGGAATCAGACTTTCAGTTAGACTGTGAATTATACTTCCGACTATTATTAAGTTGAAATTAACTGTAAGATTTATGACAAATCAGAAAATCTTAGAGTTACTGTTAGCCAAAGAAAATTTAAATTATGATTGTGTTCCACTTCTAAAGTAAGGACAATTTAACAATGACAGATTTTAGTTGGGGTAACATTTGATCTCAATAATGTCATTTTAATTTCAATGTGTTAATTAATCTTGTATCATTATTATTCCTATTTGTGTTTTTATTTAATATCTTTCAAGATGATTTCCTATAATAGCTCACAGAAAATTTATGCGAATGTTCATACATAATAAGTAATCTTGGTCTATCTGTGTGAATTTTAAGTATTGATAAATATTTGATCATCGAAGACCCGTTATCTGACTCTGAGTCCTGACTTGATTTCCCATCTTCTATAATTAAAATATTGTGAATTCCTAACTATTGATTTTCTCAGATTTTAGTGTTCAATAAAATAATAAATATGACCAGTTTTTACAAAGAAGTTCGTTTGATTGCTCATATTATATGGAAATCACCCAATTTCGCCTTGATAAAAGATTCTGTCTGGAGATCCAATAATATAAAGGATACCGAATTATGCGGATACATTTGACTATCCTACAGCTGCTATTCAGATATGAAGGGACTTGATTATGACGTAACAATTGGGTCACTAGGCCACCTCTAATATAATACAAATTGGAACTAATAGTGCATTTGTAGGTGAATTATCAAAATTATTGTCAAGATACAATTGCAGAATACAATTCTATGGGAAATTGTCCAGGTTTTGCGGGTGAGTAGTTTTTGGACGATTTGAGTAGCCCATTTTGTGAATAAAAATGAGAATTTTAGGTTTTGTGGGGTAAGCTGTTTCTTTGTAGGATTTGAAAACACGTAAATTACACAATATTTTATTGTATAGTGCACGAGATAATAATTTGCTTTGTCATCTCCTAGTCCTATGTCAATGATGCTGGTTTTAAAATTGACTTTGATCATGTTAGTAAGCTTCGTTCAGCTATTAATTGGTTTAAGTTTCTTTCTTTGACAAACGTCCTTCTTGATCCTACTCCTAGGCAGCATGGCTTTCTATAGAGACCTTCTATATAAAGACAGCGGAGAATTAAATAGGTAATAATTATGTTAGTCTCTTGAGTCTTGACACCATACGGGTTTCTGCTAGTTCAAATAAAGCCCAGGGCTAATATGGTGTACACGGTAACATTCTTAAAAATTTGTCCGTTGGTTTATAACTTAATGCTTATCCTCTAATATGAATTTTTCGTGGATCCTACAAGTACAATAGCGGCCAAATTCTGCAAGAGTGGAAACTAGCGAATGACTTGATTTACTTGACTTAAGGCGGCTGGCTTCAGCGTCCGAGTAAAAACTTGCCAATGTTGTCCCAATACTTAATAAAGATAAAAAGAGTGAGGTTGAAAACAATATCTCTTACTTGTTAAGTCATGAACATTTTTGAACGGATTATTAAAAGTAATTTTCCTTCTTTGACAAACATCCTTCTTGATCGTAGGCAGCATGACTATCTATAGAGCACAAATCATGAACAACCAATGTGGTTGATTTTTCTGATAGCCTGACATTGGTAATGTCTCTGAATGAAAACATTACAATTACAAATCATGTTGTATATTTCGATTTTGCTAAAGCCTTCGATTCTATAATCTATAAATCACGATATCCCCTATCCTTTTTCATAGCTTAAGACCTTATAAATGATATATATTCATAAATTATTAAATGATTACAATAATTAATTGAATTTTCAAATTATAGCAGATAGACACATATGCATTATGCATGCTTGGTGTAGCGCTCGCTGGGATAGTATGGGAATTCTAATTTCTATAAGTTGGGAATGAGGTAACAAATACAAAATGTTTATTGTTGCGACACCAATACTTGGCAGTCGGCGGAATACAGCCCCTGGACATAAAATTATTATTTATTCCAATTGGAGCCATTTTAGAAAAACCAAAAATTACCTACATTAACATACATTATTATTAAAAGGCTTTACGGGCAAAACATCGTATTTTTTGCTACAGCCACAGGTTTAAGTTGGCAACCTTACCAACCATTGAACACTATAACTCTATAAGTATTACCTGGGGACCTCAGGCTATCATGTTCATAAACATAGAGATTAGGCGGAATGACAGGCTGAGTGCGGCCCAGTAATATAAGTATAATAGTTTGATGTATAAACTCTGGCAGCCTAGAAATCTTAGGCTAATCAAATGATAAAATAGTTCAAATTGTGTCGATCAACGGTAAGATCGCATTTTACTGGGCGACGCTCAGCCTGTCAATGACAGTGTCATTCCGCTGTAGCTTTAATAGTGTATGTATATGAACACTATCAGCTTGGGGTCCCCAGGTAAGAATGCATCATCCTCTATTTTGTGTTAAAATGAGTCAAAACGGACTTAAGGCGGCTAGGCAGAGGGGAGGCCTTCATGAACATTTTCACGACATAGACTTTTTACATTTAGTGCTTGTTTCTGATAGTGGTAGAAAGGAAATATTTCGATAAGGAAGCTCATGCGAGTATCATCCATCAAGGCCCAGTAAGGCTTTGCGAAGTACAAAGTAGCGCTTGCCAGGTCAGTCCATAGCATAATTGAAATTCCATTGCTCAAATTTTTAGTTCCTTAAAATGATATTTGGTCCAAGCTGGCAGCTAAGTTTTTTGTTGAGTAGCTCCATCTTATTATAAGAATTAATTAAATTCTCAGTTACAGAGAATGATCCCTTACACCTTAGCACCAGCTCAGCTTGCAACTATTTGATTGGCCCTTTAGCTACCAGTACCAGAAGCAATATTATTATTAAATTCTACTGCATTATCATGAATTTTTCTTCTTAAAGTTAAGATTAGGGAGCACGATTAAAATAAACTTGCTCGGATTTTCAAAAGCTCAGCTTGCAACTATTTCATTGGCCCCTTAGCTACCAGAAGCAATATTAAATTCTACTGCATTATCATGAATTTTTCTTCTTAAAGTTAAGAATAAATAGCGCTTGCCGTTATTTACAGTTCCCATTTAATCAATTCTCAGTTACAGAGAATGATCCCTTGGCACCAGCTCAGCTTGCAACTATTTGATTGGCCCTTTAGCTACCAGAAGCAAATTCTACTGCATTATCATAATTTTTCTTCTTAAAGTTAAGATTAAGGAGCAGTTCTTTCGAAGTAACTGATGGAAGGATATAAAATGAAATTGAAAGTAAAAACTTGACCAGATTTTACACAATATTTTATTGCATATTGTATACTGCACGAGATAATTCGCTTCGTTATCTCCTAGTCCTATTTCAATGTTGCTGAATTTAAAATTGACTTTAATCATGCAATGTTCGTAAGCTTCTTTCAGCTATTAATTTAAATAAAGCCCAGTGCCAATATGGTGTGCCAATATGGTATACACGGTAACATTCCTTTTTCCGTTGGTTTATAGCTTAAGGCTTATGAATTTTTAAACATGGATTTTCGCGGATTCCTAAATTCTGCAAGAGTGGAAACTAGCCAATGGACTTTATTAAATAAAGCCCAGGTCCCATATTGATATGATATACACGGAAACATTATTATTTTAAATTTCGTTGGTTTATAGCTTCAAATCCTCTAACATGCACTTTTCGTGGATCCTACCTGTCACCAAGATGCAGTTTGGTCTAATCAGTTAGACCTAACCAGTTTGGTCTAACCAGTTAGACCTAACCAGTTTGGTAAGGTTTAGGCCTAAATAAGGCGTTAGGCCTAACTGCATCTTGGTAACAGTTATTGTTAGGCCTAACGCCTAATTTAGGCCTAACTCTGCGTTAGGTCTAACCAGTTAGACTTAACTGCATCTTGGTGATAGTACAATATAATAATATAATAGCAGCCGAATTCTGCAAGAGTGGAAACTTTCCAATGTTGTCCCATTTTTAAGAAAGATAAAAAGAGTGAGGTTAAAAACTAAAACCAATATCTCTTACTTGTTAAGTCATGAACATTTTGGGCGGATTATTAAAAGTAAAATTCTTTCTTTGACAAACGTCCTTCTTGATCCTTCTCCTAGGCAGCATGGCTTTCTATAGAGCACAAGTCATGAACAACCAATGTGATTGATTTTTGTGATAGCTTGGCATTGTCTCTGAATGAAAACATTACAAAATTTGTAATGTTTTCATTCAGAGACAATGCCAAGCTATCACAAAAATCAACCTCATTAATTAATTAATTAATCATGTTGTGTATTTTTATTTTGCAACCCCCGTGGTTCGATAGTGAACTTTTTTCTTCATGCCGTAAAAAAGATAGACTCAGAGCTAAATTTAAAATTTCTGGTTCTATTTCTGATGAGTTAAAGTTTGTTACTAGCCGTAAAGATTTTAAGAGGCTTTCATCAGCCAAAATAAGAGACAATCTTTTCAATAGTGATGATCCAGCGCTTATAACTAAGAAGTTTTGGTCACATGTTAAGTATCAATCTAACTCCTGCCGTATTCCTAATTGTGTTAGTTATTCTGGACAGCTTCGGTTCAAACCCAAAGATCAAGCTGAACTTTTCAATTCTTTCTTTTATAACCAGTTTTCGGATCCTTCACTTTATGACACTGACATCTCCTATGTCAATGATGTTGATTTTGATATTGGGCAATTCAGTAGTGTGGCATAACACGGTTAACGCACGGTTAAGGCACGGTTAAGGCACAGTTAAGGCACGGTTAAGGCACGGTTAAGGCACGGTTAAGGCACAAGGGTTACATAAGGCACGGTTCTTAAGGCACGGTTAACGCACGGTTAACGCACGGTTAAGGCACGGTTAAGGCACAAACTGCCCAAAAGTAGTGTGGCATAACACGGTTAACGCACGGTTAAGGCACGGTTAAGGCACAGTTAAGGCACGGTTAAGGCACGGTTAAGGCACGGTTAAGGCACAAGGGTTACATAAGGCACGGTTCTTAAGGCACGGTTAACGCACGGTTAACGCACGGTTAAGGCACGGTTAAGGCACAAACTGCCCAAAAGCAACCATTATGGTCGCTTAAGGCACGGTTAACGCACGGTTAACGCACGGTTGGGGAAATATAACATATAAACATACAAGTGGTTAACTAAGGCACGGTTAAGGCACGGCTAGGGAACAAGGGTTACATAAGGCACGGTTGAGACACGGTCACTTAAGGCACGGTTAACGCACGGTTAAGGCACGGTTAAGGCACAAACTGCCCAAAAGCAACCATTGTGGTCGCCTAAGGCACGGTTAACGCACGGTTGGGGAAATATAACCTATAAACATACAAGTGGTTAACTAAGGCACATGATCTGAATGTGACGATCTGTAAATTTTACAGTGCGATTCCCGCTATGAATAAATTTTCTAATTGTAAAGCAACAGCCCTGCTTCGTTTGACCGTCCTATATTTGAAATCCTTATCTCGATTAACGATCTCTTCAAGTAACAAGGCTCTTCAAATTAAGTTAACATCTCCTAGAGCTCACACCTGTTTATTTGAGCGAGGTGATCTACACAACCTACTTCGCAGTCATGTATCAGATCACATCACCCAACCTTGCTGCGTGCTGACACCACCCGCACACTTATCAATACATGCAAACTTTTGATCTCGTTGATCAGCTGACATGGATCATATCCCGAAATAAACAAGCTCTGTCACTCTATCACAGTTGTATATAAACGCAGCTTTATTCAACACAACCATCCCATCTTTTCATTGTCTACTCTTAAAAATACTACTAGTACTACTTTACTCGCCATGGTAACTCGAAGAGGAACTCGACACTCTGCTGCCGCCCCCATCCCTAAATGCCTTCACTGTGGCGCTAGTTTCGGTATATGATCCATGTCAGCTGATCAACGAGATCAAAAGTTTGCATGTATTGATGGTGTGCGGGTGGTGTCAGCACGCAGCAAGGTTGGGTGATGTGATCTGATACATGACTGCGAAGTAGGTTGTGTAGATCACCTCGCTCAAATAAACAGGTGTGAGCTCTAGGAGATGTTAACTTAATTTGAAGAGCTTTGTTACCTGAAGAGATCGTTAATCGAGATAAGGATTTCAAATATAGGACGGTCAAACGAAGCAGGGCTGTTGCTTTACAATTAGAAAATTTATTCATAGCGGGAATCGCACTGTAAAATTTACAGATCGTCACATTCAGATCATGTGCCTTAGTTAACCACTTGTATGTTTATAGGTTATATTTCCCCAACCGTGCGTTAACCGTGCCTTAGGCGACCACAATGGTTGCTTTTGGGCAGTTTGTGCCTTAACCGTGCCTTAACCGTGCGTTAACCGTGCCTTAAGTGACCGTGTCTCAACCGTGCCTTATGTAACCCTTGTTCCCTAGCCGTGCCTTAACCGTGCCTTAGTTAACCACTTGTATGTTTATATGTTATATTTCCCCAACCGTGCGTTAACCGTGCGTTAACCGTGCCTTAAGCGACCATAATGGTTGCTTTTGGGCAGTTTGTGCCTTAACCGTGCCTTAACCGTGCGTTAACCGTGCGTTAACCGTGCCTTAAGAACCGTGCCTTATGTAACCCTTGTGCCTTAACCGTGCCTTAACCGTGCCTTAACTGTGCCTTAACTGTGCCTTAACCGTGCCTTAACCGTGCGTTAACCGTGTTATGCCACACTACTGAATTGCCTGATATTGACTTCGATCATCGGGATGTTCGTAAGCTTCTTTCAAATATTAATTCAAATAAAGCCCAGGGACCAGATGGCATACACGGTAAAATTCTTAAAAATTGTTCCGTAGGTTTAGCTTACCCTCTAACATGCATTTTTCGTGGATCCTACAACAGCGGCTACATTCCACAAAAATGGAAACTTGCAAATGTTGTCCCAATATTTAAGAAAGGTAAGAAAAGTGAGGTTGAAAACTATAGACCAATATCCCTTACTTGTTTAGTCATGAAAGTTTTTGAGCGCATTGTTAAACGTAAACTGCTTTCTTCGACAAGTACCCTTCTTGATCCCAGACAGCATGGTTTTTTAGAGCACAAGTCATGCACAACCAATATGGTTGACTTTTGTGATAGCCTGGCATTGTCTCTTAACGAAAACATTATCAATCATGTTGTGTATTTTGATTTTGCTAAGGCATTTGATTCCGTAAATCATGATATCCTTCTTCATAAGCTAAAGACCTTATATAACATTGATGGTACACTTCTCAAATTTCTTACCAATTACCTTCAAGGCCGTTACCAAAGAGTGGTTATTGGTAATGAGATGTCATCTACCCTCTCAGTTAATTCTGGTGTCCCCCAGGGCTCTATCCTTGGTCCTTTACTTTTTGTATTGTTTATCAATGATATTCCTCTTGGCCTTTCGGATAATACTGATATTGTTTTGTATGCCGATGATACAAAAATCTGGCGTAAAATACATTCATCTTCTGATAATACTAATTTGCAAATGGATATAGACTATCTCTCTGACTGGGCACTAAGAAACAAAATGCGATTCCATCCAGCAAAATGTAAAGTGCTTATTGTTTCAGGAAAACCATCTTTATCTCCTCCATTCGCATATAATCTTGATGGCTCTCCTCTTGTGTATGTAGAGTTAGAAAAAGATCTTGGAGTCGATGTTACTCCTAAGCTAAGTTGGAATAGTCAGTGCGACAGAATTTATACTAAGGCCTGCCAACAACTTGGTATGGTCAGAAGAAATGGCCATATTGTCATTGATCAGAAACGTCGCCGGGCGCTTTACCTCTCCCTGGTTCGTAGCCAATTCGAAAATTGCTCCATAATCTGGCGCCCTTGTAATAAATCACTTAGTGATAAATTAGAAAGTCTCCAAAAGAGAGCTATTAAATGGATTCTGTCTGAAGAGGGCCGCAGTTATCCACCTGAGCAATATGTCAAAAAGTGCAAGCTTGTCGACATTCTCCCTTTGTCTCAAAAGTTTGACTTGAATGATCTTATTTTTTTCCACAAAGTTCTGAACAATTTAATTCCTGTATCGCTGCCTCACTATCTCTCTTTATATCAGGGGACTTCTCGACTAAGACGTTGCCACCTCGACAGTCTGTCTATTGTGTCATCAATTTTACCTAAGTTAAGTCAGAATTCACACACCTTATGTACCTCAAATAGCCCACTGGCAAAATCATTTTTCTACAGAACTCATATACTGTGGAATGGACTCCCTTTACAGGTAAGACAGATTGTGTCTACTAGTCTTTTCAAAGCTGAGGTCACTAAGCATCTATGGAAATGTTTATTGGATAGTGAAACAACAGCCTAGCCTAGTCTCCTTGCTCCCCATATTATTATTATTTTTGTTTTATTAATTTTTTTATCTACCTTCCTATACTTTCAACATCATATCACACTTCACCCGCACACCTTCTCACACATTAATGACCATATCAGACCTGTATCTAATGTATCTGGAATTTGACGTATTGAAATACCAATTTTGACTATATATCCACAGTTATTCACCATGGATTTGTTTGTTATTAAATAGTTTTTCATAAATTTTTGGATTTAGATTGATTCGATGTAATGGGTCCAAGTTACTGCGGACATAGTTCACTATGTGTTTACCGTGTTTGGGTGCCCATCATATTTTACAGATGGGGGCGATATTTTGAACGATTCTATTTTATATTCATCTATTGCTGTACTCTGTAAAATTTGAAAAGTATTTAATAAAAAAAAAATAAAAAAAAGGCCTTCGATTGTATAAATCACGATATCCTCCTTCATATTGAGCTTAAGATCTTATAAATGATATTATATATTCATATATTATATAATTATAATAGTTAATTGAATTTTAGCATGAATTGAATTATATATAGCATATATAGCCACCTCTAAAGATCTTTTCGGAGTTATGACCACTTCAAACAACTACTCGGACATCGAATTCGGGATGCACAACAATGCAGAAAGATACTTTTGGGAGTCTTACCATTTATTTGGCGTCCTGTCATCCCTTATTGGAGATACTCTGATCTTGATTGCATCGTTCCAGAAGGACGCCTTTAAAATTAAAAAAATCTTAGTCACAATAATCCAGCACATCGCAGTTTCTGATTTAATATTTTCTATCTCTAGCATTGCTCCTGCTGCTATCTCCTTGCTAGCCAACTCGTGGGTCTTAGGAAAAGCACTTTGCTATGTTAAGGTATATGTCGGCTACTTCGCTTTCTCAGCTGGCATGTCTCTCATCGCAGTTCTCACTACAAGCAAGTTCCTGACACTCAGATATCCTTTCCGAGCAGCATGTTGGCCAACAAAAAGAGCTCATCAAGTTTGCAGCTTTATTTGGGCTTCTGCCCTTATCTTTCCAATAATCTTCCTCGCTGTCGACAAGGATGATGTTCACTTTGACTACCGAGTCTACAACTGTAACTACGGTTATAGCTCTGATGCCTGGAAGACAATAATACCGATATTGGGATTTATATTCGGTATAGTTCCAAACATAATCATCGTCGCCACTACAGTTCCTATACTATATATTGCAGGGAAATCTGCAAGACGAGTTGGTGGAAGTGTTCCATGGCAAGGAAACCTGACTGTAGCCCTCACTGCTGTTGTCTACTGCATCTCCACCTTACCTTACGCTGTTAACGAAATCGCCATCAACTGCATGAAAGATCCCTCCGAGTTATTTCTTGTCCAATTCTATAAATGTTTCGTTTTCTTGACGATGATAAATGTTGTGGCCAACTTTTACATATACGTTCTGACGATCAGAAGTTTCCGACAATTCCTCCTTTCCAAAATTCGTTCGGTTGTTTCGCTACTAGTCTCGTTACAAACCTCGAACATAAGATCCACAGCAGGTAAGTTACAGTTACTAAACTAACAATTATTCAACCAACTATCACTGTTACAGTTACTTGACTAACTAAAAATTACTCAACTAATTATTTATCACTATTTTATCAATTTTCAAGCAATGGACCCAGTACTCACAGTGAGGAATCCTGATCAAATATATTTTCAGCAGGTGACAACCAAGAAATAAAAACAACTGACAAGAAAAATTCACTGCCTAACCAGATCTCACTACAGAACTCCCGGCACATTGCAGGTTTTTTAAATTACCGTTTTTATTAATTTAAGTTTGGTTATATATTTACAATACAATACAGACAGTATCTTCTAAAAATCTAATATGATACTGATAAAACGCCTGTTGAATGAGTCATGGATAGATAATATTAATAATAAAATGACATGTTATATTAATAAATTATTCTCTGTAGATAAAGACAGCGGAGGAATAATACCTGATGAGAAGGCGCCATCTGACGAAACCTCAGTTTGAAGCATGTTCGTACGTTGATAGGGAATTCAATCTAGAATAAGTTAAATATGAACTTAAACTCCTCCGGCCACGCCGATAGCTAAATGTGGCATTTACTAGAAACTAGAACATTTATTTCTAACGGGTATTCGGAGAACGCATCCATAAATTTGTGTTGGATTTTTTGAGATAAATTGAGTGGCAAATATTCATCCTTGTCTGGTTGAGGATCAAGGATAGAATCGATTTTTGTGATCAGACTTTCAGTTTGAATACTCTGTACTGTAATTTCGAAGGGGTATCCCTTGACTTTAATAATTACATTTTAATTTCAGTTCGTTAAGTCTTGTATTCATCTCTTTCTATGTTTTTATTTTTCATTATGATTTCCTATTTGTGCACAGAAAGTTAATGTGAATCTTAATATTTCATCTGTGCCTATTTGTGCAAATTTTAAGTAGTGATAATTATGACATTTAATTATTGAACCCGGTATCTGATCTTGATTTCTCATCTTCTAGGATTAATAAAATATTATGAATCTTTTGATTTTCGTCGATTATGTTCGTGTTCAATAAATATTAAATTTGACAACTTTGACAAAGAAGTTCGTTTCACTACTCAAATGCTCATACATTTCCAAAACTTCCAAGATGCTTAAAGAAAATATGATGTAGCGGAATGTTTATTTTATAAAGACAATAACCACTCCAAGTTAAAGCTTTGCAATGAAATAAATTTACTATTTACATCAATTCATCTCCCACAACTGTAAATATATTTTAATCTGTTATTCACCTTTTTTAATCAAACCATTTCGCAAATTAAAATGTAATTAGATAATCTTATAATTTGGTAGATTAAGTTCCCTTCGAAGCAGTTTTAATTATTTCGATCGACAGAAATCTGAATAAAGCTTTAAAACTGGCTTGGTATAAAAAGTAACTTCTATTATTTGATAAAATATCAATTTTTAATGATTTATTGGTTCAAGAAATTCAAGGATTGTCAGTAAAATTAAACAAATAGAAATAATCCCTACACATGTTGCGACACATTTACTCGACAGTCGGCAGAATACAGTACCTTGACATAAACATAACTATTTGTCGCAATCCAGACCATTTGAGAAGTTTTACGTAAACGCATATTGCATTTGTAAATATTATAAAATTATGTGTCCTAAAAATGTTTTCATGCACTTAAGTAACAAGTTATAAAAATAAATTAGTTCGGTTTAAAATTAAATTAAATCTATTAAAGCAACCTGCAGAGTAATACAAAAACAGTAACGATAAAATAAATCTGACTCAAGAAAATCTAAATCAACTAAGAACTCACCAAGCATTCACATAAATAAAAATGTTAAAGTATCTGAAGAATTGAAAGTCTTTACACATTAGTCTTCTGCTTCTTCTCCCTGGCACGCTTGTTCTGAAACCACATCAACACAGTGCTGAGCTCCAGTCCAGTAACCTGACACAAAGTTCCTTTGTTTGTCCCGGTAACATATTTATTAACGTTCTGATAATAGTGCTCCAGAACTCTGATCTGCTCGTTGGAAAACTTGGTCCTTTTCCCCGCCGGATTAACGTCTGAAGCTGCTGTATTTTTCTTCTTCGACAACATCTTGCCAATAGTTTCTTTGAAACTGAAGTTAAATCGCTCTTTAGCAGAGCTATTCGTAAAGAATTCCCCTCCGGGGATATATGGTTTACTCATTGTATCAGGGTAAGGTAAATACCCTGCAGCTAAGTTATCGGGTACTGCTTTGTTACCAGGGTTACCAAGGTACACCTCTCCTCTCTCTTTGTCCAGGGGCATGTTGACGGTATTTCGGGACAGCCCTCCCTCTCCTAGACCCCGCGCGGCGTCAAAATACCCCATATCAAGTTGAGGCATGGGCTCTTGTTTGGGTCTCATGGTTTGAAGAAAGTCTCCTCTAACGTTGTGTAGAGGTAGATTAGCTGATCTGGGCCCTGAAGGTAGTGGGGGCTGGAACCCTCTGGTAGGGGGTGGGGTGTGGAATTGGAGAGGTCTCGTATCGTTAGGGAACAGATGAGAGGGTAGGTTAGGAGGTCTCCCTCCTAAGTGAGGTGGTCTGTGGGCCGGGTGAGGCGCCTTGTGTAGTTCTGCTGGTCGCGCGGCTCGGTCCAGGTCACGTGGGCCATCAGGTGTCTGATCACGTGGGCACTGATCACGTGGGCCCTGGTCACGTGGGCACTGATCACGTGGGCCCTGGTCACGTGGGCAATTGTCTTGATAGTTTTTCTCGGAACTGTCTCTGAACTGAGTGGGAACTCTGGGTGTGGGACTGTGAGGTGATCTCTGATCCTGGATTTCTTGAGCCTTGGCATGGTGTTCGTGTTGGAGAGTTGGTCGGATTGATGACAGGGATTCTCCTCGTTCTATCACGTGGTCTGAACCAGGCAGTCTAGAACTTTCTGACTGAGGAACTGAAAGTTTGGAATGTTGTGGTATTCTAGAATGCTCCGGAAGCGGTAATCTAGCACTTTCTGGTAAGTTTGTTCTGGGATACCCCGCAGAAGTGCCGCTGTCTGTCCTGTTATAATACCCAGGACTAGGTCCCAGAACAGCAGCTGACTGATCGAGGGAGGGTCCCATGATGGGTGTGGCGGGGTTGGGAGTCTGTGGGGGCGGTAGTCCGGTCTGGTCAGGTGCTAGGGAAGTTGAAGTGTAATCTCTGGGGTTTTACATCCATACCTGCGAGAGGGAAGCGGTTTAGTTTCTCAGGAAATGTTAACATTTTAAATTTTATCAACTCAAGTACAGAATTCGATACTGTCAAAGAGATTGTTCACATTAATTACGTAAGGAGGAATTTTGGGAGGAGGGATGATTGGAAAGCTTACTCTAGTGTTATTTCTACACAATAGCTGTGAGTAAAGTGGCTTACGGAAAAGGGGTCTAAAATAGGAAAAATTACAAAAGTTTAGCTCACGTAATATGTGAACGATCCCTAACGGGGGGTACCATTGGTACCCCCCCCCCCTCCTTAACCATAACAAAACCAACTCCTAGTATTCTCATTTAAAGCTGTTGTTCAGCTGAAAAATGCAACTCACCTTGGTTAGGAAGTGGAGGTGAACTATATTGACAACTCTGATCTGGCTGGAATCTTGTCTGACGGGAAGGGTTGAAGTTCTCTTTGTTTTCCAAATACTGGGGGTGAATGGGAGAGGTGGTGCTGTCAACAAATCTTTTCTCTGACTGGTTAAGAGGACTTGCCTGTGACGTCATCATACCACCACGTGACGTCATCATGCTAGTTCCCCCTGAAGAGAAACATGGCACGTTATTATTAGGTGGAAATATTAATGACGGATAGATTGAAACAGGCGACGAAAAACGCCGTGAATTTATTACCCAATCCTAGATTAGATAACTCAACTTGTAAGTAAGTAATGAACATCAACAAGTCTAGTTGATGAACATCATATCAATAAGTCGAGCATAACAATAACATAATATTAATATTATAACTTTAATATTAATATTAATATTATAACTTTGCTAACCGTGAGCACTATAAGGGGGAGGGTCCATGATGTTCTGCTGTTAACGATCTTAAACTCGAGAGAAGAAGTTAACGAACTTAAACTCCTCCACACCATGACCAATACTAATAGCTAAATGTGGCATTTACTAGAAACTAGAACATTACGATTTATTTCTCACGGGAATTCGGAGGTACGTTTCCAGGAAATTATGTTAGATTTTGTGAGTAATTAAGTGACAAATATTTATCCTTGCCCGGTTGAGTGATTGCAGGATAGAACTAATTTTCGGAATCAGACTTTCAGTTAGACTGTGAATTATACTTCTGACTATTATTAAGTTGAAATTAACTGTAAGATTTATGACAAATCAGAAAATCTTAGAGTTACTGTTAGCCAAAGAAAATTTAAATTATGATTGTGTTCCACTTCTAAAGTAAGGACAATTTAACAATGACAGATTTTAGTTGGGGTAACATTTGATCTCAATAATGTCATTTTAATTTCAATGTGTTAATTAATCTTGTATCATTATTATTCCTATTTGTGTTTTTATTTAATATCTTTCAAGATGATTTCCTATAATAGCTCACAGAAAATTTATGCGAATGTTCATACATAATAAGTAATCTTGGTCTATCTGTGTGAATTTTAAGTATTGATAAATATTTGATCATCGAAGACCCGTTATCTGAGTCCTGACTTGATTTCCCATCTTCTATAATTAAAATATTGTGAATTCCTAACTATTGATTTTCTCAGATTTTAGTGTTCAATAAAATAATAAATATGACCAGTTTTTACAAAGAAGTTCGTTTCATTGCTCATATTATATGGAAATCACTCGATTTCGCCTTGATAAAAGATTCTGTCTGGAGATCCAATAATATAAAGGATACCGAATTATGCGGATACATTTGACTATCTATATTCAGATATGAAGGGACTTGATTATGACGCAACAATTGGGTCACTAGGCCACCTCTAATACAAATTGGAACTAATAGTGCATTTGTAGGTGAATTATCAAAATCATTGTTAAGATACAATTATTGCAGAATACAATTCTATGGGAAATTTTCCAAGTTTTGCGGGTGAGTAGTTTTTTGTACGATTTGAGTAGCCCATTTTGTGAATAAAAATGAGAATTTTAGGTTTTGTGGGGTAAGCTGTTTCTTTGTAGGATTTGAAAACACGTAAATTACACAATATTTTATTGTATAGTGCACGAGATATATTAATTTGCTTCGTCATCTCCTAGTCATATGTCAATGATGCTGGTTTTAAAATTGACTTTGATCATGTTAGTAAGCTTCTTTCAGCTATTAATCTTACTATATATAAAGCGAGACGATATATATATGTGTATATATCCGTGCCATTTTACTGACACCACGGCATCAACTTTAACGCGACTTTCCGCAAAAACCGTAAAACATATACAACTGAAACTTTTTTGACTTACTCCAGTAGCAGGGAATAGTTGAGTGTGCACTTCGATGTACACGATTTCTGACAACACAGGGTTGTTTGTTAGATCATTCTTAACCAAAATCGATTAGGTACGCAATTTGTGTCGCTAGACATAACCCTACAGGGCAAATTTTCTAAATTACCCTCAGTCGCGTATACGGGATTTTTGTATTTCAGCTCCTAAAGGTCATAGAGACTTAAATTTTAGCTTAAAATTACCGCAATGGCCACATTTATATACAAGTTATGAAGCAACATAAGGTCTCCAGTGCTTCGTTTTATAGATATTGACAAAAAACTGTTTTTTGGCTCAGCGAACCAAAAATGGCACTGAATTTTGGTAACTTGAACTAGGAAGGTCGTAGAGACTTGACTTTTAGCTTAAAATGACCGCAAACATCATATTTATATACAACTTATAAAGCAATATAAGCCCTTTAAGGCTTATTTGTTAAGATATTGACAAAAATCAGTCATTTTGGCTACACGCATTAGGAAAAATACCAAATTAAGCAACTACTTTGGTCTTTTTTTGACAAGTTTTGTGCTCAAGTTATTAAAATGTGCTTTGCAGTTGTATATCGGGTGTTTTCTTCCAATATGGGTTTCGGTATAAATCCGGAAGCACCCGGTTCATGGGTGATAGGGGTTAAAAACCCTGAAATGTCAGGCGATGGGCGAGACAATTGTCTGAATTTGGTTATAAAATCACTCTTTGCTATGGTTTGCTTTTTTCCGCTACATCGATCCGCTTTCTTACTACTAATCATCCCCCTCTACATCATTCTCTTTTAGATACATGATTTCTATAAGTTCTTGAAGGTACATCCGGCATGATGTCAAGTCTATATCAAAGCATTTTAATGTGGTTTTAACAAGTTGCAAGATATTCAAGTTCACAAATAAAACAAAGATTGTAGGTTATCCTTCTTTTACATATTGAGTAATTGTGGGCTTTTTGAGGGGGAGGCTATAAAATGGCCAAATATAATTTAAACGTAAACGACCCAATAATAATATTAAAAGTAGAATGAAACTACTTACTTATACAGATTTATGGTATCCTGTTTCAAGACGCTTGCTCCTGATTTGTATAGCAACAATATCGACTGACCCCACGGGCCACGACGTTGTAATATAATTGTGGGTAGCCAATCTAACTACCGTTCTATAAGTTTTGAACGGTAGTTTGTAAAAATAATTATTTCCAAGGTGATACTAACCTTCAAAGGTACATTTTTAGTTATTATCAAATTATTCGGGTTGACAGTATTTTGAATCGGGAAATCAAAGCGTAACTTTTTGATCACAGATAAACGATGTGGATGCGGATGTTGTACAGTGTACATTAACGTCATCTTAAATCTATTTTGAATGGAGTATCATACAGTAGTTCAACTATATAATTGCATATTCAGTATTCACCTACAAGCATGTTTGGCGTGATAAGGTACATCTTTGAATGGTAGTAGGGTCTTTCAGCGACACAGCAATATCACTTCCATGGTAGTCCCCGGCTTATAACGGGTTCATAGCGGTATCAAACATGTTTTATGGGCCTTACTCCAAATCATCTGTCCATATAATGGTGTTTCTGGACAGATAGATGGTGTATGGTGCCCTCATGCTAATTTCAGCGATCTTCATGCAGGCCTTTTTCTCTTTAGTTTACGCTCAGGTGGTTCATAAAGGTTTGGAGGCTGCAGTTGTAAATGACTCGAACTCCAACTTGTACTGTCTGGAGCTTGCAAGCCCATCCGTTGGCTTCTATCTCTTCTGTCAGCTGCTGATATCTCTTCATATTATTTTCTCTTGATCAGCAAAGTTGTCCTCATTCAGATGCACCTTCTTCGCTTTATCTGAATAGATCACTACATCTGGTCTCAATAGTGTTACCCTAATGTAATGTCTAACAATAATATAATATAACGTTTATAAGCGCTTAAATTTCGAACTAGCGGACCATATTTGGAGGAGATACTTGGGACAGTTTTTTTGCTTGGAAATACTGATTTAATCGAATTGTAACCACAAAAATGACTCCCAATAATATTCTTATAGAAAGTGTGGATAAATATTAAATATTAAAAAATAATACAGGTTTGACTATGAAGTTTCGTCAATAATCACGTAAAGAATAATAGATAACCTACAATCTTTGTTTGGTAAACCAATTTGGTATCTTTCCTCACATGTGTAGCCAAAATTATTCAATATGTAAAAGAAGGATAACCTACAATCTTTGTTTTATTTGTGAACTTGAATATCTTGCAACTTGTTAAAACCACATTAAAATGCTTTGATATAGACTTTACATCATGCCGGATGTACCTTCAAGAACTTATAGAAATCATGTATCTAAAAAAGCAAACCCTAGCAAAGAGTGATTTTATAACCAAATTCATACAATTGCTCGCCCATCGCCTGACATTTCAGGGTTTTTAACCCCTATCACCCATGAACCGGGTGCTTCCGGATTTATACCGAAACCCATATTGGAAGAAAACACCCGATATACAACTGCAAAGCACATTTTAATAACTTGAGCACAAAACTTGTCAAAAAAAGACCAAAGTAGTTGCTTAATTTGGTATTTTTCCTAATGCGTGTAGCTGTGTAGCCAAAATTGATAATAAGATAAACACGATATTATAAAACTGGAATAATTAGATTTAGATAATACACAATACTATCTACTTGAACACTGATAATGAGATAATACACAATATTGTACTAAGTGAATCTTTCCTAGTCAATTGCTTTCCAAACTAACACACTCCACTACGCACTCGCACTGCAATGACTAACAAAGGTAAATAGTAATTCAATATATAATAACTCAATCACTTCAATTATATAAAGTACCCAAAACACTATCAATCAATGTAACTTCTCTACTACAATACACCGACACTATTACTTGTCTTCTGTTGAGATCTCTACAATACACCGACACTATCACTTGTCTTCTGTTGAGATCTGTGGAGTTCTTCTCTGAAGTTCTTCGTTCTGGAATCTATCTTAAGTACAATCCAATTGACTTATATTCACCGATAGTCCACACTGGTCACACCGACCGTACACTGTAATCTATCTTTTCACCGATAGTACACACACTGGTCACACCGACCGTACACTGCAACTGTAATCTATCTTCTCACCGATAGTACACACTTGTCACACCGAAGAACACGACTCCTAACACAAGTCCACCAACATACAACTGCAACTGGCGTGGCTAGTAGCACTGGTCCACCGTAGAGCAACCACCAACGTCGGGTAGACGAATAGCCTCCGAGATCACATCATTTTCCTAGAATGGATTAAATAATGTTAGTATGGTATTTAATGAATAATGATGTACTTATTTATATAATATCATCATTAACAATCTTCCCCACTTTTTTTTTAAAAGTAAACTGCCGTCGTCAGACAAGCCAATTAAATACGAAACTTAAAACCCGAAAATCCTAACAAGCAAATTAAATTCGTAAACTCGTACGTGCGCGCGGCACAAAACTTATCAAACAGATGCTGTAATTACTTAACAAAATATCTATAACATTCCAATCGCGCGTTACGTCTGAACTTCCAGTAGACCCTTTACGTCTAAAATCTCATTGTGACAATAAACTTACACACGCGAGCGTTCAAAACACTGCCAAAAGCTCTAATAAACTCTTTTAACATTCTAATACACTCTTTAAAACCCACATGATTAAAACATTTTACTTTAACTGTTTAAAAAAAACCCTCATTGCATGCTTAACAAAAACTTAACATGCTATATTGTTGTTAAAATAAAGACAATCCCCTATCGCTAGATGACCTTCAAGTCAAATCTCGACAAAACATGCATAAAAACACAAACAACTGTGAACATTATCACATAGTACTCTCCCTTTATAAATATCGGAAATCTATCATTAAAAATACTTAACTCTGTAAAATTCTAACACGGCAAAAAAATGAAATTCGTACAAGATATAAAATCCACGGTAAAAAGAATGAAAATCGAACATGATATAAAATTCCACGGCACAAAAGTAAGTTAATAAAAGTTAATGATAACTGACGTGATGAAAACTCACATCGAACAATTACCCATAAATAATAATTTATTCCTAAAACTCTGACATTACAGAAAAGTACACTCTAAAACAAGTATTAATCCACTTACCTGATTATACTTACCTCTTATAGTCTCTCTTCAATCATACATCTATCTGAGATATTCTTGTGTTAGAAATGTATACAATGAAAATCTTATACACTCAATACAAAAGTGTATATATTCAATTAATATGTATAAAATACACATAGTATATATCTATTAATAGTAATATATTGTTTTCATCAGAACGTGCTTCTCTCTGATTCTTCAAGTTAGCACAAATATATAGTTTCCACTTCAACTGATTACACATCACACCTGACCATATCTCTCCTTTGGTATCATCACAGTATCAATACTAGACTCTGTGTCTGGAGAATCATGTGATTTTTTCTGCACTTGACACTCACTGAGACGCAATTGAATTGTTGTACCTTCTGGTTCTTTCACCAAGTTCCAGACGTTGATGTCTTCCTTCCTTACAGAATTTTCTTTCCATTCAGGTCCAATTACACTTGCTCTCTGCCACACATCGTTGGTATGATCTGCTGATTTATACCTTATGACATCCTCACTCTTAAAGTCTAATACCTTATTCCTCTTGACTACTACATCTACCCAGTCTTGATTCTCATCAGACGAAGAAGCACTCTGAAATTCATCAGGCTCACTTGTGTCTCTATTTTCATCACCGACACTTTCTGACTTAACTAACTTCACTAGTTCACTACTGGTCTCTACATTACCAGATTCTTCTATTGAAGGTTCAGTTCCACTCGAAACTTCCACTCCTTCTGCTGATGGTTCATTGCTTACTTCCTCTGATTCATTCGGACAGAATTCATCTTCACTGTCACTATCACTATCAACAATCTCCTCTTTCCTTACACTCTCTTCCCTACCAGTTTGTTCAATGGTATATTTCTCTGATTTCATATTTTCCCATAACATGATATCTGCCACATAATGACCTGATTTGGTCACTTTCAGTTGTTGCCGTTCTCCGCCAATCATAATCTGATCATTCTCTATGTCTAATGATACTCCCAGTTGCTTCATGCTACATCTAGAGAACAAAAATGGTAATTCTCCTGGAACCACAAATGTTTCTAACATGAAATCTCTGTTACACAACTTGACGGGTAACATGACACATTTGATAGATTCGACCGCGCGTCCGTCTCCAAAACAAAAACTCAAGTTTCTCTCGACTTTGCTGACCTTTTTCTTCAACTCTTCAGGCATTGACTCTAAGAATGTGTTCAACCAAACATCACCACACACATTATTGGTTGTCCCAGTGTCAATCAACACCTTGTTGAATGTCTCATTGACTAACAGAACTGTCTCACAGTAGTCATTGTCAATTTTGTTTGATTCTTTACCATTCGTGCACGTCTGATACATACACACTGAGCTCGAATCCTTCTTTCGAACATCATTAACATTGGGATTATGTTGACAATCTGCCCGGAAATGCTTATTCGAATCACAAATTGAACATCTTGCTACATCGCCAGTTTTGTGACTGATAGCATTTAACTCATCTTTGTAGTCTGAGTTATTCCTTTCTTTTGAATTGAGCTGTTTGTCTCTTTCCCATGGTTTGCTGTAATTTCCAGATTTCCATCTGCTATTGGAGTAATTGTTATAACCGCCAGAAGAGAACGATTTCCTTCCTCCTTGGCCTCGATTATTGTATCCTTGATAGAATGCATATTCTCCGTTATCACCACTGATGTCAGTATCCTTTTCATCAAACTGACCCCTATGGTAATTCACATCCGATCCAGGTTCTACCTTAATCTTCACTGTGTCTAACTCCATTCTGGATCTACGACAGAAAACAGCGTCACCGAAACACCTCTTCAAACATTCCTCAATTGCTTTACTTGTCAACTCTTGAGTCCCCATTGCAGCTTTGATCAATATCTGTTGATCTTTGGTCAGGTTGGCCTGAGTTAACAACCTGTATGCCAACATCCCATCATGATAAATATCTTTCGTGTCATTAAACAACTCTCCGATCCGGTTCAATCGTCTCTTGAACTCAGCGATATATTCTGCCATTTTCATTTGTTCCGGTCTAACAAACTTTTCTAGATCTTCTATACCTAGAAATATACTCTGAGTATTATCCTCTTTAAAATACTTATCAAGCTCTGCCATCAAGTACTTCAAACCTTCAGTCTTCTTGAGCTCTGTCACATCTAAGCGTGTTGCAAAATCTCTTGCCTTGAAATCCTGGATCCTCAAGACACACACCGCTGCCTGCTTAGCAGCTGCTATTGAAGTTCCCAACTCCCAGATGCCGACTTCACGTTTCCACTTCAAGTAATCCATCCCCTCTGTCAACAAAGGTGGTTGGTCTCCTCCCATGTCTTTATCTTTTCTCTACCTGCTACCAATGATAATAAGATAAACACGATATTATAAAACTGGAATAATTAGATTTAGATAATACACAATACTATCTACTTGAACACTGATAATGAGATAATACACAATATTGTACTAAGTGAATCTTTCCTAGTCAATTGCTTTCCAAACTAACACACTCCACTACGCACTCGCACTGCAATGACTAACAAAGGTAAATAGTAATTCAATATATAATAACTCAATCACTTCAATTATATAAAGTACCCAAAACACTATCAATCAATGTAACTTCTCTACTACAATACACCGACACTATTACTTGTCTTCTGTTGAGATCTCTACAATACACCGACACTATCACTTGTCTTCTGTTGAGATCTGTGGAGTTCTTCTCTGAAGTTCTTCGTTCTGGAATCTATCTTAAGTACAATCCAATTGACTTATATTCACCGATAGTCCACACTGGTCACACCGACCGTACACTGTAATCTATCTTTTCACCGATAGTACACACACTGGTCACACCGACCGTACACTGCAACTGTAATCTATCTTCTCACCGATAGTACACACTTGTCACACCGAAGAACACGACTCCTAACACAAGTCCACCAACATACAACTGCAACTGGCGTGGCTAGTAGCACTGGTCCACCGTAGAGCAACCACCAACGTCGGGTAGACGAATAGCCTCCGAGATCACATCATTTTCCTAGAATGGATTAAATAATGTTAGTATGGTATTTAATGAATAATGATGTACTTATTTATATAATATCATCATTAACAAAAATGACTGATTTTTGTCAATATCTTAACAAATAAGCCTTGAAGGGCTTATATTGCTTTATAAGTTGTATATAAATATGATGTTTGCGGTCATTTTAAGCTAAAATTCATGTCTCTACGACCTTCCTAGTTCAAGTTACCAAAATTCAGTGCCATTTTTGGTTCGCTGAGCCAAAAAACAGTTTTTTGTCAATATATATAAAACGAAGCACTGGAGACCTTATGTTGCTTCATAACTTGTATATAAATGTGGCCATTGCGGTAATTTTAAGCTAAAATTTAAGTCTCTATGACCTTTAGGAGCTGAAATACAAAAATCCCGTATACGCGACTGAGGGTAATTTAGAAAATTTGCCCTGTAGGGTTATGTCTAGCGACACAAATTGCGTACCTAATCGATTTTGGTTAAGAATGATCTAACAAAAAACCCTGTGTTGTCAGAAATCGTGTACATCGAAGTGCACACTCAACTATTCCCTGCTACTAGAGTAACTGGGTCAAATGCTTTAATGGCCTTCAAATCAGCATGAAAAAATAAAAAATTGGCCAAGGAATAATAATTTTAGTGCCCAAAATTTGGACTCTCAAGTGGTGTCAAAAACGCGAATTAAATAGGTAATAATTATTTTAGTCTCTCGAGTCTTGACACCACTTTAGGGTTAGACGGGTTCCTGCTAGTTCAAATAAAGCGCAGGGCTAATATGGTATACACGGTAACATTCTTAAAAATTTGTCCATTGGTTTATAGCTTAATGCTTATCCTCTATTACATGAAATTTTCATGGATCCTGCAATAGCGGCAAAATTCTGCAAGAGTGGAAACTTGCCAATTTTGTCCCAATATTTAAGAAAGATAAAAGGTTGAAAACTAAGATCAATATCTCTTACTTGTTAAGTCATGAACATTTTGGGCGGATTATTAAAAGTAACTTTCTTTCTTTGACAAACGTCCTTCTTGATCCTAGGCAGCATGGCATTCCATAGAGCACAAGTCATGAACAACCAATGTGGTTGATTTTAGTGATAGCTTGGCATTGTCTCTGAATGAAAACATTATAAATCATGTTGTGTATTTTAATTTTGCTAAGGCCTTCGATTCTATAAATCACGATATCCTCCTTCATATTGAGCTTAAGATCTTATAAATGATATTATATATTCATATATTATACAATTACAATAATTAATTGAATTTTAGCATGAATTGAATATATATAGCATATATAGCCACCTCTAAAGATCTTTTCGGAGTTATGACCACTTCAAACAACTACTCGGACATCGAATTCGGGATGCACAACAATGCAGAAAGATACTTTTGGGCGTCTTACCATTTATTTGGCGTCCTGTCATCCCTTATTGGAGATACTCTGATCTTGATTGCATCGTTCCAGAAGGACGCCTTCAAAATTAACAAAATCTTAGTCACAACAATCCAGCACATCGCAGTTTCTGATTTAATATTTTCTATCTCTGCCCTTGCTCCTGCTGCTATCTCCTTGCTAGCCAACTCGTGGGTTTTAGGAAAAACACTTTGCTATGTTGAGGTGTACGTCAGCTACCTCGCTTTCCCAGCTAGCATGTCTCTCATCGCAATGCTCACTACAAGCAAGTTTCTGATACTCAAATATCCTCTCCGAGCAGCAAGTTGGTCAACAAAAGGAGCTCATCAAGTTTGCAGCTTCATTTGGGCTTTTTCCCTTATTTTTCCAATATCATGCCTTGCTGTAGACAAAGATGATGTTCAATTTGACTACCGAGTTTACAACTGTGACTATGGTCACAACTCTGATGCCTGGAAGACAATAACACCGATATTGGGATTTATATTCGGTATAGTTCCAAACATAATCATCGTCGCCACTACAGTTCCTATACTGAAGTACCTAGCTGATGCAGGGAAATCTGCAAGACGAGTTGGTGGAAGTGTTCCATGGCAAGGAACTCTCACTGTGGTCCTCACTGCTTTAGTCTACTGCATCTCCACCTTACCTTACGCTGTTAACGAAATCGCCATCAACTGCATGAAAGATCCCTCCGAGTTATTTCTTGTCCAATTCTATAAATTTTTCTTTTTCTTGACGATGATAAATGTTGTAGCCAACTTTTACATATACGTTCTGACGATCAGAAGTTTCCGACAATTCCTCCTTTCCAAAATTCGTTCGGTTGTTTCGCTACTAGTTTCGTTACAGACCTCGAACATAACATCCACAGCAGGTAAGTTACAGTTATTACTTATTTAACTAACTAACAATTATTCAACCAACTATCACTGTTACAGTTACTTGACTAACTAACAATTACTCAACTAATTATTTATCACTATTTTATCAATTTTCAAGCAATGGACCCAGTACTCACAGTGAGGAATCCTGATCAAATATATTTTCAGCAGGTGACAACCAAGAAATAAAAACAACTGACAAGAAAAATTCACTGCCTAACCAGATCTCACTACAGAACTCCCGGCACATTACAGGTTTTTTAAATTACCGTTTTTATTAATTTAAGTTTGGTTATATATTTACAATACAATACAGATAGTATTTTCTAAAAATCTAATATGATACTGATAAAACGCCTGTTGAATGAGTCATGGATAGATAATATTAATAATAAAATGACATGTTATATTTATAACTTATTCCCTGTAGATAAAGACAGCGGAGGAATAATACCTGATGAGAAGGCGCCATCTGACGAAACCTCAGTTTGATCAAGCATGTTCGTACGTTGATAAGGAAACTCAAGAGAATAAGTTAAATATGAACTTAAACTCCTCCGGCCACGCCGATAGCTAAATGTGGCATTTACTAAAAACTAGAACATTTATTTCTAACGGTTATTCGGAGAACGCATCCATAAATTTGTGTTGGATTTTTTGAGATAAATTGAGTGGCAAATATTCATCCTTGTCTGGTTGAGTGATTAAAGGATCAAGGATAGAATCGATTTTTGTGATCAGACTTTCAGTTTGAATACTCTTTACTGTAATTTCGAAGGGGTATCCCTTGACTTTAAGTTTAATAATTACATTTTAATTTCAGTTCGTTAACTCTTGTATTCATCTCTTTCTATGTTTTTATTTTTCATTATGATTTCCTATTTGTGCACAGAAAGTTAATGCTGATGTGAATCTTAATATTTCATCTGTGCCTATTTGTGCAAATTTTAAGTAGCGATAATTATGATATTTAATTATTGAACCCGGTATCTGATCTTGATTTCTCATCTTCTAGTTCTAGGATTAATAAAATACATATTATGAATCTTTTGATTTTCGTAGATTATGTTCGTGTTCAATAAATATTAAATTTGACAACTTTGACAAAGAAGTTCGTTTCACTACTCAAATGCTCATACATTTCCAAAACTTCCAAGATGCTAAAAGTAAATACGATGTAGCGGAATGTTTATTTTATAAAGACAATAACCACTCCAAGTTAAAGCTTTGCAATGAAATAAATTTACTATTTACATGAATTCATCTCCCACAACTGTAAATATATTTTAATCTGTTATTCACCTTTTTTAATCAAACCATTTCGCAAATTAAAATGTAATTAGATAATCTTATAATTTGGTAGATTAAGTTCCCTTCGAAGCAGTTTTAATTATTTCGATCGACAGAAATCTGAATAAAGCTTTAAAACTGGCTTGGTATAAAAAGTAACTTCTATTATTTGATAAAATATCAATTTTTAATCATTTATTGGTTCAAGAAATTCAAGGATTGTCAGTAAAATTAAACAAATAGAAATAATCCCTACACATGTTGCGACACATTTACTCGACAGTCGGCAGAATACAGTACCTTGACATAAACATAACTATTTGTCGCAATCCAGACCATTTGAGAAGTTTTACGTAAACGCATATTACATTTGTAAATATTATAAAATTATGTGTCCTAAAAATGTTTTCATGCACTTAAGTAACAAGTTATAAAAATAAATTAGTTCGGTTTAAAATTAAATCAAATCTATTAAAGCAACCTGCAGAGTAATATAAAAACAGTAACGATAAAATAAATCTGACTCAAGAAAATCTAAATCAACTAAGAACTCACCAAGCATTCACATAAATAAAAAATGTTAAAGTATCTGAAGAATTTAAAGTCTTTACACATTAGTCTTCTGCTTCTTCTCCCTGGCACGCTTGTTCTGAAACCACATCAACACAGTACTGAGCTCCAGTCCAGTAACCTGACACAAAGTTCCTTTGTTTGTCCCGGTTACATATTTATTAACGTTCTGATAATAGTGCTCCAGAACTCTGATCTGTTCGTTGGAAAACTTGGTCCTTTTCCCCGCCGGATTAACGTCTGAAGCTGCTGTATTTTTCTTCTTCGACAACATCTTGCCAATAGTTTCTTTGAAACTGAAGTTAAATCGCTCTTTAGCAGAGCTATTCGTAAAGAATTCCCCTCCGGGGATATAAGGTTTACTCATCGTATCAGGGTAAGGTAAATACCCTGCAGCTAAGTTGTCTGGTACTGCTTTGTTACCAGGGTTACCAAGGTACACCTCTCCTCTCTCTTTGTCCAGGGGCATGTTGACGGTATTTCGGGACAGCCCTCTCTCTCCAAGACCCCGCGCGGCGTCAAAATACCCCATATCAAGTTGAGGCATGGGCTCTTGTTTGGGTCTCATGGTTTGAAGAAAGTCTCCTCTAACGTTGTGTAGAGGTAGGTTAGCTGATCTGGGCCCTGAAGGTAGTGGGGGCTGGAACCCTCTGGTAGGGGGTGGGGTGTGGAATTGGAGAGGTCTCGTATCGTTAGGGAACAGATGGGAGGGTAGGTTAGGAGGTCTCCCTCCTAAGTGATGTGGTCTGTGGGCCGGGTGAGGCGCCTTGTGTAGTTCTGCTGGTCGCGCGGCTCGGTCCAGGTCACGTGGGCCATCAGGTGTATGATCACGTGAGCCCTGATCACGTGGGCCCTGGTCACGTGGGCCCTGGTCACGTGGGCAAGTGTCTTGATAGTTCTTCTCGGAACTGTCTCTGAACTGAGTGGGAACTCTGGGTGTGGGACTGTGAGGTGATCTCTGATCCTGGACTTCTTGAGCCTTGGCATGGTGTTCGTGTTGGAGAGTTGGTCGAATTGATGACAGGGATTCTCCTCGTTCTATCACGTGGTCTGAACCAGGCAGTCTAGAACTTTCTGACAGAGGAACTGAAAGTTTGGAATGTTGTGGTATTCTAGAATGTTCCGGATGCGGTAATCTAGCACTTTCTGGTAAGTTTGTTCTGGGATACCCCGCAGAAGTGCCGCTATCTGTTCTGTTGTAATACCCAGGGCTAGGTCCCAGAACAGCAGCTGACTGGTCGAGGGAGGGCCCCATGATGGGTGTGGCGGGGTTGGGAGTCTGTGGGGGCGGTAGTCCGGTCTGGTCAGGCGCTGGGCCCACGTGACTAGTGCCCACGGGACCTGGGCTAGGGAAGTTGAAGTGTAATCTCTGGGGTTTTACATCCATACCTGCGAGAAGGAAGCGATTTAGTTTCTCAGGAAATGTTAACATTTTGAATTTTATCAACTCAAGTACAGAATTCGATACTGTCAAAGAGATTGTTCACATTAATTACGTAAGCAGGAAGTTTTGGAGGAGGAATGTTTGGAAAGCTTACTCTAGTGTTATTTCTACACAATAGCTGTGAGTAAAGTGGCTTACGGAAAAGGGGTCTAAAATAGAAAAATTACGAAAGTTTAGCTTACGCAATATGTGAACGATCCCTAACGGGGGGGTACCATTGGTACCCCCTCCCTAACCATAACAAAACCAACTCCTAGTAATCTCATTTAAAACTGTTGTTCAGCTGAAAAATGGAACTCACCTTGGTTAGGTACTGGAGGTGAACTATATTGACAACTCTGATCTGGCTGGAATCTTGTCTGAGGGGAAGGGCTGAAGTTCTCTTTGTTTTCCAAATACTGGGGGTGAATGGGAGAGGTGGTGCTGTCAACGAATCTTTTCTCTGACTGGTTAAGAGGACTTGCCTGTGACGTCATCATACCACCACGTGACGTCATCATGCTAGCTGAGGGTCCCCCTGAAGAGAAACATGGCACGTTATTAACAGGTAGAAATATTAATAACGGATAGATTGAAACAGGCGACGAAAAACGCCGTGAATTTATTACCCAATCTAGATTAGATAACTCAACTTGTAAGTAAGTAATGAACATCAACAAGTCTAGTTGATGAACATCATATCAATAAGTCGAGCATAACAATAACATAATATGTAATATTATAACTTTAATATGTAATATTATAACTTTAATATGTAATATTATAACTTTAATATGTAATATTATAACTTTAATATGTAATATTATAACTTTAATATGTAATATCATAACTTTAATATGTAATATCATAACTTTAATATGTAATATCATAACTTTAATATGTAATATTATAACTTTAATATGTAATATTATAACTTTAATATGTAATATTATAACTTTAATATGTAATATTATAACTTTAATATGTAATATTATAACTTTAATATGTAATATTATAATATAATAATAGCTTGGCTAATGAGTGCTGAGCGCGATAATTCCCGACAGCTTGCTGGAGGGAACGCGCGGGCACGAAATTGCCAAGCAATTATGTATTATAATATTTTCCGGTTCCGAATTGGAAGGGGTGTAATCCGATACGTGCGCATGATACAATATAGTGTCTAATATATAGAACGCCAGTGTTATTTGTTTTACAACTTGCCGCCAGCCAGTCTGAGGTCTATGCTGATAATACCTTGGCTTCCCTTGCGGGATATATCGGCAAATTATCAGCTCTCAGTGTCGGAGACTTTTAGTGGATATAATTCCCGGAAGGTATTATAACTTTAATATGTAATATTATAACTTTAATATGTAATATTATAACTTTAATATGTAATATTATAACTTTAATATGTAATATTATAACTTTAATATGTAATATTACAACTTTAATATATTGTAATATTATAACTTTAATATGTAATATTATAACTTTAATATGTAATATTATAACTTTAATATATTGTAATATTATAACTTTAATATATTGTAATATTATAACTTTAATATGTAATATTATAACTTTAATATGTAATATTACAACTTTAATATATTGTAATATTATAACTTTAATATGTAATATTATAACTTTAATATGTAATATTATAACTTTAATATGTAATATTATAACTTTAATATGTAATATTATAACTTTAATATTAATATTGTAACTTTAATATGTAATATTATAACTTTAATATGTAATATTATAACTTTAATATGTAATATTATAACTTTGCTAACCGTGAGCGCTATAAGGGGGAGGGTCCATGATGTTCTGCTGAAGACACTTCTGCATGTAGAACATGAAGAACTCTTTCTGTAGATCCTGGTTACACTCAGGGAAAATAAAGTGTTCAGGGTTAGCATTAGTTTTCTTATCGCACGCTGTCTGTTGCTGGGGTCCGGGGAATATCAGGTTCCTGGGATCTGACTCTGGAACTTGATAATTGGGAACTTTTCTGTCTGGTTCTGGTAAATTAATGTGAGGAAGTCTTCTGTCTGATTCTGGTAAATACTGATGATGGTTCTTCTCTGCGTCTGATAGGTATTGAGGTGGTTTCGGCCCCAGTTCCTGCTCAACAGGATACTGATTACCTTTCTGTTTTCTCTCCCAAATCTCCCTGGCTTCTAGCCAATTCTCCTCTAACTCCGCGGTACGATCAGGTTTACTCCTCTTGGGGCGCTGATAAGGGTGATGAGGCGGCGTACTGAACTTCTTACAGTTGATTGGCCCTACAGTCTCCTCCCGACCAATGTTCTCCAGAATCTGGTGTCTTGGAGAGGTGGGGGGTTGGGCTGGGTCCGGGTACGGTGGTGGTTTGGAGGGCTTGAGAGGGGAGGGGGCTGTGAGGGGTTTGAGAGGGGCGGAGTCGAGATTTGAGGAGGGTTTCAGTGGAGTGATGGAGGGATCTGGTACAGTGGTGTCGCAGACCTGATAAAAAGGCTCGGTTAATGAGTCTGTTGATGGGATAAAATTATGGTGAAAACAGGTTAAAATAATATTAATACTTATCGAAAATGTTTTCGTCATCCAATATTAAGTTTTGACCAATAAAACAAACCTACGAATCAATTTTATAACGTTCTGATGAAACAAGAAAAGCAGTTAACCTGGGCAATACACTCCATTGTCCTCTTCAGACTCCTCTCAAAATCCTCCGAATCCCGTTCCGGGGACTCGAACATCTTTATATCCTCCGTGGAGTCGGGTAATACAGTGGAGCTCGTCTTCACTGAGTCACCTGGCGGGGGAGTGAGGGTTAGTCGGGTAATACAGTGGAGCTCGTCTTCACTGAGTCACCTGGCGGGGAAGTGAGGGTTAGTCGGGTAATACAGTGGAGCTCGTCTTCACTGAGTCACCTGGCGGGGGAGAGAGGGTTAGTCGGGTAATACAGTGGAGCTCGTCTTCACTGAGTCACCTGGCGGGGGAGTGAGGGTTAGTCGGGTAATACAGTGGAGCTCGTCTTCACTGAGTCACCTGGCGGGGGAGTGAGGGTTAGTCGGGTAATACAGTGGAGCTCGTCTTCACTGAGTCACCTGGCGGGGGAGTGAGGGTTAGTCGGGTAATACAGTGGAGCTCGTCTTCACTGAGTCACCTGGCGGGGAAGTGAGGGTTAGTCGGGTAATACAGTGGAGCTCGTCTTCACTGAGTCACCTGGCGGGGGAGTGAGGGTTAGTCGGGTAATACAGTGGAGCTCGTCTTCACTGAGTCACCTGGCGGGGGAGTGAGGGTTAGTCGGGTAATACAGTGGAGCTCGTCTTCACTGAGTCACCTGGCGGGGGAGTGAGGGTTAGTCGGGTAATACAGTGGAGCTCGTCTTCACTGAGTCACCTGGCGGGGGAGTGAGGGTTAGTCGGGTAATACAGTGGAGCTCGTCTTCACTGAGTCACCTGGCGGGGAGTGAGGGTTAGTCAGGTAATACAGTGAAGCTCGTCTTCACTGAGTCACCTGGCGGGGGAGTGAGGGTTAGTCAGGTAATACAGTGGAGCTCGTCTTCACTGAGTCACCTGGCGGGGAGTGAGGGTTAGTCAGGTAATACAGTGGAGCTCGTCTTCACTGAGTCACCTGGCGGGGGAGTGAGGGTTAGTCGGGTACCTACATTTCCAGCAGGAGACGAAGAACGTTCTGGAAGCAGGCAAGAAGAACTGGGTATCTAACAAAACCTCACTACGGAACAAACATTGCAGGTTTTTATAATTAAATCTGTTCAGTCGTGTTTTCTAAAAAAGTATGAAACATATTCAGGACTCTCAAAATTTGATACGATAGAAGCCTTGGTGAATGATCGATAGATTCTACTGACATTTTACTCCGTTCCCCCTAGATATTAACTAGCTTGGTAGTCTACAGAGAGTAGAGACTGTAGGTAACTTTAGGTAAAGGCAGTAGAAGAATGGAGACATCTAACTCATTGTCTTTCAATCTAACATTGAAAGACTTACAATGCTTAACTGCTACTTCCGAAATCTGATTTTCAGTCTTTTTAGTTTAACTTTAATTTAAGTTGTAATCGTAAAATCTTAGAGATAAAATATAGTCAAAACAATTTTACATTGATAGATTGAACATTTGGCCAAAATAATTTCAATTCAATTTCGTTTTGTTAAGGTTTTAACTAATCTCTTTCTGCTATTTCAACTATTTCTATTAGGGGTAATCACTTTTTGGACCATTTTTAACCCCCCCCCTCTCCGTTATCAGTTTTACACATAGCTATTGTATCAAAATTACACTAGCGTAATCATTTGGAAACCCCCTCTCCCCTCGGCTGATTACGTAATATTTGAACGACCCCTAATGAAGTCATGGCTGAATATTTGTCCTGGGTGATTTATATGTGCCTATTATCGCATATATGATTAATCCACCCTATTAGCCTGAATTTTAAGTACGGTACTTTAAACTGCAGCAGATATAAAAACAAAAGAGAAAAATAAAAACGTACCTATTTTCTTGATCTGAAAGCTGAAGGATTTAGGGAAAGGGCACACACTAGCAGGGAAAGTGTCTGTAAACATCCCCAGATTATCCATGTGAAACACTTGGGAAGAAGGGCTCAGTTAAATCGAATTAAAGGAGTTACATTAAATAAGCAATAACCCTGTGTAGTTATTAACTACTTAATTAAATAAACAATAACCCTGTGTAGTTATTAACTACTTAATTAAATAAACAATAACCCTGTGTAGTTATTAACTACTTAATTGAATAAACAATAACCCTTTGTAGATATTGACTACTTAATTACATATTAAAACATCGAATTCGAGGGCCACTTTAAAACCCAAATTAGCCGATTTGTCAGTGAACGAATAAATCTGAGTCTTCTCTTGGAAGATTGGCTCACAAATTTCACCTCAAGCGGAAAATAACACAATCACGATGAAGTATCCCTAACGTTTGAAGTCGAGCCGCTGCAATTATATATATACTACTGCTGCATAACTCATGTATTTCACAAGGCAGGATTAAACGTGCGGAGATCTTGCTTACTAAACATACAGACAAAGTAAACTTTAAATTCAACAGTGCACTATAATCTCTTTATCTGACAAGGTGCTTAATTCCAATCACTGATGATTCATTACTATACTATACTACTATATACTACTACATTACTATATACTACTACACCGACCATTATCAAATACTGCTCAGAACGGCTTATAATAATATAGAAATCCAATCAAAGCCAGGGTGTTCAATACGGCCAACATGATTTTTATTTACGAAGACAAGGCAATCAAATACTGTACGGACAAGCTGAAAAGGATGGAAATCCAATCAAAACCAAATCAAAAGCAGCAGCTGTCCAATCAAGACACCTGCCAAAAAGTGAACAGTTAGAAAGAGCAGCTAATGTCGAGGATAAAACTAAGTGGTGTTATGAACGAGATTCTGATCAAATGACACTGACTGGAACATCGTCAGAGAAGCTGCTAATGAGGGTAATAACTTAATTGGGTCTCTGAAACTCCCATCAGTTATTGCATGGCAATACCCCACCCCACCTTGAATCGAGTGTTAGAAGTTCTCATGGTAACGGGAGACGAGACACGTGATCTTGAGGGACCAGTCATAGTCGTGTAATCAGACCCCGTGATAACTGTCAGCCAATAGGGTGGAGGTGGAGTTGCACGTGACTGATACTTAGCCAGACATAAGAGATCGGGTGAAATAGGTTTGAGAACAGGAAATAGTGCTTCAAGTAGCAGTTGTATTGAGAATTTAGTAAAAGTGATATTTTTGCTTAACAGGTGATCTCATTAGATGTGAAACCAGTCCTGTTTCCTGTAATCAGCTCCGAACCTGTCGAGAGACTAGGAAGTGATCATACTGAAGATTGACAGAACGACGGAAGAACTGGCTAGCAAGTAATTTGACAGATAACAGCATGGGAAGTGCAAGAGTATTCTGATAGCATTTTCAATTGCGTTATCACTTATATATATTATTCACTTATATATTATCGCGCAAAATATTTTAGATATTTGAGATAGAAGTTGACTGTCACAAGGCCCAGCGGTAGCTACGTTAATTCTACAATGTTTGCAATAAGTTCGTGCGTGCAATGTGGAATTACAAGGCGCTCTCAATGAAAATTCTAGTCGCCAAAATGTCATTTTCGGTAGACCTTTTCAGACTCGGATTCATGTTGAACCGCGGCTTTGAGTGTGTTTCTTCCTGATATTTCCATAACCACATGTTCAGTCGACAGTTAATATTTCCAATCGAGTGCTTGTTATCATTGTGAAGAGTTAGTTGCAATTTATGTGAAGTCTATTTAACTATCGAAGCAATGATTTGCAGGAGAAAATAAGAAATTAAAATTATACAATTTAAAATTAATAGTTATTTAACATATAATATCGTTTACTTTACGTCATATCCTGGTGGAATAGGTTTAGAGATCTTTTAAATTTAGTTTTCAACGACAGTTAGCTTATAAATTAACAACGCTGCCGTTTAATTACTTTCAAAAACATTAATAAAGTCTTTATTTAACTGTGTACCATTTTCTTTTCTTTTAAATTAATTTAATTGACACATTTATGTGAGTGAATAAAATGTCCTTACTACTTATGAATGCCACATTCAGCTTTCAACTTCTGACTCAAATCTTATTTTCGACATGCAACACATTTTCACAACGTCAAATTTCTGTGTCCTGTTATTTTTGTCACTCCTGCAGCTCAAAAGCCTAAATATTTAGAACACTCCGCAATGATTATGTACGTTTGCAGCTCAGAAAATGCTATTACTGTTAATATTTCCAATCGAGTGCTTGTTATCATTGTGAAGAGTTAGTTGCAATTTATGTGAAGTCTATTTAACTATCGAAGCAATGATTTGCAGGAGAAAATAAGAAATTAAAATTATACAATTTAAAATTAATAGTTATTTAACATATAATATCGTTTAAGTAAAAAATATTCAATTACGATATTTAGATAAAATATAAAATATCTTAACAACAAGCGGTAAACCAGGGTTGATTACAAAGTTCAACCAGTTAAAATCAATATCGGTCATCGCTTTAAAAACCATCCGGCGGTATGAAAAGGGCCACAAAAGACAATAAATATTATTAAATTGGAAAACAGCCTCATCCGTCCCCTTGATAAAACGCACCAGAGGACACTTAACCACTAACTGAATAAAATACAGTAAACAGCGCATATTGAGTATAAATAACTGAGAACTCCGTCTCGGACATTCTCTTGACCAGCCACAACCCATCAAATAATCAAATATAACAGCGTACTTTTAAAAACTCGCACATCACCCTGATCGGGGGGGGGGGGGGGCTGATCACGAGACCCCAGTAAAGAATTTAGGTTCATTCCGCCTCTCCATGGGTCCACAAGTGCAACTCCTATCATGTTCCGTCAACTTACCCTCCCTCATGATATGTACCAGACTCTTCCCATCCACATACAAACTACGTTTCCAATACTTGCTCCGCTCTCTGCCCGTGTGGTACTCGAACTGGTTGGGAGTCAGCCACTGCCCCTGGTAGTAAATACATTTACCACGTGATCCTCTACACAGCAGGTTAGGGTGGAGCACCCCTTCTTCCTCGTTACAACTCACTGTAACTGGTTTAGTGATTGGAGAGGAGCAGGGAATGTGGACTTGTTCCACTGGTTCAGACAGTAACATGGGCATGTCACGTGGGTTACCATGGTAACCGTCACGTGGAGGAGAGGGAGGAGAGGGTGGTGCTAGTGGGGCGTATTTCTGGACTTTTACTGGGGGTGTGTAGGTTAGGTTAGCTTGTTCTTCTTCAAAACGATCAACTGTCATGATGGGGATCACGTGAGTTTCGCTTTCACTTTCTGTTTTTCTTTTCTTCTCGTTGGGGGAATACTCGTTGAAAAGATCAAACAAGGACTGTTGCTTGTTCTGTTTATTCAAACTGTTCTCAACCATTATCTCTGGCCTCGACATGAGAACTCCATAAACTGGCTCATAATCTGGTTCCTTATCGGCAGTTTCTCTTTCACTTTCTACTTTCGGTTCGTGGTATAAAGGAGCAATGTAGTCCATTGTATCTAGGGGGTAGCAGGCGAGGGTGTGATCTAACTCTACACTTGCCATGTCCTTTACTTTACGTCATATCCTGGTGGAATAGGTTTAGAGATCTTTTAAATTTAGTTTTCAACGACAGTTAGCTTATAAATTAACAACGCTGCCGTTTAATTACTTTCAAAAACATTAATAAAGTCTTTATTTAACTGTGTACCATTTTCTTTTCTTTTAAATTAATTTAATTGACACATTTATGTGAGTGAATAAAATGTCCTTACTACTTATGAATGCCACATTCAGCTTTCAACTTCTGACTCAGATCTTATTTTCGACATGCAACACATTTTCACAACGTCAAATTTCTGTGTCCTGTTATTTTTGTCACTCCTGCAGCTCAAAAGCCTAAATATTTAGAACACTCCGCAATGATTATGTACGTTTGCAGCTCAGAAAATGCTATTACTGTTGATAAAGAGCTTGATGGGAGATGTGTGGCATTTTAAGAAGGATCTAATAAACTTTTATGTGGTAGCACTAAATTTCGTGATTGCTTGCTTGCTGATATAAAATGCAGGGCTTAATGGCTTTATATCGTGAGGTGAGGTCACGTTGCACTACCACTCAACACATATCCATGAAATGAGCTGGTTTTAGTCCTGCTACGACACGTGACCAGTTTTGTTTACTAAAAAAAGTGTTTTTTTTTCTTTTATGACTATGTGAGCTAATTCAATATATATATATAAAAATAACAACATTAAGGAGCGTGGCTGATGTTGAATAGATATTGTGATGTGGAGACTAACACACAATGTCTTACAGCTCCTACTAGTGCTACTAGTAGTATTTGTGCACAACTGCACAAATTAATACACTGATGAAGCCGGCCTCCTCATTAGACCAACACCGCCCACGTGCTGACAATACTGATCTCTGATTGGCTGAAAAGGAAAAGGATGGCTTGTGATTGGTCAGCTCACTGCCTGCTTGTTACTTCAATGTCAGCTGTGGTTGTATAGTGTGATCCCGCACTTCATCAGGGGGTGTGTAACTTTCCCACCAGATAACAACCAATCAGAGCACCCCAACATCATGTCACAACCAATCAGAGCACCCAACATCATGTCACAACCAATCAGAGCACCCCAACATCATGGCACAACAAATCAGAGCACCCCAACATCATGTCACAACCAATCAGAGCACCCCAACATCATGTCACAACCAATCAGAGCACCCAACATCATGGCACAACCAATCAGAGCAACCCAACATCATGTCACAACCAATCAGAGCACCCCAACATCATGTCACAACCAATCAGAGCACCCCAACATCATGTCACAACCAATCAGAGCACCCCAACATCATGTCACAACCAATCAGAGCACCCCAACATCATGTCACAACCAATCAGAGCACCCCAACATCATGTCACAACCAATCAGAGCACCCCAACATCATGTCACAACCAATCAGAGCACCCAACATCATGGCACAACCAATCAGAGCACCCGAACATCATGGCACAACTAATCAGAGCACCCCAACATCATGGCACAACCAATCAGAGCACCCCAACATCATGGCACAACCAATCAGAGCACCCCAACATCATGGCACAACCAATCAGAGCACCCCAATATCATGTCACAACCAATCAGAGCACCCCAACATCATGGCACAACCAATCAGAGCACCCAACATCATGTTAAAACCAATCAGAGCAACCAACATCATTTTTTTTGAACATTTTTTGAACATTTTGAACATTTTTTTAATAATAAACGTAAACATATTTTAAATAATTCACATATTTTAAACAGCCTTCCAGAGGTAACAGTTTGGAGCTCAGGATACATGATACATATTATATATAAAGGCCGGGTTACACTAGTACATGATATAAAGGCCGGGTTACACTAGTACATGATATAAAGGCCGGGTTACACTAGTACATGATATAAAGGCCGGGTTACACTATTACATGATATAAAGGCCGGGTTACACTATTACATGATATAAAGGCCGGGTTACACTAGTACATGATATAAAGGCCGGGTTACACTAGTACATGATATAAAGGCCGGGTTACACTAGTACATGATATAAAGGCCGGGTTACACTAGTACATGATATAAAGGCCGGATTACACTAGTACATGATATAATGCTGATTGCTAGACGAGCTAAAGTGCGGTTAAAATAAAAAGAGTGCTCCCTGTGTTAACCTACAGCTTACCATAACATTATACATTAGTGCTCTCTTACATAGTTTAAATGTTTTCAGAGTTTGAATTAGCTGTTGGAATGTTCGAGAACTTGTTGTAAATTGTAGAGTGTCGTTTCAAACTGCAGAGTTTTAAAGTTTGAAATCACAATAACGTACTCGACCAGGCGAGACACAGTGAGGCAGAGTTGCATGCAATTACAGGTTGATGCAGATTGTGGTTGAAATTTCTTGGAAGAATTACATAGTCTCCGCTGCTGTTCATGAATGTTCTTATAACCTCAAATGATTATAACAAATGATTATGACACAGAATATGATTCACGTGCCGTAACATTTTTTAAGAATTGATATTTTTAAGTTATATGAGTGCATTCTAAAGTATCCAAGGGTTGCTGTGCAACAATAAGTTATAAAACAGTAAATACAACAGTTGCCATAGGAGGGTAATGAGTTAATCTCATCACCTACCCTAAATTCATCGTTATCGTATTACGATCTGGCACCATTTCAAATTGAGCATTTTAATATTGCAGAGCAAGTATTTAACATTATGGAGCGGCTGACCGTAACGAGGCATTAGACTTTGTACTAAAAGCAATCAGACACCCATTTTTAGTAATGCTCAGAAGAATACGGGTATATGCCTCCCATAATGTACATGTCAATATAAGTTCAAATCATATTCTATCAAAACTGGTAAAACAAATGTCCATGTTGGTCAATTGAAAATCTGAAATCAGTAAATGAAACCCAATAAATTAAACTTTAAACGTCATATTAATGAATAAAACCCGAGAGAGTAAATCAGGTCCGGAATTCAAGCTACCTTCGAAGGTTTAACAGTTAAAAACCTATTACAATTTCAAACTACGCCCCACCCTTTCCCTTCTTTCTTGATCTATTACTATTCTTCTTTTTACTTTTACTCATACTTTTGGCGTCCAGCTTACCCAGCTCAATATCTTTCAACTGTCTCTTCTTCTTCGCTTCTTCTATCTTCCTTTTTAGAGGTAACGGCATAGTCTTCTCCTTCTCCGCCCATCCTCCTAACTCAACTATTTTACTGTACCGGTACTTCTTCTTCTCCTTTGTATTCTGCGCTGCGAATTTCTCAAATTCGAACTTTAACCGTTTTATGCTGGGCTCCTTTTCTGGCTCTGACTTTTTGGAGATTTTACGTTTGTTGGGGTTGGCAGGAAAACTGCGTCCAAATACAGGCTCTTCAAAGACAATAACGGGAACTTCTTCCATGCTGGAATTGTAAATTTGTTAATTAAACCTCTACAACAGAATTTGCTTTATTTAATTATATTAATTATTAAAAGTCAAAATTTGACATTTTAAGAGAATTTAGAAATCAAATTTGTGGAATTTACAATTCTGAAGCTTTAATGAGCAAATATTAAAATCCTTTAAACCTGCAACTGTATCCTAAAGCATGATTTAGAACATTTACTGTAGTTCCAGACTAATTAAGTAATTAGTTAATTAATTAGGTAGTATTTAGACAGATATATGACAGTCTAATATGTGAATCTAATTTCTAGAATTATGTGCGCTATACCAATGACAATGGAGTCTAACTTATCCTTTCATATTATGATATATCCCTCAGATATACCACTATAATACATGCGGAATTGTCTTCGCTAATTAACAAATAACTTATAACAAAGTATGCATCTCTTCATATTATGATATTTCTCTGATATGAGCGTCTAAATAGAAGAATTTCCTGAGCTAAACCAGTTGCAATAAAGGCCAACACATCTTTTCATAGCTGAAGACTCTAAGTGGTAGGATTCACAGCGCTAAACCAGTGAGAATACCCTTTCATAGCCTGTAACTAATTAAGCGTTTAAGTACTTACGTTCTAAAGTGCCTAAAGTAAACATGACCACAATGTGAGATCTAGACAGTTACACAACAATACAGTTACACTAATTTATACTGACCTGTTCTATAAAGATGTGCCCACAATAATACAGAGTATGGTTTTATTTCGCGAAACACACGGAAGTTTTGGAACACTTAGCTTAATATGTATATGATAATGTAACACTCTCAATATTGCCTTTATCATCTCACAGCACTCACAGCACTCATAGCACTTACATTACTCTTTGCACTCTTAACACTCTTAACATTTTAGCATTCACGTTTACAGTCACGGCAGTCTCCGCATCCACTGCCCACTGTGCACTGCTCGTTGTGCACACCCCTCTCTGCTACTAGAGTAGCATCCACTGCTCGTTGTAGCGTGTGCAGATGCTGTTTTAACCGACTTTACGTAACATGCTAAGCTTGATCACACTCTATTATCTATCCATCGTGTCACAAAAGGGCCGGCAAGGATCAAAAGAAATAGATTACGTATATTGGAGGTATTAAACAGTTTGCACGCCCTAGGCTGGTGCATTGGAGCCAGACACTTTGCAGGACCAAGTGTGCAGGGTGTGCAGATTACACCCACTATGCAGAGTGTGCACTACTACTACTACTACTACTACTACTACTATACTACTACTACTGCAGATGACACACACTGCTAAAACGTTTAGTGCAATCTTAAATTTTGTTTGATTACCCGATACTTGAAAGCAGGGACCAATATTGTGGTATGAAATGTCCGACCATTTGAATGTAAGTCAGATATTTCATAGATAAGCTGCTTATTTGCTTCTTGCACAGCTGGCAGAAAAACAGATAGTTTTGCTAGACTGGAGGGGTGAAATATGCGACATATTACTATATTAATAACATACAATATTATGTAGAATGTTAAAACGTCTCGTAAGAAGTTGATACTTTATTAGCATGATAATATATTAATTGATTATACATGGTGGGCCAAAAGTCACTGTGCAAACGTTTGGTCTTGTACCTCCGCCGTGTTTTATATTTGAGAGCTGTTGCTTTGCAGATAGCATACTGTACCTTCTTGTTCGAGGATTCTGTCGCCAAAATTTGAAAATTCGAATATTTTAGACTACGCCCATTCAATATTTAAACACCTATATTGTTCTCTCTGAAAATGCTGGACGCCAAATTTTTTCAGAGACGGTAGATTATTAAATGTTGCCTCTGATCTGAAAAAAATGAGGCAAAACAGATTAGAAATGACGAAGTTATCAAGCATTTTGTGTATCTCGTTTTAACAAAATTGACTGGGTGATTATGTGACACCGTGACACGACACCTTAATTTGGCAACCTTAACGATTCCCGTAATGTTTAACGGGGTCACCTAATCACGTGATTAGGTAAGCCAATCACCTGATCACACGTAATGAATAAACTCATTATGCTTCGTATCTCGGTCATCTGTGATCTGAGAAGCTACAACTCTAATTTTTCAGGACAAACGTAATTCGGATGGCCAAACACAATTCAATGAAATTTAGCTCGATCCGAATATCCAATAAATGCAAAAATGAACCTTCATTTGAAAAAAAATGAACACGAATATTTTTCGATTTGGCAAATTCCTCGAACCAGTGGTGGTAGTAAGTCATACCGGAAAAAAATGTTTCAATTGGGCACTCAGTGACTGAGCTATTAAGGCCAACGTTTGCACAGTGACTTTTGGCCCACCCTGTACAGTATAATATATATATTATTATATTGCACTGTGCTGTGTTCTAACAATTCGATAGTAAAATAACTTCTTAAAGAGTTAATTAGTCCTGCATGAAGGAAAACTATCTAAAATATTAAAAAGATGTAAAAATATAAGATGTAAAAGTATAATTGATAATAAAGTTTGCTGATGACTATTGAACTTGCTTGTTTTCACTTCTATCAGTAAGTTTAATATTTTTAATAAGTTTAGTATTTTCCCACACTACACGACACAAAACTCTCATTCATAAGCAAAGCTTGCCGAACCTATGTTCAGACCGTATTCACTGCTCAATTCTCACCACAGATCTGCCGATAATCTGACCTACACACGACATTCGCATAGTCTAGAGGTGACTACTTACTAGTTATAGTAGTAGTAGTAGTACAGTGAATAGTAGAGGTGACTACTTACGTACGAGTGATATGGAGTTGTGGTGTACTACTTACGTACGAGTGATATGGAGTTGTGGTGTACTACTTACGTACGAGTGATATGGAGTTGTGGTGTACTACTTACGTACGAGTGATATGGAGTTGTGGTGTACTACTTACGTACGAGTGATATGGAGTTGTGGTGTACTACTTACGTACGAGTGATGTGGAGTTGTGGTGTACTATGGAACACATACGATATAAAGTGGAACATCTATAATAGACAGTGGTTTCTACTTTCTACAGTTTATAATAGAATCTTCTGTGTTATATAAGTGTTATAAGTTGTTATGGAAATTAGTTAGAAATTATTTAGAACTTGTACTGAAACTTGCGTTCCCATTTCATAACACGTTATCAGTGAAATGCCAAATTGTATTATAAGATCACAGTTCAAATCAGAATTTGCAATGAATCGACTTGTTTTAACACTCTGTTACTAAAGTAACTTGTTAAGAAAAACTTTGTACATTTCTATATTTAGGAAGTGAAAAGTGTTATTGTATTAATGGAGTCAAGATAAGACAAGCTCCAGGGACCTGTTCTAGCTACAACATAGTCTATATATTCATTTGTAAATTATGTCCATCTCCTTTCTGCTATGTTGGACGTACCATTAGGACTTTGCATGAAAGAGTAACCGAACATAGAGCTAACTATTATAAACTATTGAAAGACCCTTCCTTAAAACATAGTGATGATTTTTTATCTGATGATAGTGACACTTACAGTTTAGCAGCTCACCTAATAGACTCACATAACCTTTCCAATAGACCTGATTTTGATGCTTCTTATAATGTTTTTATCCTAAAGAATTCTAGTCCTAGTAATTTAGAAGTTAACGAACATCTACTTATTCAAAAACTCAGAACTTTGAAACCATATGGTATTAATTCATGTGATCCTTTTGGTATGCCACTTTTATTTGAAAATAAAACTTTTGATAATGGTCCTTAAATTATTTCACCCTTAATGCAGGGACTAGTATATTTTTTCCGACTAGTTGGGGCCTCACAACCCCCCATACCCGAGTGCTTCCCATTCCATTTTTGAGAGTTTGGCTTCTTTTTACAGCTAACATCCTTTAGTTCAAATTAAAATTTTCTGATATAATTGGAGTATTAACCCTTATCTTTATTAGGTACTGAAGATGTCCGAAAATGTTTTACCAATGATGTTATAAAGATTTTGTTGGAATTTTTAAACTCATTCGTTGTCTGACTGTGGGAACTATTGATTCTTGATCTATATTTATATATACACATTTCATTTCGAACTTAATATTTACATACAATTTCTCATTTAAATATTTACACATCTTTGTACATAAAAGTGATTCGTTTCTCAAAAGAGCTTAGTTATCCATTATTAATACGTTATTAATAATCTATAAATCAAAGTATCAATGAATTTAACACCCGGCGAGCAATGTGCTAGGCTTAAGTAAAGTAAGTAAAGGTTACTTAAGTAAAGTAACCTTACGGCTTTGATACTGAACTCCAGCCTGGAATAAATTAATTTAATCAATTTAAGCAAAATTACCCGAATCATCTTTCAAGTGGCGGTAATGATAATACTAATCTCCTAAATTCCTAGTATACCCCTTGTTTGTAAAATTCATGCAATGAACTGTTGATTCAGAGTTCAATTTAAAAATTTTTCAGAATAACTTATTAATCATATTAGAGAAGAATTATTACATTCAATAAATAAAAAGTGAATAGTATGCAATCTTCTGACTTAAAATTTCTAATAATGCGATGGTGTGATATATAATTAAACTTAAATCTTTGAATAGATCGTAACATATATGATTATATATTGTGACAAACTTGTTTGTTATAATACTTGTATACCGTGAAGAACTCAATATTAATTCCGTGAATTTCTTTCAGAACCGATCGAAATACTTTAACACGATTTAATCTCAAATTGGATAACATGGTCGACTCTCTGATTTTCATCAAAATAAAATCGCTTGAACGACAATAAATCTATGATTAACGTTAAACCTAAAATGTAAAAACTAAAGATACCCAACAAACCCTAACTCGAAGTCTGTTCCCCGACGATCTTCAACGACGATCCAGTCTGCTGAATATCTACAACACTTTGAGACATCGTTGACACCTGGCTTAACGAAACTCGAAAGTGTTTCTTGGGCCTCTGGTTTTGGATGGTTAGGTCGGTTTTCTTTGTAACAAGGTTGGGTTTACAGCTGTTCGGAGATCCTGCTTTCAGTAAGTTCAGGATAATACCTGTCTGACTCTTCGTCTCGCAGTGCGGACAGCTCGACATTTTAGAGAGGGACTTGATTTTAGCTACCTTCTTTTTTGACATGGCCATTTTAGTCCGACGTTTTGGTTTCACATCTAACACCGCAACTGAGCCAACATTACCATGCGAATACCTGTTTTGAAGAGCAAGCATATCCAAATGTTTAGGCTTGGCCTGCCTACTGATGATCTGTTGCAACCTGTAAGGGTTTATTTGGTGAGGTATCAACTCGGAGACGACACGACTAGGAGGACCCTTCTTCCTTTTAACGGTCCACTTGTCTTCGTTCTGTAGGGTAGACGAGATGGGACTGATGGACAGGGAGGATAGATGTGGCGAGGATCTCTCCTGTGTGGCGACAATTGTTGGAATGCTAGGCAGAGCTGTGGTGGAGTTAGACGCCTCAACCTGCTTGGTCGGTGAAACGGGCAGGGAGGATGGGACAGATGTTGATGTTTTGAGTTCAGTGGAGGGTGCCTTGCTGAGAGCAAGAGCAGTGGTGTAGAACTCAGTGTCGTATTTCTTAGAGTGTTTGCAAACCAGTGTGTTGTAGTTCATGTTACACTGGGTTTCATCAGCTACCGTTATCCCCACTATCTTGCTGCTTTTCAGCTCTTGTTTCTGAACGTGTGGTTTCCGAGGTGATACAATCACTTCAGGTTGGGGTTTACGCGGAGATTTCACTTTCTTGGCAAGCCGGTCGATGTCAGCTTCAGCTTGTAGTTTCTTTCTAATAGGGGTAGGTTTGGGAACATACTTTCCTTCCAGAGCAAGCTGAACGCCGATGTATGGTGGAACGGTAACCAGAGGTTGTTTGTAGATAATTTCCCATTTTCCTGTTGAAGCTGAGCGGTTTTCTCGCTTGTCAATGATAACTTTGCAACAATCATCAAGAACCTCAGAGCACAGCCGTTCAGTGACTTTAGTAGTGCCTCCCATAGCAGGACTACAGTTTATTTCTATTAGCCACGGGTTATACTCTTCATCTAGCATAAAATCAGCACCATACAGCTCAAAAGAGTTTTTCCTGTCCTCAATTATGTCTTGTATCGTCATCATCACCATTTGTATAGATTTTTTCATCCCTGGATATATAGTATCGTCCCATTTGTGGAGGAGACCTTGTCTATCAAGATACTTTTTGAATGCACTACTTGTCCACATGTTTCCTTGGGCGAAAGAAGTTTCGTTTTTTGTCTGAGAAGATAAGAACTTCTTTTGGATAGAATTATTACAAAGATGTATGCAAGGATCAAAATCGTCAAGAGTGAAAGCACGTGAACCAAAACGGAGATAGCTGTCCTGGTAAAAGTATAAGGTTAGAGGATTCCAATCGGTGACCATAAACCATTGTCTTATATCGAACTTAATACTATGCACGAGAAGAGGTCTCTCAATGTACTTTTGGATCACCCATTTTTCCTCTTTTGAACTGTCTGCAAGTTTGAAAATATCATCTAAGTTGTTTTGGGGCACTACCCCCCTCCCTCTCGATTTAGCTCCTGGTTTCATTATCCAAGTGTTGGTATGCCCATCAATACTGTTTTGAGTTAAGTTCATCACTTCAAACACTTCTATCATTCCTGTAACCAGAGCATGAGTGGATTTATCAAAAGATCCAAATATAAAATCTTTTGATGTCAACGAATAAGAGAATCCAAGAAGCTGCTTTCTTTTAAAATGACTCATCTCGTCTTTTGGATCAGGTGGGAAATCTAAAAACTCGTTTTGAACTTTTCTTATAACAAATTTCAGGTGATTTGTAGCTAAAGTGATAGCGGAAAGTGGCACCAAGTTCACAGCATCTACAACAGGGATATCGTCTTTGTCAGATTCAGCCTGACTTGATGATAGTTCTTCCTTTTTAAGGTTCTCCTCATACTGTTTGCAATACGTTTTTAGAATGGATAGTGAGGCACAGATTTCAAAATCTTCAATAAAATCGCCTCTGTCTTCTTCGCTGTAGAGTTGATAACACCTGGAGGAATTTACGATTGTTATTTGATACTGTAGAAAGTGGTTGCTGAGATTCTTTAATCTTGAAAACTTACCTTACATACATTTACTTAAAGAAAAAGTTTCAAAATCATAATATTATCTAATATATAACAGATGCATAACAATCAACATGTACTTATTTTTTTAGAATAAGACTTTAAATTAGTCGACACGAGAATTGCACAAATCCAATCAGTTTTGATATCTATTTGCAACTAATATCAGAATGAAAAGTATGCAATTATATAGTGGAATCATTTAAAATTTGTCATGGTCCTACCCATAATGAAATTAGTTTGTGGAAAACATACCTGGGGAAAAATTCATTGGGATCACTGGCATCAAACCAAGGTAAACTCCTTAGATGTTGACAAAGTCCAATCTTTGTTGTAAAAGAAGACGCTTTGCAGTAATGGTTAACTATTTGCTCTCGGTTAAGGTACTTAAAGTCTATATCATCTCTTTTTATGGTCCATATGAAAGTTGGAGAAATATCTTTCAAAAGTCTTGACACAATACGGTGGAATTCTGGGTCATTTCTTGGGTCACTATCTTCACAATCTGAGCTTGAGTCTTCACTTTCAGAGGAGTTTTGAACTTCAGAAATCTTCTTTTTAACTGAGGCTCTTTTCTTCTTTTTGGCGGGCCTAGGCCGTATCGCTTGTGGAGAACCAAGTATTGGTTGACAACTATGGTCACTAAATTTTTCAACCCATCCCCTTTTTACCAGAGCTCTGCGCAAATAAGGATATGGCCCTAATATAGTGAAAATTCTTTTCAAACGAATAGCATCTAAAGCCGTTTCCTTAGCACATCTGATCTTAAATAAATAGTCAGCATTGTTATACGGCAATGACCTTGGAAGATTGAGCATTTTACGTGGAAGTGGTTTAGGTAACTCCTCTTGCGCAGGGGATAATTCTTTTGGCTTTTCTGTTCTTTTGTCTTCTTGCTCTGGTTCATCTTCTTCATCACTAGATATCTCTCCTTTGCATGATGATAAAACTTCTTGAATGAAATTTTCAGCTTCTTGAGCAACATGAACAGATGCTGTCTCGAATGATGGTTCACGGGATGAAAGATTCATGCTTTCATCGGATGAATGAACAGTGTTGGAAGAATAATCTCCTTGCTCATAGGAAAGCTGAACATTAGATCCTTTGTAGTCATTATCTTGATCGTGATCGTCATGCTTGCGTATCCTTGAAATTATTTTTTGACTCTTACTATTCATTGTTGGATGAAAAGTAAATGCTGCATTAGCTTCAGCAACAAGGGCCCTTTCTCGAGATTTCCGTATTTCTGGAGCACGGCTTCTCCACTTGTGAGCTGCTTTTTCTGCTAATTTCAAGCTTGCTTCGTTTAGTTTGGGTGAAAAAGTGAGTTCAGAGTTGTAGACAGAGTCCATACCATCCTCGATTGTAGGAGATGACCTGAAATTTTAAATATTTAAAAACAAATGGCACTTTGGACTCACTATTTATTAATATCTATATTATTGTCAGGGGCCTTTTATATATTATATTTTAGTATAATACATTTTACCTTATAATTAACCATCACTCCCATCTTGGAAGTACTATGTATTTGTGTATGTAATTGTGATCGTATCAGCGCCTTTCATTCTACTCAACGCGTTTCATTTTACTCTTAACAAGCTTGACATTATATCTGTTGAGTTTTGGTAAAAGCACTATGTTTAGTTAACATTACTTAGAGCACAGTGTAGAAATACATTCTAAAATCTAGCTGCTATAAGTATAGCATGCTTACCTAGAAATAGAAGATTGTGAACAGTGACTGTTTGATGCGTTGTTCTGTATTAAAAGTAGGAGTATGAGATTCCTAAACTCGTTTTAAACCATCCAAGTTCCACATCGAAGAGTCCTATCACTGCAGTCTTCACATGAACATTTAGTGCCTGTTGAGTAAGTGATATGGGATTAACCAGATTTTATACATCAATCTACAATTTTATTCCTACGCAACAACCTGTTCTTTTAATTTATGACATGATGATATTAAGGAAAACAAAATTTTTGAAAAAGAATGACAGAACATATCAAACTCAACAATCAAACATTTAAAATAGGCAAATAAATTAGAACTAAGGAAAACAAAATTTTTGTACATAAACAAGGAAGGAAATGATAAAATATGGAATATTAAAACATGTTATGACAGAAAGAAAGTTAAGCATAACGAAGTACGAAATAGCTCAAAAGGATACCAGCTATCAGAAGGGACCTCAAATCCTAAGCTCTGATGAAAAATAGGCACATATTATAATAGACATGCTATGGTGCAGAATTAAACAGTATATATATGGGCAATTTCATGAAACATGAACAAGGATGGAAAAAAATAAATTTCAGTTATGGCACTAGCTTTGATTGGAGTCTGAAAGAGAAGATTATAAACTGTTAGACACAAAAAACCGCTTATAAATATCTCACTTCGTTTCTGTGTTATCGCGTTTTCAAAATACCCATAAATTGTCATGTTTTACAGGCTAAAACTACTCTATAATAAAAGCTGTTTACTAAAAAGAGATTGTTGTAATATTCATTAATTCTTGATCTTTAAAGGTGCATACCACTTCACTGAAGCTGTATGCAAAATTTGGGACTCAAAATTTAAGCAGATTCGGAGCAATGCTATTCTACTTTCTCCTGTTTTTAGTGTAAATTACTATACATAAAAAACAAAAAAGTTTTCTGCTGGCCACATTTCATGTTATTTCTTGCTGAAATCTTGCTAAAACAAGCTAACTCTGATGTCAAGACATAATGTACTTGTTTATTTAGATCCATAGATATCAGATCATGTCAATACCAGCGTCAAGTAAGTTACATGTCAAGTAATTTACGTGGCAAGTAATTTACACATATGCTTTTTATTCAGTAATAGTAGTAAAACACAACAAGTAACGATTGTCAAACAGAATAAAAGTTATTTAAAAGTGATAATAGATTGGTTCTGGTCAGAATTTCATTAAAGAAATCTATAAAAATGGTTTAAAATGGTTAAAAATTGACTTTTCGAAAATATAATAATATAAATAATACTTTACTTTACAGAAAATCCAGTGGCCTGCTTGAACACAAATTTTTGAGCTGGGAAACATTCGTACATTTACGCCCACCTACCTACTCTGTATAACTGGGCTAACTGTGGACCCAATCAGTGGATCAATCAACCAATTAAGGGGCCGGGGGGTCTTCATCAAAATTCCCTCGAAATTGACTTTTTAGTTGTTTCTGATAGAAGGGAGTGATATCTATCAGATGCTTTTGGTCCCATGGAAAAATATTATTCCTAGCCGAAATTATTGTCGGTCAAAGATCAGCACTTATGTGTAATTGTATTGCGCGAGCGATTTTCAATCACGTGTCCTGAAAATCGAGTCTAAAAATCTATTTTCTCCTACATGTTTTGAGCAATCACCCTGAAACTTTCAGGATATGTTCTAGAGATAATTTAAAAGAGATGAGCCAAACAGAATTTTGAGATAGGCCTTTAAACATATTTTATTCGATTTTGAAAATCTTGAACCTCGTTTTTTGACGATTTTTTGAGGTTCAAGATTTTCAAAAATTGAAAATCGCTTGCGCAATACAATTACACATAAGCGCTGACATTTGACCGATAATAATTTCGTCTATAAACAATATTTTTCCATGGGACCAAAAGCATCTGATAGATATCACTCCCCTCTATTAGAAACAACTATAAAGTCAATTTCGAGAAAATTTTGACGAAGGCCCCCCCCCGGCCCCCTTAATTGGCTTTAATGATAAACTGATATATCATTATTAATCATATATTACATAGTTCATACACTTAGCAAACGAATTAAAGACAAAGGGGCAGCTTTAAACAGTTAAAATCAAAGGATTGTGTAACAGTGTAAACTACTTGACACAAAAGAGTAACTTACTTTACAAGGAACAAAGGCTTCTACAGAACACAGCTATTAACCATTTACCAAAACAAACCCTTTCCAGTACAGGCAAGACATTTGCCAGTGTGCATGAAAAATATTTAAATGTTTACTCTCACACCTGGGCACGAAATGAGATTTCAATACACGTTGGTCAGGAATGTCAATTTGTGCCCTGTAATTTACTTTACATTTTCAAACGTGCCTCACTCAAAAGCCATAGCAGTTGGAGTAAAAATCATAATATAGCTGTGTGTGGAGTACATAAGAGATGTTTCATGCAATTTATCATGATTCTATTATGTTTGTGTAATGCTTGAGAGTCAGAATAAGGCCAAATTTTTGTGCAAAGTGTAATTTACTTTACGTGAAATCGCCCATATATACATTCAATTAAATCAAGTGATGCAATTGGCAGAGCACAATCAAATTTTAAGTGTTGCAATTGGCAGAGCACAATTCATTGCTACTAATAATTTTTTCAAAAACATTTTAACAAAACACATGATCTACTCCATTATAGGGGCAGGGATGAGGTTGTATGAAACTTCTGATAGCTGAATCTCACGTTTGGTGTCCACCTTCTTTCCTCGGTACCCTCGTAGAGCAATAGTGGTGCAGAATTAAGCCCAGGATCCTAATCTTTGACTTGGAAAATCTCTCTCTACAGCCTAGATAAGCCTAGATAAGAGGCTACAATCTGTAACACAAGGATCAAGAACTTGATATGAAGTAGTGACCGCTGCCTTTCGGAGGCAAATCGTTATGATTAAAATCTTAAAATAGCTGGCTGGAATCTAAGAGGGCATATCAATATAAAAGGTCTTTTGGAAAATATTTAGCTGAAATAAAATAAGTTCGACACTCCAGTGGCATTACATAACAAGGGGCCCTGCAGACTCGGCTATGTTATATATACACTCCTGCGCGCAGTGTTGTGACCTCCCTTCGTCTTATTTTACACATATTTGGACGTTGCCAATTCATTCCATTGATAATTTTAAAGTTTTAACATTTTTATACTAAATTCTTTTTTAATTTGGTTCTAAAACGATTAAGCTTGCTTTTTGTGAAACTTTAATGTACTTTCGTAAAATAATTTTGATGTGGCAGCGATTTAAAAAGAAATTAGTTAAAAATGATACAAAAAAATTGGACATTTTTTGATATTAAAACATGTATAACTTGGGCTGTGTTGACAGTAGAAAAATTAATTAACCTCTATCCGACAGCTTAGAAAATTTTCTAGGCGCCGCGCAAATCCACGCGCGCATTTTAGCGTGTCAAAATCGTTTAAAACTAGAATTAGTTGATGAAGGAGCATAATGCAGATCATACGTTGTACGTGTACGTGGTGTGATCATTATAATTTCGCGCTATTTCTTGTTTCTGCACTCGCTTTGAACTTTGGCTTTAACAGCAGTTATCGACTGTATTACATAGTGTACTTGGTACATAATTGATCAAAAGAGCTCGTGTTACTTTAAGTTTAACATCACTTTTGAATTTCACGAAAGCAGATAAAAGGTAGGTTTTCGTTGATATGAATCAAAGTAAGCTAATATCAATTAGAACGAGTATAATTATTTTACTTTAAAACATCGCTTGGTACTGTCAGCCTATTTTATAGTTAACTAACGACATTCTCGCTTTAGGTTATTTTATATAAAACAGTTTTACCATTGTGAGTTGTTCAAGCATTGCACTAGTTTATTACAAAGATTATCAAAACCTTGCGGTAAAATTATTATATAAGCACCCATAAATGACAAAAGTCACTTAATTTCAACATTGCTTTTGTAATTTCCTACAGCTCTTACTTGCAGGTCGCCCCGTGGTGGTTCATGGAATTGGAGGCGTCTAAAAAAACTGACTGAACTATACACTATAATCTAATTTATATGATTAGTGCTTATTAACCTCTTCGAGCCTTTTATTAAATCTACAAATGAACTTGCAATGTTTTGCAGTTTTAGTGACGCTGCAGAAAATAGATTGAAGAAACTCCGGAATACTGTGGATTGGGAGGAGAAAGTGATAATCCTGTTATATGGACTGTTTCTAGGACACGATAAACTTCCTAATAAGGTATGTGTTTAGGATACGATAAACTTCTTGAGAGAATTGTGTTAAGAGTTCAATTTTGAGATATACCCTCCTGAGGATGAAAGTTTGGTTACCAAGTGAGATGACACAGTCAGTTACTTAGATACCGTGGTTACTAAATGACGGCAAATCAGTGACTCTAGGGACGGAATTGTATGATAATTGCCAGAATTATGTTAAATATGAAATAAGTGCCAGGAGTTAGTTTTGTGGATTATATTGCTGGTTTTAAAGGGGTTTTAAAAAGGTGTAATTAGTTGAATGAGTGTAAAACACGTTATTTGGCCGTTTAAGATCCTGAAATGAGTGCCAGGAGTCAGTTTTGTGGATTATATTGCTGACTTTAAAGGGGTTTTAAAAAGGTGTAAATAGTTGAATAAGTGTAAAACACGTTATTTGGCCGTTTAAGATCCTGAAATGAGTGCCAGGAGTCAGTTTTGTGGATTATATTGCTGACTTTAAAGGGGGTTTAAAAAGGTGTAAATAGTTGGATAAGTGTAAAACACATTGTCTGGCCGTTTAAGATCCTGAAATGAGTGCCAGGAGTCAGTTTTGTGGATTATATTGCTGACTTTAAAGGGGTTTTAAAAAGGTGTAAATAGTTGGATAAGTGTAAAACACATTGTCTGGCCGTTTAAGATCCTGAAATGAGTGCCAGGATTCAGTTTTGTGGATTATATTGCTGACTTTAAAGGGGTTTAAAAAGGTGTAAATAGTTGGATAAGTGTAAAACACATTGTCTGGCCGTTTAAGATCCTGAAATGAGTGCCAGGAGTCAGTTTTGTGGATTATATTGCTGACTTTAAAGGGGTTTTAAAAAGGTGTAAATAGTTGAATAAGTGTAAAACACGTTATTTGGCCGTTTAAGATCCTGAAATGAGTGCCAGGAGTCAGTTTTGTGGATTATATTGCTGACTTTAAAGGGGTTTTAAAAAGGTGTAAATAGTTGGATAAGTGTAAAACACATTGTCTGGCCGTTTAAGATCCTGAAATGAGTGCCAGGATTCAGTTTTGTGGATTATATTGCTGACTTTAAAGGGGTTTAAAAAGGTGTAAATAGTTGGATAAGTGTAAAACACATTGTCTGGCCGTTTAAGATCCTGAAATGAGTGCCAGGAGTCAGTTTTGTGGGTTATATTACTGGCTTTAAACTTTCAGAAATACTAAATTTGACCCAGATTTAAAGGTCGCTACTGAATGTAATATTTCAGTTAACAACTCTACCTCGATTCGATGCAGTGGGAGAGGTTGAAGTTGACGTTTAAGCAGTCACCCTGCCGAACAAAAAATCTTTCAGGCCAAGAGGTAAGGTGACTAGAAACTCAATCACTATATCCGTGAAACTTGTCGGGAGCACTGTGAGTTATTTTACCTTCTAATTTCCAATGAGCATGAAAATTACCCAGGTTCATGGAATGCACAAAAATGAACAAAAATTGATATTCTCCTAAAAGTGGTGAGAACGGTTCAAAACTGGCCGGAAAGCGTTTAGATTGGTCCTAGGATCACTCAAACCAAGTTTGGGAATCACTACATGTCTACAACCTATGTAACCAATGTTCCAAAATGTTCCAATTTTGTCCCAATAATTCGTTCACCAGCCTACCTCGCGTTCACCAGCATGCGCTGTGACCATCATGGTCACAGCGCAAGATGCGCGCATTTTAAAAAGGCGGGAACACATTTTAATTGCCATTGTACATTGTACTTGTAGTGCATAGTGGAGTGTGTGGTCTGATAGTAGACAGAGGATTTATTTGAAACATTCCCGGTGCCTTCAACTGTTCTTTGCACTGACTATTTGATTGCTTAAACGAATAGGCGAGCCTTCAAAAACATTAGTTTCAATGTTTTCATAGTTTTATGATGCAAATATGATTTTTCCATTTACATAACTGATAATACCCCCAATATATTTTCAGGTGTGGAGGTCGGACCGAAACTAATCAGACACTAAACATTAACGAGGACCAATTATTTTACTCCTTTAATGATGAATAATTATAAAGATCGCTGATTGCTTTTACTAATATATAGTGTTAAAATGAAAAAGAAACTGTTGAGACAAAAGAGAAAAACGCACTCATTTATTTATAGTTTTATGTCTTAACAATGTTATTCGAAAGCTAATTTTAAAAGCTGGCTCTAAATCCTTGCTAAATGATTTGGGAAGGTGTAAGGGCTAAACATGCCTGTAGACATCATTTTCAGTGGGTTTTATGAAGTTTATGATTAGGGTATATTTTGGGACTGAAATAAGCGCAAGACCTTCGACGTTTCTATTCCTACTGTTTTTTTAATTTAGCTAATATACCAAAAAAAATTATACTGTCGTAAAGATAAAATGTTTAGTTATCGGATAGATACTTTAAAATTAAGTATTAAAATAACCGAGCTAAGATATTCAATGTTAAACTCAAAAATGTTCACGCGTTTATGAAGAAATATTTAATTCTGCGCGTAGTTTTTTGGTCACAACTATGGCAAATTTTTACCAATTTTGTTCATAATTTCAAAATGTTATTTAGTAGACAAATTACTTTCGGACTAAATCCATATTGTTTATTCAAATCTAAAAGGAATGACATTTACTTGACTTCAAAATTGTTCAATCTGAATACGAGCTAATTACGACGAAGGGAGGTCACAACACTGCGCGCAGGAGTGATATATAGATATTAAGACATTTCAGTAGAAATACTGCGAGCATTTACCTGAGGACCCCAGGCTTTAATGGCGGAATGACAGGCTGAGCGCGGCCCAGTAATGCGAGCATGAAAATACACTTTACACTGGAATTTCTTGATTCACGATGTCAATCATTCAAAGCTCGGCGAGGTCCAGCTGTGCATCTCGCCGATCTCGTGGTTGCGAGAAGAATTATTTGATGCGCGGCGCGGCCCAGTAGTGCATCGCGGTACATGAATGGAACTTCAACATTACTCTAATAAAGCAAAGCTTTGATAACCACAATCAAAACATAGTAAGTTTGAATATTCAAAGTCAATATGACCATTTCACAAAGGTGGTTGTATATAATAATAAAACAAAATATTAAATTAACTTATACTCAAAAATTTACAAATTAAGAAAACACAATTTTTGGTTAGCAACACTAGCTACGCATAAAAGTAAAAAGTTTGGTTTAAATTCAAAACTACAGTGCAGCATATATTAAAAGCTAAATCATTTGATAACTTATTACATAGTTAATTTAATTGACAATGTCAATTCATCGCAGCTCGGTGCGGCACTGTAGCGCATTTTGCCGATCTGTTGTTGCGAGAAGCATGATTTAGTGCTAGTGCGCGGCGCGGCACAGTAACGCATCGCGCTACAAATTTAATTATTGTAGCTATAATTAACAGTTAACGGGCGAAACTTGTATGTTGTAAAATATTTTCAAATATTAGACCGTCGACGAGTCCAAGTGTCCAACTCGGCGCGCGTTTTGGTAGGTTTGGTAGCGCAATGCATTACATATGTAATATTATCACCAAACTAATTTTTTTAGTTTATTATACTAAGAAAGCGTTTTTATTGGTTGCACGGCCACTTCTGAATTTAGAATCACCGTTTATTTTTTCTGTGAAGTAACCTGTGTTTTAAATGATTGTGGATCGGGTATGTTTGGAATGAGCAAATTTAGTCTTCATCTTCAATCTTGATCTTGTTTTAAGCAACAAATGTTACGCGGCGTTCTTTTTTAAGCTTCCCGAACAGGAGAAAAGCGAGCTAGCAATATAGGTACGTACTAGCGAGCAATAATAAACTAGCAATCTAGGTAACAACAAATATAGGAAGAGTGTAACCAAGATTAAGATTTATTATTTATTTTTACTGGAGGAAACTCCCTTATGAAGTCAAAAATCCAAAAAACTTACAGTTTAGAGTTTGAAAATTAAGCTGGAGAAGTTTAAGAAAAATTGTAATTTTAGTTATTTCTGGGAAGTATGAATCGAGAGGTTATTCTTATTAAAGCAAGCTTCTAAATTCGGGATAGCCTGTGGCAGGCAAGCCCGATTCTAATGCTTCTACAGACCTACACAAGTGCAAGTAAGTAGGTAAATATTTCATGCTAGGCATGTGGCACCCATTACGGTAACCATCCATTGAGGTTATTCTTAAAAATGAAGAAAGTGATTGCATTGAAAATAGAAAGGATCATCGATTATCTTTCCTTTCATTGTTCTAACCAATCTTTCCCCTTTAGCAAGATCACCCTGAACTCTACTGTGGTGAGTAGAGTGTTACACTTTGTAACTGTGCTTAGCTTTTCCTAGTATAGTTTTCAGTTAATCTTTCTATTAAGATAGGAACTGTTATTGATATTTCTAATTGCATTTATTCTATAATGTATTGCATTACAAATTATATACGTTTTCAGATAGATTGATAACAACCATTGTGATTTCATTGCATACATCAGAGCAATAAACAGTGGTAGCAGCAAGCGCAAGCTCAAACTACAACGACGTCAACTAAAACTCAAACTACATCAACTACAACTACGTCAACTACTGTGAGGATGTCAAAGGACACACCATCATTTGATGGGACTGGTTATAAACGGTACCGCCAGCTTGCTAAGATATGGGCAACTGTATCAACGGTGTCAGAGGAACACAAAGCAATGATACTGATCATGTTTCTCAAAGACAAAGCATTAGACATCGCTCTAACCATAGATGAAGAACTTCTTAAGACCAAGAAGGCTGATGCTGAGCCACCTGAGACTAAAGTCGGTGTTGAGCTACTTATAGCCCAGTTAGATGAGATTTACCTAGAGAGTGATGATACTCTTGGAAAATATGAAAGATTTGAAAATTTAAAAAGAAACTCAGAACAGAGAATGACTGAGTTTATCCTGATATTCGAGAGTCTAGAACGAGAACTGAAGACAGAAGGAGTGACACTTCCTGAACTAGTGCTGGCCTATAAATTACTAAAAGCTGCCAATCTGTCCAATGCAGATGAGAAGTTAGCTAGAGCCACCTGCACAGCTATGACAATGGAAGATATGAAGAAATCACTCATGAGATTGGCTGATTCCCAACTCAATAAATCCAAAGTAGAAGAATCTGACAGTCTTCCTATTAAAGTGAAAGCAGAGCCATGCTATCTAGCTTTAGACAATAGAAAACTTCCAACAGAAGCTGGTAAAAAAGAGACAACAGACTCAAATACTCTCCCAGAAGAGCAAATAATGTTCAATAGGAACAGAACTGGAAACAATGTTAGAGGAAAACAGAGACCTTTTGGTCAGAGGAATGACAACAGACAGGTTTGCTACGGGTGCTACTCTCCAGGACACTGGATCAGAGACTGCCCTCTTAGAGCTCCTTTCAGACAGCCGATGAACTTCCAAAGGCCGCCTTACCAACAACACACCATGCCTAATAACCAACACTCAGGCTACAGACAAGGACCGCCCAACCCAGCCTATTACAACCAGCAGATTCCTTATTATCTGTCAGACATGATTCCCAATAATGAAGAGTTTTACGGATACAACCAAGAATACTATGAAGAACCTATGCCTACAGTGAAACCCATATTCTTCCAATGGAACGTCCGTCAAGAAGAAGAAGCTGCTTTTCTAGCCGGAGAAACTGTCAATAAAGCTTTGTTAGACTCAGGAGCAAGTAGAACAGTAGCCGGGGAAAACTGGTATTCATGCTTTCTAGATTCTCTAGATGACGAGACAAGAAGCACTGTTAAAGAATTCCCAGCAGAAATCATCTTTAGATTTGGAGTAGGAACCCTAGAATCTTCTAAGAAAGTGATCATCCCAGTCACAATTTGTACCCACAAAATTCGGCTTGAAGTACACATCGTTAACAGTGACATACCTCTTCTATTATCTTTGAAGTCAATGAAGTGCATGGGAGTACAACTTAATTTCGAGACAGACACCATTACCATCCGTGGAGAAGATTACAAGCTAGAGTTGACTAAATCAGGTCACTATGCGATCCCAATCCAGGAAGAAAACGTGATGGTTCCAAAACAAGAAGCAGATAAGCAGATGAATAGTAAAGAGAGATCTCAAGCCAGAGCTCAAGAAACAAACTCTGATCATAATTCTACTCTAAGAGACTTCAACATTCCAAATCTTGATCCTGAAGAGATAAGTGCTCAAGTAAGACCTGAGATCCAAACCATTACTAGAACGACAGATCAAGAAGAACCACAGGAAACAACAAACAACCTACCTGGTGGAACTGCAGAGCCTACAATAGTTGAAGTTAAAGACACTCCAGAAACAACTATTGAGAGAACTACTGAAGAAGTGGAACAAACAAAGAAACCTCCAAAGGCAAGGAAACCTATGAAGAAAAATGAAGGCTTGATAACTGCAGTAATTGAAGGAGACACAGTGGTATTCCAAGAACCTGATTCGGATACATGGCACAAAGTTCAGCTTAAGTCTAGAGGATACACTGTCAACAGCATGAACAAGAACTACTGGAATGTCATTTCAGAAGACGGAAGTTTTTCTGGGGTCAATTTAGACAAAGTAGACTGGCTACTTGAGAAAGACCCTCCTGAACCTCCTCCCATAGCTGAACCCAATGGAAATGAAGAGAGTATCAAGTTTGCCGAGATGATGTCTGAAGAAGTTTTTGTCCTGAGAACAGTGCCAAGCACATACTACAACTAGACTGGTATTTCTGAATGTGTTAAGTTCTACCTATCTTGAGTGTTTCTCTATATTTTTGTCTGGGCAGTCTGTTTAGAGAGAAGTATAGGATTAAGGATGAAAGCATCCTTTGTAAGGACTGAGGATTGAGAAATTAGGCTACAGATATTAAAGGTTTGCAGTTTACTACAAACTGACCTGGACCCAACGGAGTAGGCTCTTGAGACTTGAGAACTCACCATACTTCAGAATGCCTTTTAACATTGTAATGAACAAAATTTTATAACATTTTAATGGACATTGTTAAATTATTAATTTATTCAATATTTAGCTTATTCTTCTAAGTTGTTTTTTTTTAACAAGCCTTTTATACTTTTGAATCGATGTTGTTGTTGTTTTAGACTTTTGAATTGATTTATCTATCACAGTTAGTAGTTCCATACCTCTGGGGTTTTAACTTTTATATTTTAGACTTAGATAGGGTGGAGATTGTTCTAACCAATCTTTCCCCTTTAGCAAGATCACCCTGAACTCTACTGTGGTGAGTAGAGTGTTACACTTTGTAACTGTGCTTAGCTTTTCCTAGTATAGTTTTCAGTTAATCTTTCTATTAAGATAGGAACTGTTATTGATATTTCTAATTGCATTTATTCTATAATGTATTGCATTACAAATTATATACGTTTTCAGATAGATTGATAACAACCATTGTGATTTCATTGCATACATCAGAGCAATAAACATTCATCATTATGTGTTAAAGAAGTATTTATTTTAATTTAAAAAATAGTATTATATAACATTTCTAAATTATCACTACACATTTGTAAATAATTAGAATTGTGTAACTTAAATTATTTCAGAATTACAACTATTGTGTACTCAATAAAGTAATTATCACCTTTATATCCTTGTATCCTTGTATCCTTGTATCCTTGTATCCTTGTATCCTTGCATCCTTGCATCCTTGCATCCTTGTATCCTTGTATCCTTGTATCCTTGTATCCTTGTATCCTTGTATCCTTGTATCCTTGTATCCTATAGTAATGTTTATATTTTTTAGAGAAGTGTGATGATGTAATGTCATACATCTTACTTAACTTAATTTTTATCACTAATCACTAGATATAATGTCAGTGCAGGTTGCAAGAATGTCTGGGATGAAAGAACTTGTCAAGGCAATAAATTTTGCATGTGTAAAGCACACTGATCAAAGGCGCAAAGATGCTGCTAAAACTCCATACATTAACCACCCTGTTGGTGTGATGCACATTCTGTGTGAGGAAGCAGGGATTACTGATATTCCCACACTCATGGCAGCCGTTCTACATGACACAGTTGAAGATACTGACACATCAACACAAGAAATACTGGAAGCATTTGGAGAGGAAGTAGCTGGTATAGTGAAGGAGGTGACTGATGACAAGAATCTACCTAAAGCAGAGCGGAAGAGGTTACAAGTAGTCAATGCTCCCCATAAGAGTGAGAAAGCTAAGCTGGTCAAGCTCGCTGATAAATTGTACAACCTGAGAGACCTCAGCAAGGAAACACCTCAAGGGTGGACTGAGGAACGAGTTAAGGATTATCGACTCTGGGCAAGCAAAGTTTGTACAGGTCTGGTGGGGACTAATTCAATGTTGGAGGGTAATTTACAGGCAGAATTGGCTTCCCATGGAGTCAAATTTCCATGTCCTGAAAAGTAGGGCAGTTTGAGCACAATTTGAGGTGTTTTTTCTTCTCATTACCATTTTCATTTCGTCACATGCATTGGTAAAGCTATTCACTGACATTTTATTTGATGTTATGCTATTTTACATGTTACTCTATTCTATAAATCAGATATCACATTGTATTTATGGACATTTTATAGTGTATTATATTAACAGTATTAAGCGTTTATTTGTATTTATAATACATATTATTATTATTCCTATGTACATGCTATCGCCTATGAGTATTGCTGAAAGCACAGTGTAAGGCCTACACGGACCGCCTCTAACTAGCCAATCCCTGTTTACATGCCGTGTAGCAGGGGACTAGAAAGAGCTAAACTAGTAAGCGGGGCATAGCCAATACACTATACTTCCATCATTGAGTATATTACCAACCAGAAGGAAATAATAATATATAATAATAAAATAATAATATATATATATATATATATATAATATATATATAATAATAATAAAATAATAATATCTTGATTCATAACCTATAACTCTGATCTCAGTCATAATCTTATTTCAAAATCTCCTTACATTATCTCAAAATGAAAATTGTCTAACCAACTATTACTGTGCACTAGGCAAGGACCCATTACAATAACTTACCATGAAGCTCGGTGAAATCTTCCCTAATGAGTCTGTCAGCACCACTCAGGGTAAGCTTTTTAAGTTTATCTGATAAAATTCTCAGTTTCAGATGAAAATTATTTATCGAATTGTTTCTTTATTTAGTTAGCTTTTGACAATATTAAACCGAATTATGATGACTTAATGAAATAAATAATAAAATGTAAAATCACACTTCCTCATGTCAGGTGATCTGAAAATCCACGATTATTTTGGTGATGGATGGGGAATCTTCTTCACTCACCCAGCTGATTACACACCTGTGTGCACCACTGAGCTCAGCATGGTCCAGAAGATGGTTCCAGAGTTTACTAAGAGAAGTTAGTTTGTTAACTATGGTAACTGTTACTATGGTAACCGCACTGTGTAGTAGTGTAGAAACTATAGTAGTATAGTTGTAGGGATTATCTGCAGTAGGGTCATAAACACTTCTTTTTAGTGGTATTTTTAACTTATTTATTTACTCATTATTGTGTCTAATGCATTGTTGCCAAACTTGCAGCAGAAAATTGTCCTTTTTCCCAAAACAACTGAAAGGAGTGAGCGTGAACACATTAATTAGATGTTCATGTACATTGTCCCATATATCTACAGAGTAGTGTAGTAGTGTAGTATGTCCCATATTATATTATCTACCTCTCACATTCCCCAGAGGTGAAGATGATTGCGTTATCCTGCAACTCAGTGTCAGTAGTGTAGTAGTGTAGTAGTGTAGTAGTGTAGTAGTGTAGTAGTGTAGTAGTGTAGTAGTGTAGTAGTGTAGTAGTGTAGTAGTGTAGTAGTGTAGTAGTGTAGTAGTGTACATTGTCCCATATTATATTATCTACCTCTCACATTCCCCAGAGGTGAAGATGATTGCGTTATCCTGCAACTCAGTGTCAGTAGTGTAGTAGTGTAGTAGTGTAGTAGTGTACATTGTCCCATATTATATTATCTACATTCCCCAGAGGTAAAGATGATTGCGTTATCCTGCAACTCAGTGTCAGTAGTGTAGTAGTGTAGTAGTGTAGTAGTGTAGTATGTCCCATATTATATTATCTACCTCTCACATTCCCCAGAGGTGAAGATGATTGCGTTATCCTGCAACTCAGTGTCAGTAGTGTAGTAGTGTAGTAGTGTAGTAGTGTACATTGTCCCATATTATATTATCTACCTCCCCCAGATGTAAAGATGATTGCGTTATCCTGCAACTCAGTGTCAGACCACGGAGGCTGGTGTGAGGATATCAAGGCTCACGGTAATCTTGAGGAGGTTTCCTTCCCTATCATTGAGGACCCTAGCAGAGACCTTGCTGTTAAATTCGGTAGGTTGATAACATGTTAATTGAATTATATGACTCGAATTATATTACTTGAAGATATTACTTAAATTATATTACTTGAAGATATTGATGGAATTACCTTCCGGATTCTGTTGTAGTGTAATTACGTGATATCGGGAGTATGTGGGTTGTACTTTACTACTTTATGTGGGCACCATTACTTACAAACAGCACTATAAAAGCACTAGCCCACTCCTACCCAAGTAACCATAGTAACCAAGCCTAAATAGCTTGCTAAATCTTGTGTAGCGATAAACCATCTAAACCATACTGTGCCTTATAAATAAGAGAGAGTAGACGAAGTAAAGAAGATTATATAATACATGTAACACATACGAAAATGAATCACTTTCACATGCAAAATACAGATGTTCGTAGATATTTGGACATATTGCTGTGCTGCCAGAGTTTAGCTTAGATGTAAGATCATAGCAATGAGTAATGAGATTTTATAAACTGATCAAATTTAAAACTGTGACCAGTGTGACTCATACGCAGTGTCAGGGGTGTAGGTATGTGCAGTGTAGATTTATAACCTGGTGATTACACACGTCTAGACAGTGAGTTACACACTGTGTGTACTGTGTAACTGTGTTAAATACATGTATATACCAGATACCTGCTAGTAAGGTTGTGTAATATCCGGATCGGAACATTATTTATTAGTAAGACGATAGAATGAACTATAGTGGATATATAACATTATTTATTAGTAAGACGATAGAATGAACTATAGTGGATAAATAACATACTCCGTAATCTAGTTGGAATTGGTCATTACAAATATCATTTGTTCATTTTTCTGGAATGTCGTGATTATAATAACGTTACCTCGAGTTCAGCGGATTTAAAAATCTATGTTTTCTTTGAAAAAGAACATAGGCTCGTCGTGCTTCTCAGTTTTCAAACTTAGCTAAAAGGAACTATTACCAGTAACCTGATAACCATATTAAAGAACTGTTTCTTATCTTCTGTGGAATGTTCTGGAATGAAGTACTGCATAAATCGGGGGGATCATTCCAGAGGATTTATTTCACTGACCGTTGTTAGATGACCAATTAATACACGTATTGTCGAATGTACAAAACCTGTAAAACAAAAAGCTTTATTACATAATAGAATAACTTTAAATTCATATTAAACCAATTCCAAATAAATACCCAATAAATAACCATTATAAATACTAAAATACTTACCGATTGGACGGTAGTCTGTTGCCACTGATCCGCAACTCCCCGCTCCAATCGGTTAACCCTGTGTGCTTGTCATTGCTAGAAAGGGTAAACCCGGTTAAATGTATTCTGTCACAAAAAGGAAATAAAGATCAGAACTAACAACTCTTCTCTCTAGCTGCTAGCTCTTATTGTTTAAAAAAATATCATTCCAAATAAAGAAATGTCGAATGAGAATTATCGGTTCTTCGAAAAAACTTGGTCTCTCTCACAATCTTTGTTTTGTAAATGAAAAGCTCAATGCGCTTGAAGTGGCGCTCTGTTGTAGTGGCGCTCTTGCTCCTCTCTGTTGTCAAACTCAAAGTGCACCTCCAATAGTGTGACGATACAGTGACGTTGGTTCATTGTGCTCTTATTTTGCGAGAAAATCAGCTATAAATTGTGCCAAACCGCTCCTTAAAATGAGCGAGTAAGCTAAAGCTCACGTCTTGGCGTATACTCGAGATCAAACAACAACAACACAACAACAAGCTCGATATTTATATTTAGCTCGATCTTGCCTTAAAGTCTCGTAATTCGTATGAAACAGTTGTCTGAAAGAGAGAGAGAGAGAGAGAGAAACAGTTGTCTGAAAGAACTGTCTTCTATAGCTGAAGGAGGCGTTACTTTGCACCTCTAGCTCTCCTACCTTGAAACCGTTTCTTTGTCATAAAGTAAAGTGTAGTAGTGTAGCTCTCCTACCTTGAAACCGTCTCTTTGTCATAAAGTAAAGTATAGTAGTGTAGTAGTGTAGTTGTGTAGTAGTGCTCCATTGGTGAAGCACTTTACTTTACTTTTCCATTGCTGAAGTTATTTTCTTCAGCTAGACGTTTGCTTTTATGATTGTTTATTGAACTTTTCGATCAGACTTAAATTCAGCTCTAGTTGGTATTGCATACTTCTGTTATCTTATCATTCTTATCGCGAACATCATTAGTTACCATAGTTACCATCATTAGTTACCATAGTTACCATCATTAGTTGTGATTTTAATTTAGATGCTCGCTGCACTTATTTAAGTCTAGAATAAGACTGTTTTATTCTAAATTTTCACAGTAATTCCATACAAATTCAAAACTTCCTGTAAATTGCAAACTTAATCGCTTTAATTCTAAACAATTACACACATTTGCAGCAAAGTCCATCTAGAGAGAATATGCTGGTAATTACAGTAATTTTGATGATTTCTGCCGTTAATGGCAAGTCAAATGTTACCCATTCCTTTGGCACGGAGTCTGCAGAGCCCACAAACCCCAGGTCAATAGGGGCCACAAACCATACATTCAACACTTTCTCCCTCCCCACTAAATACTCCGAGATCTGCTATGATGTTGCTAAATGTGGGGCCCGGTCTTGTACTTTTGACCCGGAACAAGGGATTGCAAATTTTTCTGTAAAGAGCGCAGCTGCTTGCAAGATGTACTGTTGGTTCCACAAAAGCTGTCTTTCATTTGCTTTCCACCCTCAAGCATTAAATTGCAGCCTTCATTCCGGCTTCCCGACTTTGGATTCTCCATCCGGGGAAATTCGCTCCCCTCCCTATTCCATAGGGGATACCACTTGTTTAAAGAATTACGAGCAAAGTCCCTCTGTGCCATGTAGAACAGTTGAACATGTCATAAAAACAAGTCACAATTCAGAGGGCGTGTTGATCAAGGACGTGGGGAGTGGACTGTGTCTTGGATTCGGGACTAAGATGGACTTAAAATGGAAAGACTGCACACTTTCTATCCTGTGGAAATTTGAGAAACAATCCAATAAAACTGGAAGATATACATCTGTCAAAGTTCTCCAAGCCGATTCTCTGAACCACTGCGTTACCTCGAAGGTTCACGACTCCTCGCAAATAATTATGTCTGTAGTTCCCTGTGAAGACGGAAATGAAGATCAGCTCTTCCAAATTACCAGTGGAACACTTCACGACCTTTCGTACATGAAAGATCCTGTTGGAAATGACAACACTTGCTTTTTCTCAATAACAAAAGCCGGAATATCCATCTACCTTGAATCATCAACAGTAAATCTGGCTCTTTTGAGAGTTTTGAAGCCAGATGAGCATCTTGCTTTATGTAGGAAAACCATGTTCAAGGCAGCGCACGGAGAAGTGGTAAGTGACATGTGTTACCATGGTAACACAGTGGTAGGTGACGTGTGTTACCATGGTAACGATGTGTTGCTAGGTGACGCACCCTTCTACTTACCAGGTGAACAGGTACTTGTCACCTGCAAGCCGGGGTATGGCTTCAAAAGGTCGAAGAGCCAATCCATTGTGAATGTCACCTGCCGAAATGAGAAGAGTCGAGCTGAAAAGTGTGTAAAGAAAACAGTAGCTGTGTCAGAGGGAGAAGCGCCTCTGTTCACTATGTCAGTCTGTGCTAATATTGGACAAGTTATCCTCATCATATTCTTGATTGCTTGTGTTTTGGTGTTGTTGTCAAAGCTGCGTGCATTGAAGGCTGGCCGAGGTTTTGCTAAGGAAGACAAAACTGTTCCTGAGTTGCAAATGTAGAACTGTTAGGTCCGGATCCTAATATTGCTTTTGTTAGGTCCGGATCCTAATATTGCTTTTGTTAGGTCCGGATCCTAATATTGCTTTTGTTAGGTCCGGACCCTAATATTGCTTTTGTTAGGTCCGGATCCTAATATTGCTTTTGTTAGGTCCGGATCCTAATATTGCTTTTGTTAGGTCCGGACCCTAATATTGCTTTTGTTAGGTCCGGACCCTAATATTGCTTTTGTTAGGTCCGGACCCTAATATTGCTTTTGTTAGGTCCGGACCCTAATATTGCTTCTGTTAGGTCCAGACCCTAATATTGCTTTTGTTAGGTCCGGACCCTAATATTGCTTTTGTTAGGTCCGGACCCTAATATTGCTTTTGTTAGGTCCGGACCCTAATATTGCTTTTGTTAGGTCCGGACCCTAATATTGCTTTTGTTTTGTCCGGACCCTAATATTGCTTCTGTTAGGTCCGGACCCTAATATTGCTTTTGTTAGGTCCGGACCCTAATATTGCTTCTGTTAGGTCCAGACCCTAATATTGCTTTTGTTAGGTCCGGACCCTAATATTGCTTTTGTTAGGTCCGGACCCTAATATTGCTTTTGTTAGGTCCGGACCCTAATATTGCTTTTGTTTTGTCCGGAGTCCGGAGTCCGGACCTAACAAAAGTAAGACTCCGGACCATAAGAGCATAAGAGCCATCGGTGCTAATTGTTGAAGAGTAGCTCTTAAATACTCAATTATAGCAAACTGTAGGTGAGCAAAGCAATAAACGTTTGAAGAGGGTTGCCCGTAGAAAGTACCGTTTTACGCGTACGGGCAGCAACATTTCTCTTGCAGAGTAATTATTCCTTATTATTCCTGCTGATGTTTATTGAACTACTCACAACTGACCAGTGTTGTGCTGGGATGTTATGTTATGTTATGCTGGGATGTTATGCTGGAGATATGTATCAAGTTTTACACATTAACTGCAGGTGTAATCTATTATTCAATGTCATGTATTGCTATCTATTACTATGTATTGGAAATATTGAATTACTGATAGTTGAATAATGTTACAATGGAATTTACATCCAGGCAAATCTAGAATTCTATAAAACTTCTATTAAACTGTTTCTCGTGTCTCTTGTACGGTTTAAAAAAGAGGTGTAGTGCACAGTGCACAGTACACATGTAGTGCACAGTACACATGTAGTGCACAGTGCACAGTACAAATGTAGTGCAATGTGCACAGTATAGATCATTCCAGCCGTTACGTTTGTGCTAGCATGGCACCGCCCTATTAAAAAGTGAAATGAGTAGTTTTTAAGTAGTTCTCGGAGAAGGTCGCCCATCTGAGCGGTAACATAATAATAGTCACGTGACATCGTTATATGGGTGGCAAGTCATTGCAGTCTGTTTTACTGCTCACATATAATATTGCTGCAGAACTACTCATTTTACTTTTTAGTAGGGAGGTTCCATAGACATTCAGTGAAATAGCTTCTCTCCGTTCTTCATCATATAGAATCCAAAAATGACAGGACATAGGCGGACATAGACGGACGTGACACCCCCCCCCCCCCCCCCCCCTATAATATTTATTTCAACTTATTTAACGCAAATATCCGGTGTGGTTACTTCTAAATGTACTTATTGACCTCAATAATAATAATAGCAGACATAATCTACTGCTTATTTTATTATTTATTATATAATATATTATTACATTTTATTACTTTTACTTTAGTTAAGACAGAGAGACGTAAAGAAAATGGAACTGCAATAATCATATTATGTTGTTAACACCTTTCATGAGAATTGTTAAATAAATATTAAATATTAATTGCTGTAACTTAACCTTGTAATACATTGTGACATTCAGTTCTATTTGGTGCTATGTGGTGAAATATCATATTCAACACATTGACCTAATGTAATATACTTGTTGTTACCATGGTAACACTTGTGATATATTAAAAATATTGTTAAAGTCAGCAGCAATATTAGACTCCAGAAAATAATAAACTATTCTAGAAGTTTAGTTATCTTAGTAGTATAGAAGAACAATCTGACCATCCAGTCATCTAAACTCTGTAAGAGCTAAACTTTGCAATGTAAACTGAGATTTAAGATATTTTACACTTGTTGTTACCATGGTAACACTTGTTGGTACCACTGGATATTGGGAATTCTAGAACTTTCAGTAAATATGGTGACCCAGTTATATAAGATATTTAGTCGTAGTTTGGTGTTATGAAATACCTCTGAAGATTATTAATTGATTAAACCTTGTCTGTTCTCTGTTAATATAAATACTTTATTATCTTCTTGTGTCTCATTTTCCGTTTAAAATTCTGGAAAGGAGTAGTACGGTTTTAGAATAATGTCTACCTCACACGGGGGGGGGGGGGGGAGGGGGGGTCATATACTTAGTATCATTATTCATTACGGTTTTAGAATAATGTCTACCTCACACCGGGGGGGGGGGAGGGGGGCGAGGGGGGGGGGTCATACACTTAGTATCATTATTCATTAGCCACATGTCACCCCTCCTACATAGATCATTCCAGTGTTTTATCTATTTCCATTTTCCAAGGAACTATAATCCATGACGTTCGTCCCAGCACGGCACAACCCTGCTGAGGATGAGTAGTTTTATAGCAGCAATATAGCATATCACGTGACTAATGCATTACCACGTGATGTGTTTATCAGGCTGTTATTGGTTGTCTGGGTTACCTGCACGTGCTCTTGGACAAGGAACTACATTTTCTACACGTCATGAAAGATAACATTACAATGTACACATACACCGGCTGTTTAAATTATAGTTTATTTTAACGGTATCACGAAATTGTAGTTCCTCTTTTTATGATGTATTCTTTAGAACATTTCAAGAAAAAATCATGAACTTTGTTCGATCATGACTCAAAGTGCCGAGTCAAGGACAAGGGTTAGCGAACGAGGTTTTTTTTTGTATATGGTAGCCTGCGACCGTGCGTGCGTGCCTGCGAGCGTGCGTGCCCTTTTAGTTATAACTTTGCGGAGTTTGTCACTCCGGAAAGTTATTTTGCGCAATATCCTGAAATCTGAATTAAATTGGTATTGGAGCGCGACGCTGAACCGATCAAGTAAATCGTTAATTTCACCATGTACGTATCCATTATCCAACTAGCTAGGCACTAATTGATAGCATGTTATTTCGAGTTAGTGGGTGGCGCTCGGCCTATCACTCCGCCATATCTGCATGCTTATAAAGTATAAACAGTAAAGCCTGGGGTCCCCAGGTTGTATGGAATATAATAAATACGCCATCATGATCACGAATCGGGAAATTGAGCGGCCATCCACAAAAGAAAACCGGCCGCATTTCTTGTTGCTGGAAGGCGCGCAGTACTTTTCGGTACACACTCATGGTAATGCGCGCAAATATGACCACGAAGCGAAAGTACTGAGTTCTTACTTTTGGATTCCATCCAGAGCGGTGACGGATATACGACTGCTAACCTTGTCACTAACAGGTTCTAACAACATTACTGTGGCTTTCTATATTGTACCCTTTCCTCACCTTCCCCGAACATAACTCAAAAGTTCCTACTTTTGCCTGCTCTCGGCCAATCATATCGCTCCAAAATAACACGTGGTAGATTAATTCTCCGTTATGTGAGTTGTGGGCCTTCAGCTGGCTACCATATAATCGAATTCCTGCTGTGAGTGATAATCTGCTCAACCCTCACGTGTCCCTTCCAAATAGAATATTCTGTTAGAATATTCTAAACCTCTCGTCATTCTGTGAAATATTCTAACATTATTAACATACTATAACAGATTTGTGCAGCTTATGCGGTTATGCCCGTAGGCAGAGTTGAGAGCTGGTGTTATTCTGTTGTAAAGAAATACTCTCAATAAACCCATTACCCCCCCCCCCCTCTCCCTCCTTTTACCACCCCCATTACCCCCTCCTTTTACCCCCCCCCATTAAACCTCCCCCCTCCTTTTACCACCCCCATTACCCTTTCCATTTACCACCCCCATTACCCCCCTCATTTTACCACCCCCATTACCCCCTCCTTTTACCACCCCCATTACACCCCTCCCTCCTTTTACCACCCCCATTACCCCCCTCATTTTACCACCCCCATTACCCCCCCCCCCCCATTAAACCTCCCCCCTCCTTTTACCACCCCCATTACCCTTTCCTTTTACCACCCCCATTACCCCCCTCATTTTACCACCCCCATTACCCCCTCCTTTTACCACCCCCATTACACCCCTCCCTCCTTTTACCACCCCCATTACCCCCCTCATTTTACCACCCCCATTACCCCCCTCATTTTACCACCCCCATTACCCTTTCCTTTTACCACCCCCATTACCCCCTCCTTTTACCACCCCCATTACCCTTTCCTTTTACCACCCCCATTACCCCTCCTTTTACCACCCCCATTACCCCCTCCTTTTACCACCCCCATTACACCCCTCCCTCCTTTTACCACCCCCATTACCCCCCTCATTTTACCACCCCCATTACCCCCTCCTTTTACCCCCCCCCCCCCCCATTAAACCTCCCCCTCCTTTTACCACCCCCATTACCCTTTCCTTTTACCACCCCCATTACCCCCCTCCTTTTACCACCCCCATTACCCCTCCTTTTACCACCCCCATTACCCCTCCTTTTACCACCCCCATTACCCCAGGTATGTTGGACCCGGACGAGAAAGACGCAGCCGGTCTCCCACTCACTGCTAGAGCTGTGTTTATTGTTGGACCCGACAAGAAACTGAAACTATCCATCCTGTACCCGGCTACTACCGGCAGGAACTTTGATGAGCTCCTCAGAGTTATTGATAGTCTGCAGCTTACTGCTTACAAGAAGGTATAGTCACGTGGTATTAACAAGTCACGTGGTATTAACAAGTCACGTGGTTTTAACAAGTCACGTGGTATTAACAAGTCACGTGGTATTAACAAGTCACGTGGTATTAACAAGTCACGTGGTATTAACAAGTCACGTGGTATTAACAAGTCACGTGGTATTAACAAGTCACGTGGTTTTAACAGGTCACGTGGTTTAAACAAGTCACGTGGTATTAACAAGTCACGTGGTATTTACAAGTCACGTGGTATTAACAAGTCACGTGGTATTAACAAGTCACGTGGTATTAACAAGTCACGTGGTATTAACAAGTCACGTGGTATTAACAAGTCACGTGGTATTAACAAGTCACGTGGTATTTACAAGTCACGTGGTATTAACAAGTCACGTGGTATTAACAAGTCACGTGGTATTAACAAGTCACGTGGTTTCAACAATTTGATTCTGAAAGTGTAACCTGAAAATTTCAATCGTATCATTATAGTATATTGCAAACACATCTAATCCGCTAGTTTAGTTTAGTATTTAGATTGTGTTATTTTATGTAATACACTATACAACCGATGATGATATTGGTATCGAAAGTTACTTTATTTCTTAAATTCTTGCTAACGGACCCCCCCCCCCCCCCCCCCCCAGGTAGCGACCCCTGCTAATTGGCAGGCAGGAGGGGACTGTATGGTCCTACCCTCGGTTAAAGGGGAGGAAGCTACCAAACTCTTCCCTAAAATGAGAGTTGAGGACGTTCCCTCTGGCAAGCAGTACATGAGATTCACCCCCCAGCCTGAGTAACTCCGCAAGCAGTACATGAGATTCACCCCCCAGCCCGAATAACTCTGCTGACGTTTTGTAATGTCTGCTTTGTAATGTCTCTTAATGTTAATTGTTTACTATCTTATATTGTTTTAAATGTATTCATGGTAGTTGGTTTTAAAATTTATTGGTTATGAATATGATTTTTCCTTACTTTACTGTTTAGTTATATGGTTAAAAGTTTTTGGCTATGTTTTCTTATTGAATGAGCAATCATTTATAGTCATATATTGAGCATACATTTTGACAATATCCATTTCATTATTGCGTTTAAAATATTTTGTCTGAAACCGATAGATGTTTCAGTTGCTCTAACTCACAACTAGTGGTCTTTCACAGTACTGGTACATTAAGTATGTTATTACTGATAGGGGTTTAAAAATGAAAACGCGCGCGTAATTTTATTTTTAAAACAATATTTATGCGTAAAACTGATTACGGAGCTAGGGGGGGAGGGGTGAGGGGACTAACACTAACAGCCTGAGGCACAAGCTTTAACAGTCATTACTCGTTAGTATGTAAAATGTAATTTTACATACTAACAAAAGCATATGCTGAAACCCTAATCCTAACGAGAAATTAGACTAACTTCATTATACGGTCATATCACGTGATCGGAACAGTTTTTCGCCAATATCTCGTCAGGCGTCCAAAAATACATCGATTGAAGTTGGCTCCAACTGTCGGGGGGCCCTTTTAGAACTTGTATCACGTCGTAACCCCCATTGTCGTTTCACTATAGTGTAGAGTTTCTACGATACAGGGGAGCCGCGCACTCGTGCGCGGCGGGTCATACAAGTACAACGTATGACAATTTAGAACTTGATTCACGATGTCAATCCTTCGCAGCTCGGTGAGGCACAGTGGTGCATCTCGCCGATCTACCGAGAAGAATTATTTGATGCGCGGCGCGACCCAGTAGTGCAATTGTTCTACAAATTTAGAACAATCTCGAAAATCGAATGTAAAGTGATTTAGCACACTCGACGCAAAATATATATATGATATATTTGATTGACGATGTCAACCCTTCCAGATCGTTGCTCTGCGAAGCAGAGCAACGATCTCGTCAAGAATGCTAGTTGCTAGTTTGCGCGGCGCGTCGAAGCGGCGAAGTCCTCCAAATAATATATATGTTAACGGGTGATACTCGTAAAATATTTGTTCCATATATAAAGAGTTTAAAGACCGTCGTTGACCATTGTTAATGGTCTGGCCCGGCGCGCGCTACTTCGTAGCACTTGCCAACATTTCGAGAAGAAAGCGGCGCGCGCTACTTCGAAGAAATTTAAACGAGTAACATCCGTCAAGGACCGTTTACGAGTCCAACTCGGCGCGCGTCCTGGTAAGTTTTAAACATACAATATATATGCGTCACCTGGTCACCAATATATGTAAACTCGGCGCGCGTCTTGGTAAATTATAAACGTACGCGTACAAGTGTGCATGGTGCCAGATAATTTAAAGGTAAAATTACAATTTAATTTAATTACAGGTGCTGAGTTTGACGGATGTTACTCGTCTAAATTTCTTCGAAGTAGCGCGCACCGCTTTCTTCTCGAAATGTTGGCAAGTGCTACGAAGTAGCGCGCGCCGGGCCAAACCATTAACAATGGTTACCTGGGGACCTCAGGCTATCATGTTTATAAACATCCGCCAAATAGAGATTCGGAGGAATGACAGGCTGAGCGCGGCCCAGTAATAACAATGGTCAAGTGCTGAGTGTCAATTTGTCATACGTTGTATGACCCGCCGCGCACGAGTGCGCGGCTCCCCCTGTATCGTAGAAACCCTACAGTAAACTTTAAAGTGAAACGACAATGGGGGTCACGACGTGAAACAAGTCTCAATTAAAACTTCATTGCCGCGTTATTTTTAAGCCAATGCAATTTGGCTTTGTGCGCCGCGCTATATTAATTATCAATTAATATTTGATAATTTTAATTTATTCGATAGGTTAGTCTGATATTGATATTGATATTAAATACATTAATATTGTTATTATATATATATATATTGAATAAAGCTAACCTTAGACATGAATAATATTATTGTAGCGCAATGCGTTATTGGGCCGCGCCGCGCATCCAATATAAATTATGCTTTTCTTAACATTCGTTAGATCGGCAAAATACGCTACTGGGCCTGGCCTCGCCGAGCTGCCAAGAATTGACATCGTCAATTAAATAATACTACTTCTTTCAACAAACAACAAAGGGATTTGAAGTAGTTTAAGTTTGCATACATGTTGTAGTGTGATGCGTTACTGTGCCGCGCCGCGCACTCAATTACGCTTCTCGCAACCACATCCTCGCTAGATCAGCGAAATGCGCTACTGGGCCTCGTTGAGCTGCGATGAATTGACATCGTCAATAAACATAAATGTCTATTCAACCAAGAATTAACAGGATGCAAGGTGGTTGAGTAAACTTTACGGTTTGCACTTTCCGATCCTGTATCACCCTGGATTCTTTTCGACGTATTTTTGTTTATAAAGGTATATATGTACCTTCTAGTCACTTTCTTGCTGTCTGGTTACATGAACATTGGAGCTACTTTTAGATTAGCTCATGATATTATATTCGACTTAGATTGCTTGGATGTATCACATCTCAACCATTGTTGGGTGTGTTACTTTGTTTTGGGATTTACTTGTAAGCTTTATTGATTTTATCCATAAAATTGCATTTCCAATGATATTTATGTAATTTGAGAAACTCTTTCTACCAAAACGTTTTCGATCGGGAATCGTCTTTAACTTATTTTGGGGAATATTTTGACTTCCCAACGCGAGCTGACTACTCAGAATGCGCGAGCACGTCAACATAAAATTTTTCGCGCCCTACAAACTTCGGTAGACCTTATAATTTGCAACTGAACGCTTGCGTATGTCGTAGTTCAAGCTGCGCGCGCGGTATGAGTATTTTCATTGCATCATACAACATAACTTATCGGATTATAAGTAGAAGCTATTTGTACAGGGATTTTCTCATCGATACTTTAAATGACTAATCTTTAAAAAACAAGGTCGATTCTTATACAATTACAATATATTTTGCATATGCGCGTTAAATCAATTCGTTATCATGTAATAATGTGTGTCATACTTAAAGCTAGGAATATTTGTGTAATATGGATTTTCATTCTAAAACATGGAAAGATTTCATCAATTAATGTAACTTGGTACCATATGGTTTATTTGATCTTATATGTTATCGATTTATATAGTTTTACGTTATCGTGTATCATGTATTGATAGTTATACATTATTATTATACAACGAGTCCAACCCAGCGCGCGTTTTGGTAGTTTATAAACCTACAAATAATTTTATCCCCTGATAAACTCCAAGATTTTAACGGATTATAATCTCATTGTATAGTCACATAACATGATACCATGACCTAAATTTTGACAAATAAATGGCTAAGCTCTTGACAAAAATTATAACCTGTAAAAGTCATAAAAATGATAACTTCACATAATCGGGTGGGAATCATGCTTTTTAAAATTTTTCACGAAAGTTTTTAACAGCATATTGTTTATCACATTTTTTTACACAAGATTTGAATCATGTTGTAATTTTGTTTTCCAATATTTTGATCAAAAATAATTTTTATTTGGATTTCAAAGTACGCACTACGCCGCGCAGTTAGAAATCGTAATTGTTCTGAACAAGTGAGATTTGAGATTTAATCATTATTTTCACAAGTGAGTCGATATATTGCAATCCCATCTCTTTTCGTTGCTGCTCACAGCATAGAGCTTCAATGCTCAAACCGTATATCTAGTTGATAGTAAAGTAGTATAGAAGTAGTAAAGTAGTATAGAAGCTGTTTCGTTGCACATTGAAATACAGATATTACTAAATGATCTTGAGAGGTTATTTAATGTAATCGATTTAGTGTTACTGCCTTTAAGCTGTGATGTGCTGGAGACTACTAAAACTTGTTCTAGTATAGAAAAGCACAGCGGATTTTGCTATCATGTTACACTTTTGTAGATCAGGATCGAATTTGAACGTATTACTCCTAAACAGATTATTTCAATCCTGCATTATATGGAAATATCGATAACCCATTCGAGCCTTTCTTTAAATGTGTTTATGTTTTTGAAAAAGTATATTATTGTGATACTTCCATGTATTAAATCTTTTAAATGGTATGGTAAAGAACAGTACATAGATACTTATTCTTTGATGCCCCGAAACACATTCCTAGCTCTAGATCTGCCTTACATTTCAATAATGGCTCTTTCATCACATTTGCTTGATAACTGCTGATTTGTAATGCTTAAAATTGATCCCACTCAGTTTGACTATCTTAGGTTAGCTGTAATATCGAACTCGACAGTAGCTTCCTCTGTCATGTCGGAGATCTCAGGAGACGACTTGGTATTTTGTGTCAAGAAGAGGTTAACCTCCCACTTAACAAGATAAACATCAAATTCATAGGTTTGTCTCTATTTTGATGGTTACTGATACAGCAGTTCATGTGTTTAAAATGTATGGGTTAAATTCTAATTAAATTCGGTAATAAATATTACTGCAAATGTTGTAAACGGTAAAACCATTGTGTATAAGACAGTCAATTATCTCAGGAGTGCCAAAAAGGTACCGTTTAATCGAGAGGACTTCACTGATGACAGAGATGTGGAAAAGACTACGTCCTTCTCTGGAAAACTACAAGGATAAAATACCCACCTTCTTCGGGAAAAAGTCCATCATATGCGAAAGGTAAATCGTTTATTTTTGAAAACCCGATCACGATCAAAGCATATACAATTTGGGCATGTCCCAGCCAACTTAAGCCGAAAATCTGGCTTTGAAATCTTTAATTTGAAAACACCCAAAAATGTAGTTAATATACCCCTCCACCATACCAGATCGATTTTAAGTCAGCCAAGGCATAATTACTGCCCAAAAAGCCTGTTCCAAATTTGTCTCAATTCTGTTCCAGAATCCCAACTTCTCTGAAACCAAAATGGAACATTGCCCACAAAGCCTTTTCTGAGGATGCTAGGGCCACCAAACTTTTCAAGGACACTCCTGGTATCGATACCAATCGATTCTGATCGCCTTCAACTCAGTTTAGGCGATTTTAGGGTAAAGTTCATTTTTGTTCATTTCATGAACCAGGGGATCATTTTGCACTAAAAAGGTTTTTTTAAAGTTGAACAAAAAATGTCACAATTTGATGTGTGAAAATAGTGCTTTCGATGTGAAACTGGATGATTCTTGACGCACCCTATCCCTTCGGTGGAGTATTAAATTTCAAAGAAAAAAACTTCTGAGTTGCTGAACATGTTAGTAAACAATATGCCCCTCTACCATACCATATCGATTCCATGCCAGTCCAGGCATAATTACCGCTAAAAAGCATGTTTCTAAATTTGTGTCAATTGTTTCCACCATCTCAACTACTCTGAAACCAAAATAGAAACATTGCCCCAGAGCCCTTTTTGAACATGCTAGGCACACCAAACTTCTCAGGGACACTCCTGGTATCAATACCGACCGATTCCAATTGGTTTTAGCCCAATTCAGGGGATTCTAGGAAAATGTTCATTTTGTGTTCATTTCATTCATTCCATGAACCAGGGGAGTATTTTGCAAGTCTAAGTGGCTGGAAATGTTAGTACATGTGTCCTTCTACCATACCAGATAGATTCCAAGTGGACACGTTCAAAAAAAGGTGGCACTAGAGATTGATTTTTTTAAAATGAGTTTTAAAAATGGTCATTGCTCTTTGTTGGTTGATATATCTATCTATACCTTTAGAAATTCGATTAAATTTCATGATCCTGAAATCACGGAGTCTGTAGTGCTTATATCACAGGAGTTATCGTTATTTGTGTGCCAATGATTCAAAAATCACACAATTAGAAATGCAAGATGAATCAACACTAGATAATCTGAAAAGTACTATTCACAAAGACGCCAAAATTGATATGGTGACTATAATGCATGTAAGGAATAAAATGTCTTATCTGAAATTGTTATTGGTGCCAAAATGATTCAAAAATCACAACTTAAACATTGGAAATGAGCCTATTTTGAGCAGTGATTATTGAATCATCTTACGTTTTTATTGGCTTTCTATCATTTGTTAGGGTACAAAATAGTATTAAATAGTATTAAAACCAGTTAATATGATTCAAAAATCACATTTTCGTTATTGGTGCGCTATTAAGTCTCACTATAGTAAGCCTTAAATTAAGTGCACAATATGACAACATATATCCATTCTATGGTTCTTATTATGTGATTTTTGAATCCATGTCTAAGCTTATACCATATTGAAGGCCTTTGAGCGATAATTTTTGATCTGGGTGGTTAAATGATTCAAAAATCACACAAATCTGGCTACCAACTATGTAATTTTCTTTAAAGTATGACAATTGAATCATATGTAATGTTCAAGTTGTAATGACATTTTGAAAAGAAAGGTAATGAATCGATAATCACATTTCAAAAATTCAATTAAGTATTATACGTAACTGATTGATTCATTTGTCACAGTATGGAGACAAAATTATCATGGCTTGAGTAGTAAAAGTACTTGCCTAGTTTAATCAGTTTAAAATCAGTGTTTTGTGATTATTGATTCCACTATTACTCTAATAACGAACTTCTCCATGACCATAAACAAGTGCAGTGTCACAACAAATTACTGCAGATTTACTATGAATACCAACCTGATATAGAGCCAAAAAGTGATGTTGTTGTTGTGAAACCAGTATTTCTGGTACCCATAGGGGATTTGAAATCAACTTATAAATCAAATGTCATTCCTCAAAGTATCATAATCAAACCCCGGGCGAGTCCAAAATTAGAAACCTGAGTATTGATTCATATGAAATATGAATATCTCTTAAACGATAAAATTTCCTGAACCAGATCTGACTCGCTATGTCTGTTCAGACATGTTTGTCTGCCAGATCGTGGTACCTGAGTCCCTTCATTGCCGTGCATTGAAATCACACAATAACACACAAAGCTAGAATCACGGCAAATCGACATTCATCGCTTTTTCATCGGAGTACTAATGGACAGTGTTCAAATGTCATTGAGAAGCAGGACACACTCACAGAATGTAAATTCATGATTAGAGGTGCAAGAAATGAATATTTTGTGATTTCTGGCTCATATCTGCACAATTAACAGATATAAAGAGATGAATGCCTTTATTATGTGACATTTGAATCTTTTTGGACCACATTAAAATTTGGTTAACTTTCATAGCATACTCCTTGAGATACAAGTATTTTAAAATGCTTCACACAATTTTGGCAGTGAAAAATCAATCTCTAGTGCCACCTTTTTATGAACATGTCCAAGTCAGTACAAGCATAAATACGGCTGTAAAAGCATGTTTCCAAAATTGTATCAAATGTTTCCACCATCTCAACTACTATTTTCATTTTTGTTCATTTTCCATACATTCCATGAACCTGGGTAATGTTATTTGAGTTTTGATGGCTCTTAGGCCTAGTTTTTACCTACATCCATCTTAGAAAACCGAATTGAGGCTTCCCAGCACTTAAATACAGCCAATACTTCGATGTGCCCATGTTCCAAAAATCTGGATTCTCAGGAGGATTATTGTGCCAAAATTGGGACATTTTGGAACATTGGTAACATCGGTTCTAGACATGTAATGATTCTCAAACTTGGTTTGAGTGGTCCTAGGACTAATATAAACACTTTCCGACCCATTTTAAACCATTCTGAGCACTTTGAGAAGAATGTTCATTTTCGTTCATTTCTGGTCATTCCATGGGTAGTTTTATACGACTTTTTATGGTTCCTAGGCCTAGCTTACGGCTATATCCATCTTAGAAATCCGAACTGAGCCTTCCCAGCACTCAAATACGGCCAATACTGTGATGTGCCCATGTTCCAAATTTATGGATTCATCTACTGGCGGCTGGCGCGAATTCGATTTTCGGTAAAAACCACATGAGTTTTCAAATTTGAGATATTTTTAGCGCGCGGCGCGCGCACTGCGTGTTAAATTTTAAATTTACGCCAGCTAGCAGGTGTCAGATTTACTGGTTATAATTGTGGGAAGTCCATCTATGTTTATTATTAATAATTTTTGGTTGACTATTTATTTTCCCCAGGAAACTTACTCACGTGCGAAAGACGAACTCTAAGAATTGGAGAATAACGGCAGTAGACAGCAGCTAACTTCCCCTGTACTCAACGACATTGAACAATAGACATGAAATGACTCGCTGACCCCCTACAAAGTACTTGTGCTCGGAGGCAGAATTTGGCATCGTTTGGGTCGAGAGATTTCCAAGGGTAATGATACAGTTAAACTGTATAAAAATACCTCTCTAAAACAACCTTCTCCTGGTCGGCCATGTCCCTCATCCTGCACTTGACCCCTGCAGAGGTCACAAGAACATCGGAGCACAAATGAGCGAGAAACGGGGAAGCCTTAGCTTCCGGGTCAAGGACTGCATCACTAGCACCTACCTATTGAACCTATTGATAGGTTTAAAAGTAGGCATCTTCACGCAATCTGCGGACCACCTCCTAGCAGCGAAATACGGATATACCCTCCCTATTACATGCGTTCAACCGGCACCCGAACCACACGCTGTTTCTTAGACACAACTTCCCACTTAAATCAGTGTCCTGTCGCATCAACTGGCATCGGCAAGTGGCGACACTGTGTAGACTCAACCCTGAGCTTGATCAGAATCTTCAGTCACAAACCTGACACCGTTTCGGGGCTTGCAATACGGTTTTCTGTCAGGCTCCCAGCAGTTTCTTTTGGACCACCATCTCATCTGACAATCACCCGAGGATACCTGCCAGAGCTCGCAATTTACGACGAGTTAGCTTATGGCACCTCTGGCTGTTAAGTGAAGTCATAAAGCTCAAACAGCTCTCATCTCCCATTCTCTCTTCCTAGACAGCAAACCTGGGAGAAACTCCTTCTAGCCGGACGTCACGCGTGATGTACGAGAAACTACGGACAGGTGTGTACCTATACTTTTTAAAATTACACATTTCGTCTGGATTGTGATTCACTGCAAAACAAGTCGCAGGTTCCAATTGTAGAACTATAAAATTTTAATAATTCATGGTTGATTATACGGCCTAAGCGGTATACAAATAAAGCGTTATTATTATTATTGCCTCTAATCCTCAGGGTACTCCTACTTGCGTGCGAAAGACAAAGGCAGCAAGAATCGAAGAACAGAACCCCGACCACACTGCTTGTGAGAAATGAGCAGCTCTTGATCTAGGACAAAAAACTTTCTTCTGTTTAATATCTAAAACGTGTTACGTGTGATATTACACCAACTTTTGATTAATAATACGAAACTTTATACCTTATAAAGTATGATATTTAAACACGAAAATTTACATTCTGAAATTGGTATAGTGTTCCTTTAACTGTTCCTTCAACTTTCATCGTAGCTTTTTTCAAAATATTCTTCAGTGCCATCAACAAACAGATTTTTTCATTTGACTGAACTGTGCCATATTTGATATTGCCTCTGTATTTTATAGGGAAAATTTTTTAAATCTTGCAAGTTGATGTAATTAAGTTTTAAGTTAACGTATTATAGATATGTTAACACTAGTTTATGTTTCAGTATTTAAATTGTTTCCATTTATAGTTTAACCGCTCCCTGTTGTAGAGTTATCAGATCTTTACTTAGGATAAACAATATAATATGAAGTTCGATAATGATATTAATAAACATTAATTGTATTCACTGTTTTCTAGTCATCAAACTTCAGATCAGGAGGTGACCGGGACATGATTTTAGGCCTGACCGGGACCGGGACCGGGATAAAAAATGTGACTTGACCGGGACCGGGACTGAGATTATCAATTTACCGTGACCGGGACCGGGACCAATAATTTCTGGGATTTCTATCTGACCAGGACCGGGACCAACAATACAATTTTTTCGGGATGACCGGGATTTTACCGGGATGACCGGGACCAAAACTGGTATTCTCATATTGAAAGCTGCAACTTTCATTTACATTATAATTGAACAATTTGAATAAGTAATAACTAGAATATTAAATTAGAAAAAAATAGAAAAAACCCGTCAATATGGGGCATGGGCCTAATGTACTACACCAATAATGTTCATGTACTGATTACTCAAGTTCACCCTCATTCCTCAGTCAATGATCCCTCATTATTCAACAGTTTCATTCTCCAATTGACAATTGGGCGTAGCCCGAGTTGAAAACTTGATGTTAGTTTGCACATGAGTTATGTAACGATATTAGTTACCTAAACTTATTTAGCAATTTTAAACATTGTTTTATGTGGCTCAGAGGTTGTTTTAGGATGAAATTCACAATGAATGAAAGTAAAAACTTAAAATCACAGTGAATGAAATTATGTAAAAGATCCCGGTCAAAATCCCGGCAAATTTGAGTGATTGACCGGGACCAAGAATCCTGAATTGACCGGGATCATAAATCAGCATTTGACCGCGACCGGGATGAAAAATGTGACTTGACCCGGTTGACCGGGACCGGGATAACTCAAAATTGCCAATCCCGGTCACCTCCTGCTTCAGATCGGGGTAATATATTTATAATGTACAAAATGATACGCTCTCGAATGCACGCTTCCTTTTCCTCATCTTTGATCTTGTTAAGTAAAACACATAGTAAGGTTCCCCAGAAATGTCCTGTAAACTTGACTTTTTATTTAGGCCGGTAAAAACCCACAACTGACTGAGGTTTCGAAATACAGCCAAGAACTCAGATATGACACAATCAATTTTATGTGTATGAAACAAATTTTCAACTGTCTGGCGGCGATCAGCATGTCATACTGACTAAACTCTAATCGGTTTATGAAAATTACATCCCGGTTAATGAAAAGCGTAGCCTGGAGTTCCCGCTCCCAGGTAAAATACATACATAAATGAGGACCGCCAAGCAAGGAATGAAGAACGAAATTAAATATTATCTAATCGATTACAAATCTTGCAGATTCCTGAAATTAAATGTAAAATGCAGCTAAACTCGTGCATCTAATAATAATATGACAATATGATAGAATTGTAATAATGCTACATGCTACGCGCGCTAAAACGATGAATCTAATCTAAATCTAGTAACCATATCAACGCGCAGTAACCATAGTAACGCGCTCGATTCAATTCCAGTATATTGCGACGAGTGTTTACATCACTAAATTAGCTGTAACTTTGTGTGATTATGGACGATCGTGCTAAATTTAAGGCGCTGTGGCTAAAATCGTCCACTGAACCAACAGGTAAAATTTCAGAGAGATCGTCCCCAGCGCTCATTTTCACCTCGCGAATGATCAGCTCGCAGTGGGTTGATATAACGACGTCGTCGTAATGACACAAGTGACTGATCAACCACCTTATTTGATATAGTGTTTTAAAAATAAAGTATTTATATTTTTAACTTGGGGTGTAAATATTTTTAGGGATTTTATTTTTTTAAATTTCAGATCTTTCATACTATTTGTTACTAAAATGCTCATTGTAGCCTATAATATTTAGATTTTCATCATCATCATGCTATTCCAAGTCCCCTAAGATATTTGGTCTAAAGTTCGTGCTAGTTATATATATATTATATATATATTATATATATATTAAATCTTATGATTTAAGTCGTTTACAGAAGGTGCAAAATTCTGCTGTAAGATTTATTTTCGGGAGAGGAAGAAAGGCACACACTACTCCACTACTTAAGAAAGTTCATTTTCTACCAGTTAGATTTAGAATAGATTTTAAGATTGCCCTACTTGCCTACAAGTGTTTAAATAATATAGCTCCTCCTTACTTAAAAGAGTTGATATCTCCTAGGCAGCAAAGTTTTAAAAATGTACGTCTTGATAATGATTATTTTTACCTTAGTTTTCCGCCCTCTCCTAACTATGTAAACACAGAGAAAGCTTTTAGTCACTGTGCAGTTAAAGTATTTAATTCCTTGCCATACGACATAAGATCAGCTGAGTCAGTTACATCTTTCAAGACCAAACTTAAAACATACTTCTTTTCTCTAGCATTTGATTGATTTTGCATTTACATAGGTAAAATGAACTTGTCATGTCTAATTTTCAATTAAACTAAGCTCAGTTAATGTAAGAGCCGCTTTAGAAAGCACTGGAGTTTATCTCCAGGATTAAATTATATCGAGTTATATGATTTAGCTATAAGGCGGTTTATAAATGTTGTATTTATTTATTTATAAGTCACTATTGTGACGGTACATTAGAACTAGACAGAAACAAAGTGTGAAGGGCCTGAACGGAACCCCTCGGTTTCAGTTCCTTGTTTAACACTGCCGTACAGTAAGGACATTCGCCGGGTTCTCCAAGGATGGGCACATAGCTCACTCCACACAATGCTCTGTCAAATGTTGCTTATATACCAAGGATCTACAGGAAATATTTCCTTGTAAGTTTTTAGAGGGCGATCTGTGAACAGACTACTACCTCATTCCCAACTATATGCATCACTTGATTTAATTTATTGTATATATACTGTTTGACATTTCTTTATTATTAGCAATTAGCGAGGTTACAAAGAAGGTATGGACTGCCCCCATATCCAACGTGTCCTTCAACCTGATCTTCAAGGAGAAGAGCTTAGAGGGATATAGATTACATGTTCAGCATTTATGATTTTTTTTGATTTTGGTAAATGTGTGCTGACTCCACCACCTATGTATTTAAACTAATATTTAGTGTATTACAGGTAGACATTGACTTAGGTAGCTATTTTTTCTCTTAGGTAGATATTAAGAATTTGGTAGATTTATTAATTGTATGACTATTTACATTATTGAAACGTTTTTAATATTTAATTTAAGAGGATTTTTGAAATTTTTATAGGACTGGTTCACAGTGTGAACAGATTCCAGATTTATATATTTTAAAACTGATATTTAATAAATGATTAAAAGAACCAATTTTAAAGTTGCCATACTAAAACCTTTAGGTCAAAAAATATACCCATTATGCTCACTTAAAAACAACTCTAAATTAGTAGGCTGTCACTCTATTAATGCACCACACCGCTACCTCCACTGTACTAAAAGTTATACAATAAATTCTACAATCCTAATATTGTATCGTGATGGAGACCGGTGTCCATACAAAACATTTACTAGGTTGCTGTTTGGTGTGAGCAATAGCGAACAGCACGCCCACTCCTTTGCCCGTCAACCTATATCTAATCGATTTAAAGAGTGACAACCATACTACACATTGAATTAGGATTCTTTGAAATATCAAATTGATTTATTGTAAACTTTACTCTGTAATAAATGGCATAAAATTGAAATTTTGTTTAACTGAATTTTTGTTTAACTGATTGTGCTCTGCCAATTACATCGGTTGATTTAATTTACTGTATATGTATTGTTGGAATGACCCTTTCTATGAAATGTGAGGTTACAATCTCTAAAACAGATCTCTTCCATCTTTTGCCACCCCCTGGCCCTGGAGCTTTTTGTATGCTCTAATATTTTTTTGCTATAAGGATGAACTAAGTGAAACGATTTTATTCACAGTGATTCAAAGTCACAGGTAAAAGGGATAACAGTTTGTAACATTTTATAACATTAGTTAATATCAAAACATATAGTAAAATGATATAATAAGAATCATTACAATCTCCCCAAGAACTAGTAACTTACTCTGTACAAGTACTTAGCATTAGAAGAGTGACTTAGTACTAAATATATTACGATAAGACCAGTGGCTTAACGCTGCCCCGGCCACCCCGGCTACGCCGGGGGGCGCCACCCTCAGGGGGCGCCAAAAAGGCGCCCTTTCTCAACGAAAAGTCGCCCCTAGGTTTTTTCTTGAATTTTTCTTGAATTTTATGACCTCTCACTGAAAATAACGCCTTATTGGTGTATTCCCCTGTCCAATTTAGCGCTCAGTCGGTGTGAAAAAAATTGTTGGAGTCCTTTTTTTGCTCCAGGGGCGCAAAAAAGCTGTAGGGGGCGCCAAAAAAAGGTACCCGACTTTTTTTAAATTTTTTTTTTAGGGACACACAAAATTTGGGCGACTTTTTCGAGCCGCCGGGGGGCGCCAAGTTAATTCAGCCACTAACGTTACGCCACTTGATAAGACGTTCAACTGCTCATACCTTTAAACATAATATCCTGTTGGCAACGAGAGAGTATTATACTACAGATTTCTTCAGAATTTATTGCCATACAAAATAAAGTCACCATAGCGATACTCAAAAGCAACGTGATTATTTTGTTTTGATTAAGCTCAGCCTTTAAGTACGAAATTGGAAATTTTAGCAGGCAAGAAATCATTTTTATTAAGATTGTTCGGAATGATTTCTTTTATTCGTGGGTTATTTTAAATCCCATACTGGGATACTGTTGGGAATTTTCAGTTTCTTTTATTTTTAACAGATTTACACCCATTCACACAGACGGATCAATGCGAATAAATTGTAACTTTAAGAGGTCGTTCATATATATTATTTTATCAGCTGAGAAGGTGGTGGGTTTCCGAATGATTACGCTAGTGTAATTTTGACACAATAGCCATGCGTGAAACTTCTTTAATGTTTTTTACTGGAAAGTCCATACACATTTTGATAAAACTTGTTACTTAGTGTATCAAGTCCTGACAGTTTTGCATCTGAATGTGGCCGTCGGATTCTTGTGTCCTGAATTGTTTTTTTTGTTGTAAAAGATTAAATCATTATCATTATTAAAATATTTGTTACTAAGTTAAGCTGCTTCATATATCTTGATCGTACTGAGTTCACTGAATGTTTCACTCTATATCTGGGACTAGACTTTGTTTTTACCCTGACTCATTCATTATCACAATTTAAAGATTTATTTCCTACATTTAGTGTCGAATTTAACTGCATAAACTTATTTTGTATTACAAGGTAAGCCAAGTCAAGTATGACTACAGAAACCAGTTCTCAGGATATCAACAGTGTGACTCTCGGACCTGATTGGTAAGGGCTTACCTACTTTATTATTGCTGATTGGTAAGGGCTTACCTACTTTATTATTGCTGATTGGTAAGGGCTTCCCTACTTTATTATTGCTGATTGTTGGTGGTTGTATGATAGTTTAATCATATTAAAATAGTTACATTGTGGAATGTTTCTAATCATCAGCCTTTGATCATAGTTACTGTTAACTGTTAACTGTTTTTGAGGCAGATAATAAAATCATGTCTAATCATGGAACATCAAATGTTGGAGTAGTTCGCTGTTTATTAGTCTCATGATGAAGTACTGATAGTATACATATCACAACAATTCATTTCAAAATGTTTAATATACAAGGTCACGTCATGTAAATTATGTATTAATGTAACCTTATATTTTCTAGGTTGCGCAGCAAACCAGTGGCCGTTTTCTCCAAGAACAGGTATGGTCAGGAAGAAATACTCAATCTGTGGACAGCGGCACAGTGTCCACAATCCATATTGTCCATACCCGATCTTGCAGCACCGGAACCTGTCAAACCAGCCTGCTTATCTGGTCATCCGGAAGAGAGCCAGGTTACATTCCCTTCCGTAAGTAAACTTACAATTACCTACTTTATTATTGCTTCCCTTCCGTAAGTAAACTTACAATTACCTACTTTGTTATTGCTTCCCTTCCGTAAGTAAACTTACAATTACCTACTTTATTATTGCTTCCCTTCCGTAAGTAAACTTACAATTACCTACTTTATTATTGCTTCCCTTCCGTAAGTAAACTTACAATTACCTACTTTATTATTGCTTCCCTTCCGTTAGTAAACTTACAATTACCTACTTTATTATTGCTTCCCTTCCGTAAGTAAACTTACAATTACCTACTTTATTATTGCTTCCCTTCCGTAAGTAAAATTACAATTACCTACTTTATTATTGCTTCCCTTCCGTAAGTAAACTTACAACTACCTACTTTATTATTGCTTCCCTTCCGTAAGTAAAATTACAATTACCTACTTTATTATTGCTTCCCTTCCGTAAGTAAAATTACAATTACCTACTTTATTATTGCTTCCCTTCCGTTAGTAAACTTACAATTACCTACTTTATTATTGCTTCCCTTCCGTAAGTAAACTTACAATTACCTACTTTATTATTGCTTCCCTTCCGTAAGTAAACTTACAATTACCTACTTTATTATTGCTTCCCTTCCGTTAGTAAACTTACAATTACCTACTTTATTATTGCTTCCCTTCCGTAAGTAAACTTACAATTACCTACTTTATTATTGCTTCCCTTCCGTAAGTAAAATTACAATTACCTACTTTATTATTGCTTCCCTTCCGTAAGTAAACTTACAATTACCTACTTTATTATTGCTTCCCTTCCGTAAGTAAAATTACAATTACCTACTTTATTATTGCTTCCCTTCCGTAAGTAAAATTACAATTACCTACTTTATTATTGCTTCCCTTCCGTAAGTAAACTTACAATTTTGGAAAATTGAAAACATTGTGAATGATTTTTATTCTTTGAAGGTATTGTCACGGAGATATTGTGATAGTTCAATCATACCGTATCAATATTTATTTATTCAGTTTATTTTCTGACTTTCGCAGGTGTAATGCGTCATTGTCGTACTAATCTAATAAACGTTTCAAAGTCATTAAAATGATTCTTCAGGATTCCTACCACAGCCGAGGGTTGAGCAGTGACCGAGGGCGTGGCAGACCGTCCACTAGAAGTAGAGGTGGGGGAGTGGGGAGGGGCGGAACAAGGCGTGAATTTTCAGGCGGTTCCTCCCGGTACTTCGAAACACCAAGAAGTGCAGACTCTGACAATTGGCGGCGCAGAGATCCCAGTCCGGACTCCCTCCCTCCCTCCCTCCCTCAGCCTGATGGCCCTGTACCTGTCCTAGTAAACACGGCCGAACAGCCCCCATCTTACCCCCCCTACCCTCCTAAATCCATCTCTCCCACACGCATCGGTGAGAGATATATCTCTATATATAGCATAGTGAGAGATATTCAGAAATATTGTATTGTCAGTGGAAAAGGTAATTTGTGAGTCCATTGAGATTAGTTTTAGTACTGACTTTAAACCAAGATACTTCCACAGACAACAGAGAAACAAACAGCTGGAAAAGGACAGAAGCATTTTCGCCTCCGCAAGCAATCTCGCCTCCACAGGCAATGGAACCGCCGTCTCCTGCACGAACCGCAGCACTGCAGTTCAACTCACTAGAGGAGCAGCAGCACTTCAAGCCTGTGGAGGACTCGCCCGAGACCATGTTGAGGAGCATCAGCCAGTCTCTGTACAATGTGGAACCCACCTCTAACTCAAGCACTGAGGCTTTCAACTCTCACGTCCTTTTTTCAAACTTCAGCGATTCGCAAGGTTTGTGCTTTTCAAGATAATAATTATTTATGGGTAAGTCACGTTAAACCTCAGAATATTGTATCATTGAATATTATACATAAAGTATATAGTGCACCTCAACTATGCCCTGCTACATAAAGTATATAGTATTACATAATATAGGGAATATATCGTCCACAAATTATGAATGTCTGTTTTAAATAACTGACTGATCTACCGATAATGTGCTGTATAAAACTTGACTTTATTTATTTATTAATTTATTAATTATGCTTTGATAACCATAAGAGGTGTTAGAAACGTGACTACAATAAGTTTGTGTCTGCAACGGTGGGTATCATTGACAACATAAATAAGATGAGCAGACGAAAATTCACCATTGGGCAATGGTTTCAGGAGTCATCATGTGTTGTCACGTATGTTTTATTACGTTTTTACCTCTTGTATCATGTCTCGTGTTACCATAGTAACGCACGTGTTTCATCACCAGGTGGTGGTGGTGGTGGAATGTTCGGGAGTGTTTCCTCTCCGTCTGTGGAAATCCCAGGATCTTTACCATCGCAACTGTCAGTGGACATCCCGGGGCCCCTGCCATCACAACTCTCTAAGTATGTGGCATAATCCAACGGATAGAAATTGATATTTACAGGTCTTTTTCGTAAATTCATTATTAATCCATGAATTTAAAGAAAAATCCACGTTTTATTTCAAGTCTCGACCTATAAGAGATATGTTGGCCTCCAAATTTCTGATTACATAGGGTTACAGTAATCAATAATCATATACAATCATTTCTCCCCGACATTTTGGAGCGCTCTCTGTGATGAGAGACTAGTAACCATAGTAACCATAGTAACCATAGTAATCATAGTAACCATAGTAACCATAGTAACCTGATGAGAGATTAAACTTTTCGTAGGAACGTAAAAATCTGATGTTTTATGAAAGCAACTTACTTTATCTCTTGAATATTATACCATGAAAATGACAATACTTATTTCTTAGCAGTTTGCAATGAGATTTGCTTAATTCATTTAGCTAAACCTAAAGATTAGGAACATTAGGTGGATATCTGTAAAATTGAACTTAGAGCTTTAGAGTAGCTTTTCAGTGAGATAAAATCATGTATTATACATATAATACGAGACATGGACCTTTAGTGTTCCATATAACTTGCTGTATTTATACGCTATTACGTATTTCGTTGTCGAGGTAGGACATTCAAGCTAAATTCTTTGGAATTCGTATAACCACAAGATGTTGTTACCTACTCTAGATGTGATATCTTATCTCACATAAACTCAGTGTTAGATAACCTCACACAACCTCAGTTTTACCGAAATTCAATGTGATTTAACCTCCCCAAACCTCAGTGCCTCAACGTCCGGGACAACTCCAACGTCTCCCCTCGACATGCCTCAGCTCTTCAACCGTGACACAATCTCGCCCCAAGTCACTTTCCCCTCCTCCTCCTCCTCACTTACCCCCACCCACCACACCACCTCCCCCAAACCCTTCTCCGGGGGGTCTCCTCCATTTCCTTCTCTTGCGGAAATAGGGAAATCCATCAACAATCAAGTATGTTGAATGTTGATAAATATCAACATTCACTTAATATAATATTATATTAAGTATGTTGATATTATTATATTAATGATCAATAATTTTGCTCATTTAAGAGAGATTTTGAGATGATATTTTGTAAGCAGTTTAGGTATTTTCAAATATGTGTTTTGAGACTGCAGGATATATAGCTAAATTATTTTAGCAGGTATTCTAAAATACCAGCTAAGTTATTTTAGCAGGTATTCTAAAATACATGTATTGGTTCATTGCATCAGTCAGCTGTTTGTGGATAATTAATCTGTTCACTGCGCGCGATGCACTAAGTGCGCGGTGTGCATTGCACTTCTTTATCTTACAAAGGGGGGATTTTAGTGTATATTTAAGGTATAATATATCGAATATTCCAAAAATATCTTTAAATACATTAATACGCTTATATAATATTAAAGTACCATATATGGGCTAATATAAATGAGCTGAGCAGGGTCAGGTGAACCAAGCCCCCAGATAAACACGCTTTATATAACATGTATTTTATTGTAAGATTTAACACTTGCATTTTGATGGGTTGGTTGATGAATTAAAAGCAAGATAAACAGTCACGATGTTTAATATTAAATAATGTAGTTCACGTAATATAATAGGATTAAACATGAAATTACAACAAGTTACTGTGAACTGTGAAGGGCCTAACTTCTCAACTTCTCTATTATAGTGTAGTAATTGTAATAATAGTAATAATTGTAACAGGTCTCTAGTAACCATAGTAACCCCCAGTAACCACAGGTTGGAGGTGAGATGCTAGTAACCATAGTAACATAACCCCCAGTAACCAATAGTAACCACTAGTAACCAATAGTAACCAATAGTAATCACTAGTAACCACAGGTTGGAGGTGAGATGCTAAGAGGACCAGGTTTTATCCCACCACCACAACCTCTAGTAACCATAGTAACCCCCAGTAACCAATAGTAACCAATAGTAACCACAGGTTGGAGGTGAGATGCTAAGAGGACCAGGTTTTATCCCTCCACCACAACCTCTAGTAACCATAGTAACCCCCAGTAACCAATAGTAACTATTAGTAACCACAGGTTGGAGGTGAGATGCTAAGAGGACCAGGTTTTATCCCTCCACCACAACCTCTAGTAACCATAGTAACCCCCAGTAACCAATAGTAACTATTAGTAACCACAGGTTGGAGGTGAGATGCTAAGAGGACCAGGTTTTATCCCACCACCACAACCTCTAGTAACCATAGTAACCCCCAGTAACCAATAGTAACCACTAGTAACCACAGGTTGGAGGTGAGATGCTAAGAGGACCAGGTTTTATCCCACCACCACAACCTCTAGTAACCATAGTAACCCCCAGTAACCAATAGTAACCACTAGTAACCACAGGTTGGAGGTGAGATGCTAAGAGGACCAGGTTTTATCCCACCACCACAACCTCTAGTAACCATAGTAACCAATAGTAACCACTAGTAACCACTAGTAACCACAGGTTGGAGGTGAGATGCTAAGAGGACCAGGTTTTATCCCACCACCACAACCTCTAGTAACCATAGTAACCCCCAGTAACCAATAGTAACTATTAGTAACCACAGGTTGGAGGTGAGATGCTAAGAGGACCAGGTTTTATCCCACCACCACAACCTCTAGTAACCATAGTAACCCCCAGTAACCAATAGTAATCACTAGTAACCACAGGTTGGAGGTGAGATGCTAAGAGGACCAGGTTTTATCCCACCACCACAACCTCTAGTAACCATAGTAACCCCCAGTAAACAATAGTAACCACTAGTAACCACAGGTTGGAGGTGAGATGCTAAGAGGACCAGGTTTTATCCCACCACCACAACCTCTAGTAACCATAGTAACCCCCAGTAACCACTAGTAACCACTAGTAACCACAGGTTGGAGGTGAGATGCTAAGAGGACCAGGTTTTATACCACCACCACAACCTCAACTTCCTCCTCAACCGCAACAGTCTCTAATAACCATAGTAACGCAACAGTCTACCTACCGAGCCGACGAGATGTGGTTTTACCTTGATCCAAAGGTACGTGACTTTTTGTGGAAAATTTGTGGAGTAATTAATTATGGCAATTGTTCGTGTTTTTTTAGATTAGAAATATTATGGTCTAATGAAATAAGTGGTTTAAAAATAAAAATAATATGGTGATGTAACCATGACAACACAGAATATGTAGTATTATACTTTACAGTAAGATACATATCTTTTGTTTGGAAGTTTGAACCTCAAGATTTCGTCACATCATTTAATTGATCTACAAGCTACATTCATTACCGTATAGGTAACTAATCTTATCTTGATACAATATGTCGTACTATATATATTACCGTACTATACGTGTAATTTAAATATCTAATATGTACAGCTCTCAAAGAACTTACATATATTTAAATAACTTAATTTACATAACTTAATAAAATATTTCAGGGTAACACTCAAGGACCGTTTACATAACTTAATAAAATATTTCAGGGTAACACTCAAGGACCGTTCGACTCGGTCAAAATGTTTGGTTGGTTTAAAGAGGGTTACTTTGGGATGGATCTTAAGATTAGACGTTCTGCTGACACACAGTTTACTAAATTAGGTAAATACCTCTAGTAACCATTGCATAGTAACCATAGTAACCATAGTAACCAATAGTAACCACTAGTAACCACTAGTAACCACAGATTAGACGTTCTGCTGACACACAGTTTACTAAATTAGGTAAATACCTCTAGTAACCATTGCATAGTAACCATAGTAACCATAGTAACCAATAGTAACCACTAGTAACCACTAGTAACCACAGATTAGACGTTCTGCTGACACACAGTTTACTAAATTAGGTAAATACCTCTAGTAACCATTGCATAGTAACCATATTAACCACAGTAACCATAGTAACCAATAGTAACCAATAGTAATCACTAGTAACCACTAGTAACCACAGATTAGACGTTCTGCTGACACGCAGTTTACTAAATTAGGTAGATAAGATGTTGGAGTATCGGCAATTATAAGTCAAATGACCTTATCTTGATTTGTTTTTATGGCCTATGGTATAATATATTTTGAAGAGTTTGAGAAATTCAATTATATTTAAAAGTTATTCTTGTGATCGGCGTTTTACTCCAAACGCACTAGTAGATCTCTCCAGTATATACTAAACTAAATATTTTGCATGTTTTGTAATTTCTCCAACAAAATTCCACCAATTTCCACAGAGATAATGATTCAGCAGTGTGGCCGCATACCATTCCAGCCTGAAGACAAGCAATCGCCGCCCCCTCCGCAAACATCTCAACTAGGACACATCACTCAGCCCCCTGGTAAGTCGCAGCCCCCTCCGCAAACATCCCAACTAGGACACATCACTCAGTCCCCTGGTAAGTCGCCGCCCCCTCCGCAAACATCCCAACTAGGACACATCACTCAGTCCCCTGGTAAGTCGCCGCCCCCTCCGCAAACATCTCAACTAGGACACATCACTCAGTCCCCTGGTAAGTCGCCGCCCCCTCCGCAAACATCCCAACTAGGACACATCACTCAGTCCCCTGGTAAGTCGCCGCCTCCTCCGCAAACATCCCAACTAGGACACATCACTCAGTCCCCTGGTAAGTCGCCGCCTCCTCCGCAAACATCCCAACTAGGACACATCACTCAGTCCCCTGGTAAGTCGCCGCCTCCTCCGCAAACATCCCAACTAGGACACATCACTCAGTCCCCTGGTAAGTCACCCCCCTCCGCAAACATCCCAACTAGGACACATCACTCAGTCTCCTGGTAAGTCGCCGCCCCCTCCGCAAACATCCCAACTAGGACACATCACTCAGTCCCCTGGTAAGTCGCCGCCCCCTCCGCAAACATCCCAACTAGGACACATCACTCAGCCCCCTGGTAAGTCGCCGCCCCCTCCGCAAACATCCCAACTAGGACACATCACTCAGTCCCCTGGTAAGTCGCCGCCCCCTCCGCAAACATCCCAACTAGGACACATCACTCAGTCCCCTGGTAAGTCGCCGCCCCCTCCGCAAACATCCCAACTAGGACACATCACTCAGCCCCCTGGTAAGTTGCCGCCCCCTCCGCAAACATCCCAACTAGGACACATCACTCAGTCCCCTGGTAAGTCGCCGCCCCCTCCGCAAACATCCCAACTAGGACACATCACTCAGTCCCCTGGTAAGTTGCCGCCCCTCCGCAAACATCCCAACTAGGACACATCACTCAGTCCCCTGGTAAGTCGCCGCCCCCTCCGCAAACATCCCAACTAGGACACATCACTCAGTCCCCTGGTAAGTCGCCGCCCCCTCCGCAAACATCCCAACTAGGACACATCACTCAGTCCCCTGGTAAGTTGCCGCCCCTCCGCAAACATCCCAACTAGGACACATCACTCAGTCCCCTGGTAAGTCGCCGCCCCCTCCGCAAACATCCCAACTAGGACACATCACTCAGCCCCCTGGTAAGTTGCCGCCCCTCCGCAAACATCCCAACTAGGACACATCACTCAGTCCCCTGGTAAGTCGCCGCCCCCTCCGCAAACATCCCAACTAGGACACATCACTCAGTCCCCTGGTAAGTCGCCGCCTCCTCCGCAAACATCCCAACTAGGACACATCACTCAGTCCCCTGGTAAGTCGCCGCCCCCTCCGCAAACATCCCAACTAGGACACATCACTCAGTCCCCTGGTAAGTCGCCGCCCCCTCCGCAAACATCCCAACTAGGACACATCACTCAGTCCCCTGTTAAGTCGCCGCCCCCTCCGCAAACATCCCAACTAGGACACATCACTCAGTCCCCTGGTAAGTCGCAGCCCCCTCCGCAAACATCCCAACTAGGACACATCACTCAGTCCCCTGGTAAGTCGCCCCCTCCGCAAACATCCCAACTAGGACACATCACTCAGTCCCCTGGTAAGTCACCGCCCCCTCCGCAAACATCCCAACTAGGACACATCACTCAGCCCCCTGGTAAGTCGCCGCCCCCTCCGCAAACATCCCAACTAGGACACATCACTCAGTCCCCTGGTAAGTCGCCGCCCCCTCCGCAAACATCCCAACTAGGACACATCACTCAGTCCCCTGGTAAGTCGCCGCCCCCTCCGCAAACATCCCAACTAGGACACATCACTCAGCCCCCTGGTAAGTCGCCGCCCCCTCCGCAAACATCCCAACTGCGACTCCCATCACTCACCAGCAACTTATTCAAATTCAAATTCCTGATCACGTGTTATTATGGTATGACGTCATCCAATAATGACGTCATCCAATAATGACGTCATCCAATAATGACGTCATCCAAACGTCATCCAACGTGTTTTATGGCATGTGGTACAATTAGTTAGATTGGACAGAACATAGAGGGAACGTGAATGGCAGTTCTTCTTTTTTAGTTTTTTCAAACATATTCTGTAAATACAATAAACCCACTTACTCACTTAGTGTCAACTAATGATAACGTTTGTGATACTCATAATTAAATAAAGTTAATAACTTTCAAAAAATGTGAGATTATAGCATGTGATCAACATAATACATAGTATTCTAATACAATTTGATCTTTGTAATTTGGGCATTAGAATTGCAAATGTCAAACGAAAATACCGGACTTAAATTGCGTTACATTTCAATAGTAGTACATTAGAATTCTGAAGCATGTTCAGGACTACATTAAAGAGCACAGTTTATGTAACCATAGTAACCCCCAGTAACCACTAGTAACCACAGTTTATCCTACTTAAACACTTCACTCTGTATATTTCAGTAAAACTAAAGATCTATAACTTATTGTATTGTAAACAAAGTAAATCATGTAACGTTGCACTTTAGTATCATATTGCATATTGATGTGAGTGGTTTTCCTTCATATTGTGTATATTTTATACATCTTACCAAATGTCTACACTCTAAATTACAAATGCAATGCTGTACGTGTCAGTATAATTTACCAAAACCGAGGTTTCTAGACGAACTAAAACACAATCTTGTTAAAATCTCATCCAAAAACTATAATCTGAAAACTTCTAGAAATATAAGCCGCATGCTCCACGACCCGCAATAATAATAAGCATTTAGAGAGGCTAAGAGCAGCGAGGACCTTATACATTAAATACATTATTATACATTATACATTTCTGTACTGAGTCATGAGTGTTACACCCCGCCTGTAATGTGTATTATACGTGTGAAGCTGGTTACGAGTTCTTATTGTATTCAGTGTGAACAGTAGTAGTGGAGTTAACTGGATGGTTAAGAGGTTATTTCAGTTAAGCTTCATCATTTAATTAGATTTAATTACATAATTGAATCACTTAAGCAGCTTAATTACATAATTGGGGATAATTGAATCGTTTAATGTCTTCAGCTACATTAACGTCAATTTACTTAGTTGAAGATCAATTTTTAACATGTGCTTGAGATAATTTTAATATTTTTAGGATGAACAACTTTTAATGACCTTCTAGACCGTAGAAATAAAAACGTGGAAATAAAAACGTTGATTAGCTTTTAATGTCAACAAAAATGAAACCTCGACTGAAAGAATTCACACATAAAAATCTAGCAGTTTAACGGTTCCATCTATATATAGGGGGGGGGGGGGTGACATGTCTCCAATGTCTCCCGCACCTTATCTTTTCGAAAAAGACAAAGACATTGGAGACATTGGAGACACAGCTTTTGGAGACATTGGAGACATTGGGGACATTTGGGACATTGGGGACATTAGAGACACAGCTTTTGGAGACATTGGAGACACAGCTTTTGGAGACTCCTCCTCCTCCTCCTCCTCCTCCTCCTCCTCATCCTCCTCCTCCTCCTCCTCCTCAGTCCTCCTCAGTCGTTCTCCTCCTCCTCCTGAGTCCTCCTACTCCTCTTCATCCTCCTCCTCTTCCTCCTCAATCATCAGTCCTCCTCCTCAGTCCTCCTCCTCATCCTTCTCGTCAGTCTTCCTCCTCCTCCTCAGTCCTCCCCAAGTCCCCCTCCTCCTCAGTCCTCCCCCAGTCCCCCTCCTCCTATTCAGTCCTCATCCTCCTCCTCCTCAGTTCTCCTCAGTCCTCCTCCTTCTCAGTCCTCCTCCTGAGTCCTCTTCCTGAGTCCTCCTCCTGAGTCCTCCTCCTCTTCCTGAGTCCTCCTCCTCCTAGGTCCTCCTCCTTCTCCTCCTCCTCCTCCTCCTCCTCCTCAGTCCTTCTCCTCCTCCTCCTCCCTCTCAGTCATCCTCCACAGCCATCCTCCTCAGCCATCCTCCTCAGCCATCCTCCTCAGTACTCCTCAGTCCTCCTCCTTCTCAGTCCTCCTCAGTCCTCTTCCTGAGTCCTCATCCTCCTCCTTCTCCACCTGAGTCCTCCTCCTGGGTCATCCTCCTCCTAGATCCTCCTCCTTCTCCAATCATACATCTACGTCTCCAGTGTCTCCAATGTCTCCAATGTCTCCAAAAGCTTTGTCTCCAATGTCTCCAATGTCTCCAATGTCTCCAAAAGCTGTGTCTCCAATGTCTCCAATGTCTCCAGGACATGTCTCTGCACCCTATCTTTTCAAAAAAGACAAAAGACATTGGAGACATTGGAGACATGTCACCCCCCCCCCCCCTATATATAAGTATATGTAAATAATAATAAATAGCTGTTGCTTGGTTTCCCAAAGAGAGTGCTCGGCTGCATTTAAGCAGGAGCATTATAATTCGAACAATTGAAACAAATCAAATTGGCGGGCAAACGATCCGTTTCCCCATTCAGCGCAAATGTTTCAACCAACATCGGAAGAAAGTTCTTCGCTCTCATTGATAAGCACTTCCCGAAAAATCTGCTGTTACACAAAATAATCAATAGGAATACCGTGAAAATAAGCTATTGCTGCATGCCTAGTTTGGAAAGGATACTCAAAGGACACAACAAATCAGTCCTAGAGAAACAATCTGAAAAGAGAAAAGCTCCAGAAAAAGAGTGTAATTGCAGAGACGCCTCAAAGTGCCCCCTAAAAGGACAATGTCTGGCCAAATGTATAGTCTACCATAAGCAGTCGTCAAAACTCTATTAAACAAGGACTCGACATATATTGGATTGACAGAAAACAGCTTTAAGACACGATGGTACAATCATCGACAAAGCTTCAAAAATCCTAAGCACAGACTGAGTACCGAGCTATCAAAAGTGATATGGGACCTCAAGGATAAAAAACCCCCACTAACTAACATACCCCCTCAGCAGCAGCTGTACCCGCCTGGACGACCAGTGCTAGTGGCAGTATCTGGGGGAGCACAGTTGAAACTTCCAGCAGTTATAACGGTCTCACTAACACTTTCAACGTGGTAAGTGCAAATAACCACACAATACATGTGTTATACAGGCGCTGTTTGAGAATACATGTGTTATACAGGCCATAGGTGCAGATTTCGTTTTGAGGTGAACTTTTAAGTTCCCGAGAAATCTTCTTAAGTTTGCTTTTTTTTTTCTCCTTGAGCACATTCGTAACCTACGGGCCAGGTAAACCTAAACTACATATTGACCGTTATGTACGTCGGTATCTGTTGAGGAGCCAAATCATCTGAAAAGCCCTAAATCTATATTTTGCTCAGGCACGTAGCCAAGATTTTTCTTTGGGGGGGGGGGGGAGCTGTCGGATAGCGAAGCTGCAAGCTGTGGCAGGGGTCTGGGGGCGCGGACCCCATTGGCGGGGGCGCAGCCCCCCGGAAAAATTTTGCGAAATAGGGTGTTTTAGGCTAAATTGAAAGTTTAATGAATTTACAAAAATCTATGGTTTGGCATAATCATTGCCTACAATCCTGACCTGAGTAATTTTCCCCTTTGAGACTTTATTTTGGGTTGAAAATTGAGTTTATCGAGAGGAAGTGAAAAATTTCTGGTTCAAATTTGGATTTGAAGCCATGTTTAATTTTTTCTGTTGAGGTCAATTTTTTGCGCAGAAAGCGCTCGATTTTAGGGGAAAAAAATTTAAGATTGCTTAAATTAATTTTTAAGGTCCTGTCGGCACCTGAAATCGACGAAATCTGCAGGGGTGATACAGGCGCTGTTTGAGTGTTTGAGAATACATGTGTTATACAGGCGCTGTTAGGGGCAGCTGTTGGTTTTGTGATTTACCTTACTCGGGAATATTATGACTGTGTGGTGGGTTTTGGAAAATTCCGCCATATTTTTCCCGGTCATTAATTTTCCCAGTCATAAATTAACCCGCTATAATATTCCCGAGTAAGGTATGCAATGTGCAATAATATATTATACATCCAATGTATTATATATATTATGTATACACAGTATTTAAGTTACTTTGTTTTATAAACTAGAAATTTAGATTTCAGGGTCAATTTTGGTGTTTTTGGTTTGATTATTGAAGTGACCTTTTTTACTTGTGTGTAACGTAGTTGTTAGGCGTTACTAACGCGTTGCTTTCACTTTATGTAACGCGGCTATGTGTAACGCGGCTGTGTGTAACGCAGCTATGTGTAACGTGGCTGTGTGTAACGCAGCTGTGTGTAACGCAGCTGTGTGCAACGCGGCTGTGTGTAACGCGGCTGTGTGTAACGCGGCTGTGTGTAACGCAGCTGTGTGTAACGCGGCTGTGTGTAACGCAGCTATGTGTAACGCAGCTCTGTGTAACGCAGCTGTGTGTAACGCTATAAAACCCGCAGGATAGTGAGCAGGTAAGGAGAGCGGAGGAGATTAAAAAGGAGATAGACAGGGCGGTGAAACTGGAACAACAACGCAAACTTGTCAAAGAAGAGGTGAAATATACTTTAAGTTATTAGAATAAATTAATAAATTATTGCATTATTGCTTAAAGTATGAACATTATTGCGGGAAAGTATGAACCTAATTCTCACTGTCACGTGACCTAATTCTCACTGTCACGTGACCTAATTCTCACTGTCACGTGACCTAATTCTCACTGTCACGTGACCTAATTCTCACTGTCACGTGACCTAATTCTCACTGTCACGTGACCTAATTCTCACTGTCACGTGACCTAATTCTCACTGTCACGTGACCTAATTCTCACTGTCACGTGACCTAATTCTCACTGTCACGTGACCTAATTCTCACTGTCACGTGACCTAATTCTCACTGTCACGTGACCTAATTCTCACTGTCACGTGACCTATTTCTCACTGTCGCGTGACCTAATTCTCATTGTCACGTGACCTAATTCTCACTGTCACGTGACCTAATTCTCACTGTCGCGTGGCCTAATTCTCATTGTCACGTGACCTAATTCTCACTGTCACGTGACCTATTTCTCACTGTCACGTGACCTAATTCTCACTGTCACGTGACCTAATTCTCACTGTCACGTGACCTAATTCTCACTGTCACGTGACCTAATTCTCATTGTCACGTGACCTATTTCTCACTGTCGCGTGACCTAATTCTCATTGTCACGTGACCTAATTCTCATTGTCACGTGACCTATTTCTCACTGTCGCGTGACCTAATTCTCATTGTCACAGTCCAACTGTTAGCAGTTTTAGTTATTAATAAATAGAACAATTATGAAATCTGAACTATTATATTAATTCCTTCAACACTACTCACAAACAAATAAATTGGGTTGTTTGTTTATTAATGATGTCATTGTAAGACTTGATCCTGTTTTTACTCGAGTCTGTTCAGAAAATAGTAGTAACTAGTAACCATATTAAAGCAACTTACAATCTTCCCTTGATTCACTAATAGCTGCTAGTAACCATATTAAAGCAACTTACAATCTTCCCTTGATTCACTAATAGCTGCTAGTAACCATATTAAAGCAACTTACAATCTTCCCTTGATTCACTAATAGCTGCTAGTAACCATATTAAAGCAACTTACAATCTACCCTTGATTCACTAATAGCTGCTAGTAACCATATTAAAGCAACTTACAATCTTCCCTTGATTCACTAATAGCTGCTAGTAACCATATTAAAGCAACTTACAATCTTCCCTTGATTCACTAATAGCTGCTAGTAACCATATTAAAGCAACTCACAATCTTCCCTTGATTCACTAATAGCTACTAGTAACCATATTAAAGCAACTTACAATCTTCCCTTGATTCACTAATAGCTGCTAGTAACCATATTAAAGCAACTTACAATCTTCCCTTGATTCACTAATAGCTGCTAGTAACCATATTAAAGCAACTTACAATCTTCCCTTGATTCACTAATAGCTGCTAGTAACCATATTAAAGCAACTTACAATCTTCCCTTGATTCACTAATAGCTGCTAGTAACCATATTAAAGCAACTCACAATCTTCCCTTGATTCACTAATAGCTACTAGTAACCATATTAAAGCAACTTACAATCTTCCCTTGATTCACTAATAGCTGCTAGTAACCATATTAAAGCAACTTACAATCTTCCCTTGATTCACTAATAGCTGCTAGTAACCATATTAAAGCAACTTACAATCTTCCCTTGATTCACTAATAGCTGCTAGTAACCATATTAAAGCAACTTACAATCTTCCCTTGATTCACTAATAGCTGCTAGTAACCATATTAAAGCAACTTACAATCTTCCCTTGATTCACTAATAGCTGCTAGTAACCATATTAAAGCAACTTACAATCTTCCCTTGATTCACTAATAGCTGCTAGTAACCATATTAAAGCAACTTACAATCTTCCCTTGATTCACTAATAGCTGCTAGTAACCATATTAAAGCAACTTACAATCTTCCCTTGATTCACTAATAGCTGCTAGTAACCATATTAAAGCAACTTACAATCTTCCCTTGATTCACTAATAGCTGCTAGTAACCATATTAAAGCAACTTACAATCTTCCCTTGATTCACTAATAGCTGCTAGTAACCATATTAAAGCAACTTACAATCTACCCTTGATTCACTAATAGCTGCTAGTAACCATATTAAAGCAACTTACAATCTACCCTTGATTCACTAATAGCTGCTAGTAACCATATTAAAGCAACTTACAATCTACCCTTGATTCACTAATAGCTGCGAGTAACCATATTAAAGCAACTTACAATCTTCCCTTGATTCACTAATAGCTGCTAGTAACCATATTAAAGCAACTTACAATCTTCCCTTGATTCACTAATAGCTACTAGTAACCATAGTAACCCCCAGTAACCAATAGTAGTTACCACAGGTAACCACTAGTAACCACTAATAGCTGCTAGGCTAACATACCCAAATCTTTTGAGATTTAGAAAGAGTTTATCTCAGCCCTAACAATCTAATATTGCTTTAAAAATCCAAAATAATTAAATAATTAAAAACCTTTTTAAATTTCAGGAGGAGATACAGCACTTGGCACAGCTGGAAAACGACAAATACCTCTTAGCACAACGACAAATTATGGAAGCAAAACTGGCCGAAGAACAACAACAACAGGTACTGGTCTAGCGTAATTAGTAATTTTAGTAATTAGACAACAGGTACATGTCTAGCGTAATTAGTAATTAGTAATTAGACAACAGGTACAGGTCTAGCGTAATTAGTAATTAGTAATTAGACAACAGGTACAGGTCTAGCGTAATTAGTAATTAGTAATTAGACAACAGGTACATGTCTGGCGTAATTAGTAATTAGTAATTAGACAACAGGTACAGGTCTAGCGTAATTAGTAATTAGTAATTAGACAACAGGTACATGTCTGGCGTAATTAGTAATTAGTAATTAGACAACAGGTACAGGTCTAGCGTAATTAGTAATTAGTAATTAGACAACAGGTACAGGTCTAGCGTAATTAGTAATTAGTAATTAGACAACAGGTACAGGTCTAGCGTAATTAGTAATTAGTAATTAGACAACAGGTACATGTCTGGCGTAATTAGTAATTAGTAATTAGACAACAGGTACAGGTCTAGCGTAATTAGTAATTAGTAATTAGACAACAGGTACATGTCTGGCGTAATTAGTAATTAGTAATTAGACAACAGGTACAGGTCTAGCGTAATTAGTAATTAGTAATTAGACAACAGGTACAGGTCTAGCGTAATTAGTAATTAGTAATTAGACAACAGGTACAGGTCTAGCGAGGGATTATTTTTAATTTTGAATGATAATTTAATTTGTAATTAGCAATTTGCTATTCGCTACAACAAGTTATAGCTTTTTAATCACGAACATCTCTCACAAGTTAATCTGTAAAGGTCTGATACAATACAATACAATACAATACAATACAATACAATACAATACAATACAATACAATACAATACAATACAATACAATACAATACAATACAATACAATACAATACAATACAATACAATAAAATACAATACAATACAATACAATACAATACAATAATCTGTAATTCCAGGAGGAACAGATGAGGAAGATAAGAGAGGATGAAATATTAAAGAGCAAATTATTCGAGGAAGAAGCTGAAAAGATAAGACAGGAAAAAGAGAGGTATTAATAACTAAGTACTAACTAAGTACTAACTAAGTACTAAATAGTCATAATTAATTAAAATCAGTCGCTAACGTCAATTTTCATCGATTCTGAAATCATGTTTTTGTAACCTAATTAATTAATTAGCACCACTGCTCTCAACAAACTTATCTTGTACTTGATGGACTGCATATAATAATATACTGGGCTACTGGAAATTTGGGCTATATAGGTTTTATATATCCTTTTAAATCTGGGTTTATTTAGAAGCATGCAATTCTGTATAATTATGTATTGTTTGAAAATATTTAGATAAATTACTCATAATAGATAGATGTGGATTCTAGCGGGGAGTGCCGGGAGTGAGGCATTTTGTTTTGACACGTGACAGTGACTCTGGGATTTAATTGGTGTTTGATTAACTGTCAGGTATCAAAACAATATGCCTCCCACCGGTACCAGAATACTGTAGTACTACTCCATAATTAATATAATTTAAATTATCTGCCATCAAGAGCTGACTCAGTAGTCAGTATTGTAACTGTGTAAAACCCTCAATTATTTGTAAATGATTTCACTAATTCACTAATTCACTTTCACTTTCACTTTCACCAGACTGGAACTAGAGCGAATAAGACAAGCAGAAAAGGTGAGACACGAGCTGGAGCAGGCTGAGAAAGCTAGATACGCACTGGAACAGGAGAGGATAAAGCTTGAGAAGTAAGTTACTAGAGTTACTAGGGTTACTAGGGTTACTAGAGTTACTAGGGTTACTAGGGTTACTAGGGTTACTAGGGTTACTAGAGTTACTAGAGTTACTATGGTGAGACACGAGCTGGAGCAGGCTGAGAAAGCTAGATACGCACTGGAACAGGAGAGGATAAAGCTTGAGAAGTAAGTTACTAGAGTTACTAGGGTTACTAGGGTTACTAGGGTTACTAGGGCTACTATGGTTACTAGAGTTACTAGGGTTACTAGGGTTACTAGGGTTACTAGGGTTACTAGGGTTACTAGGGCTACTAGGGTTACTAGGGTTACTAGGGTTACTAGGGTTACTAGGGTTACTAGGGTTACTAGGGTTACTAGGGTTACTAGGGTTACTAGGGTTACTAGAGTTACTATGGTGAGACACGAGCTGGAGCAGGCTGAGAAAGCTAGATACGCGCTGGAACAGGAGAGGATAAAACCATAGTAACCCTAGTAACCATAGTAACCATAGTAATCCTAGTAACCCTAGTAACCCTAGTAACCATAGTAGCCCTAGTAACCCTAGTAACCCTAGTAACCATAGTAGCCCTAGTAACCATAGTAGCCCTAGTAACCATAGTAACCATAGTAACCCTAGTAACCATAGTAGCCCTAGTAACCATAGTAGCCCTAGTAACCATAGTAGCCCTAGTAACCATAGTAGCCCTAGTAACCATAGTAGCCCTAGTAACCATAGTAACCCTAGTAACCAATCTGTCCACTGACCGTCTCAATCAGATAAACACGTTCTGATAAATGTGTGTCCTGCTGGCTGCTTCCCTCAGATTCCCTGCATGTTAAGAATGTATTGTTAATCAGCTCACATTTCAAATGGAATGATCGAGTAACGTCTTCTATCAAAATGTTCTGAGAGTCATTTGCCATGTATAATTCTGATGTGTTTCATGTGTGATACCTCTCAATTCATTTAGTGTTCATGTGTGATACCTCTCAATTCATTTAGTGGCTGTCAAACTACTAACTAGGGGGCCGGGGGGGGGGCGGGGGGGGGGGGGGGGGGGGGGGGGCCGGGGCCGGGGGGGGGGGGGGGGGGGGGGGGGGGGGGGGGGGGTGCGGGGGGGGGGGGGCGGGGGGGCATGGGCTTAAAAGCAGCTTAAATGTGAGTTGTGGTGAAAACCAAACATCGTGTTCGCTGATCTTTAGTTGCGAGGTAGAGTTATATTTCAGCTCAATAAATAATGCATAATGTGTCAGAAATATTTATTTTTAATTTTTTGATTTTGACCTGAAAATAATGAAAATTATGCCCATTTTGCCCATATCTCAAAATTTTGGCTGAAAATTGACAATCATTTGACACTTTCTTTGATGAAATGTCATCCATGACAGAAAATGTATATTATTTTAAACGGGAGCATTTAAGCGCTGCATACTTCAAACACTTCCCGAATCATTTAATATTGTCAATGAATCTAGAGTGCTCTAGAATCTCAAAAATAAGGCGCTTTTTATCATACAGTAATTAGCAGGTCCGGGGGTAACCACAGTATGAGTAACCATAGTAACCCTAGTAACCATAGTAACAGTAATTAGCAGGTCCGCCCCCCCCCCCCAAATTGTTTACAAACAATTTGTTTACCAAACAAACTCCACTTTTGAACAAAACGTGATTTTTGTATGGGTATAGAAGTTTCACTTTATTACATTATTGGTTCTAACATGAGATATCAATCATCAGAAGTATATTAGAATTTAGCTTAATTTTTTAACAGCTTAATACATAACCTGATTATATCATAGTGTTACTAGTAACCCTAGTAACCAGGCTATATCATAGTGTTACTAGTAACCCTAGTAACCAGGCTATATCATAGTGTTGTACTAGTAACCCTAGTAACCAGGCTATATCATAGTGTTACTAGTAACCCTAGTAACCCTAGTAACCCTAGTAACCACACTATATCATAGTGTTACTAGTAACCCTAGTAACCCTAGTAACCACACTATATCATAGTGTTATTGAGATAACTCAAATTGAGATTCACGTACTATAGTTTAACATCAAAACCAGTATTTAAGTGCAGCTAAATCTGTTGCCGTTGGCCGCACACAACGAACTTTTAGCTGTTTACCGCACACATTCACTCTAACAATCGTTTTCCACAATTTTCCGCACAAATCTAAAATTCTTGCACAATTTTAGATAAAGAACCAATGACCCACCTAATTTTGGGAGATTTTGAGGCTAGTTAGAGATACCATATTCACCGTGATATTGTGGTTACTAGGGTTACTAGTAACACTATGATAGTCTGGTTACTAGGGTTACTAGGGTTACCATATTCACCGTAATTGGATCTGCCTATTAATTATTCGACTGCTTTTGGACGGTTATAGTTGGGTTAGCTAGTTAGAATAAGATTTCGGCCCCCCTATTGTTAATGATATGGTTTAATTATATAGCTGTGGTCAGTTTACTACCGCCCTCATCAGATAAACATTTCACGTGTGGCAGTGCAATTGTTTCATATTCTAGCTCAAACTTGGCTCTCCTTCAAAGTTTTATCAGTTTTCAAGAAAACAACAATTTCAAGGTTTGGCACCGGTTGTCTCTTAATAAGTCTTTGTGTTTTTGTGTTTTCAGTCAAGACTTTCCCTCATCGCATCATGACTAATATGCACGGAGTACTATTATACTGGGGGTGGAGTTTGTTGACATACCACTACTATAATTGTGCACCAAAGAAATATATCCATTATATTGGTTCCGATGTAATAATGAGGGACAGTCTAAACTTAAAAGTTTGAGAGCTGGAAGATTAAACAATTGGTTAGGTCGTCAAATTTAGCCCTCGGTGCAAGACCGACGATAATGAAACTTCTAGATAATTGAACAATGTAGTTGAGATTTGAATCTAAAGGATTGAGACATTCAGGGCAAAACGAGTGAGAACTATTGTTATGCAGCTGTTACGTACCGACTCAAAAACGGCTGAATCCCCGCCTAGAAAGAAAACTCACAGTTTACTTAGTCATAAATTACTTCGACTTGGCGATTCAAATTTGTTTACTCCTATCAACTTAATCCTCTCGAGCAATGAAACATTTCTGCGCATCTGTAGTTTTGCTAACACTTTTAATGTTAATCGTTACTTCGTACGAGTGTCCATTGAAGAACAAGAAGCTGAACGAGAAAATCAAGCAGTACAACAAGAAGTGCTTACAGAAAGGTTTCCAGTCGTCTCTGGGCTGTGAATCCAGCGATGGTAAGTTAAAGAAAAAGGATTCGAGGCAATGCGGTAAACTTGAACAAGTCCTGAAAAAGTGTGGCCACACTTGCACGACTGATGGAAACTGGAGTGATTTCGGGGATTGGTCAGACTGCTCGGCTGCTTGCGGAGGAGGATCCCAGAAGAGAAGGAGAAGCTGCTCCGACCCAGCCCCTGCTAACGGTGGATCTAACTGTGTAGGAGATGCTGAGGAGACACAAGAATGCAACGACCAGCCTTGCATAATCGATGGGAAGTGGAGTGATTTCGGGGATTGGTCAGACTGCTCGGCTGCTTGCGGAGGAGGATCCCAGAAGAGAAGGAGAAGCTGCTCCGACCCAGCCCCTGCTAACGGTGGATCTAACTGTGTAGGAGATGCTGAGGAGAAACAAGAATGCAACGACCAGCCTTGCATAATCGATGGGAAGTGGAGTGATTTCGGGGATTGGTCAGACTGCTCGGCTGCTTGCGGAGGAGGATCCCAGAAGAGAACGAGAAGCTGCTCCGACCCAGCCCCTGCTAACGGTGGATCTAACTGTGTAGGAGATGCTGAGGAGACACAAGAATGCAACGATCAGCCTTGCATAATCGATGGGAAGTGGAGTGATTTCGGGGATTGGTCAGACTGCTCGGCTGCTTGCGGAGGAGGATCCCAGAAGAGAACGAGAAGCTGCTCCGACCCAGCCCCTGCTAACGGTGGATCTAACTGTGTAGGAGATGCTGAGGAGACACAAGAATGCAACGATCAGCCTTGCGAATACTCGTTAAAGGTATTCTGTGACGATCATACAACAGTTTATGTAGATGGAGTTCAGAAGTACACAGACACAAACTATGAGGCACTAGCGTCACTCAGTGTTCCATCACCCACCCGGGTCATAGCAGTTAAATGTTACAATGGTGGTGGTGGCTATGGTATCGTAGCAGGCATGAAGGATGCGGAAGGAAACGATTTCATGGTCTCGGACAATTCCTGGAGATGTGCTGGAGTGGAGGAGAGTGGCTGGGAAAAACCTGACTTTATTGAAGGAGAAAACTGGAAGCAACCCCAAGACCGGGGTGATGGCCATTTCATGATAAGTGCAGGGAGTCCTTGGAACCAGATTAACTCTGCCGACAGAAGATCAATCTGGTCAAGCGGAGGTGGAAATGATCAAACAGCATACTGCCGGAAGATACTAATCTAAAACCCTCTACAGCTGCTTACCCCTCTTTAACTGCTTCTGAGAGTAAGATGAGGGGTCATGGACATTGGAATTAAACCTTGAACTGGTCGGGGGGGTACCAATGGCATAAATGGCATAATGGAGAATTGGCCAAACAAAATTTCCATTTATGCCATGAAATTTCTATGCCATTTGATGAATTTTATGCCATTTGTCTCCATTCTATGCCATTCGAAATATGAAATTTTAAAACTTTGAACTGAGAATTTAATTTAACGAATTGTCTGCACCCCACTAGTACTGTCCACCTTTATCTCTATTTATTGTACTACAACATCTATTTTCACCCATTAAATTCCTCAAAATATCCCTAGCAATGGGCATTATTGATTATAATTACGTTCAATGTATATCAATGTATCAATATGATATGATGATTTGGTCGATTGTGGACAAGTGACCCGGTGACCGGGCAGTATGGCATAGTACACGCTACACACCGTATAACAGAGAGGACAGTCGACTGAATGCTCCCAGTCAATCGGATATCCAAATTAACAGTGGAAAACTGTAACATTACCAACTCGATTAAAATATTATTTGTTAATGATTTGTACAGATGTATCGTGTCGGGACCGTGTTCATGTAGAATGTTTTGAAATTTAAACATTTTCACAAGATTGATAATGATCTGTGTTTCGAATGGGTAGCCTCTTCGAAACACAGATCATTATCAATCATACATAACAGTTCACCAAATGACCTGAAATACTTGCTTCCTATTATACAAAATTATGATGACATAATATATTGCTTAAATATCTTCATATTCACTGCTGCATAGCAACATAGCACTCCTTAATTAGTTTTCTATAATAACGTTAATCTAGTATAATCATTGTAGGATTTTGAACATCTCACAATTTGGGCTGTAGGACTGTAAGGCGGGGGACTATAGGGCGTACTTGGTCAAAAGTAGGACCCTAGAGCGGAGTCAAATCGCCAGGGTAGGAATCTAGAGCGGAACCCCCTTACCGGAACCATACTATAAGGACCCTAGAGTGGAGTCAAATCGCCAGGGTAGGACTCTAGAGCGGAACTCCCTTACCGAAACCATACTATGAGGACTCTAGAGCGGTACCCACATGTAAATTTTGGAGCGGTTAGAAATTTGAGATCGGACTGTAGAGTGGACGTTTGGTCGGAAGATTGAAATCAGATTAGATACAACTCGTGATTGATTATTATAATAGTGAGATTAGAATAATTCATGGAGTTGTTGAAGCAGAAAATTGTCCTAGATTATTTATATTATACATCATATCATATATATTGTAATTTTTAGATACGTTAGACAATTGTTCGGTATAAACTTCTTCCATTTGACTGAAATATCCTGATGCTACTCTAAAATGCAAAAAGATTCTTTGATAAAGAGGTATAATTATGAACTGGTCGATGTGATTTCGCTAAGCGAAATACCGACCTAGTACGTGCACTCAAGCAGATCATTTAGGAATGAGGATCTCATCGCGTGACACTTTAGCACCTACTAAGGGTATCTCATGTTCAGTCTAGTGACAGGGTATGTTCCAGATCAGATCCCATCGCATACTGCATAGCGGTTCTTGTTAGTGATTTCGATAGTGCAGTATAAATGTCACAGAGAATTTAGTTTAGTATATCACATTCGATTCCTACTCCTCTTTACAACTATCTACAATATGCTGAGTAACAGTTATTACTTAACTCTTCCTGAGAAGGCCGTCTTCATCCGGGGACGAACAGCTGAGATGGGTACGGGAGAACGGACTGAAGAAGGACTACGACGAAGGAATTAACGACCCCCTTACCAATTCCTGGACTTCAGGTCCTGTTCGAGTGTGGATACGTAGACTTATGCACTATGCAGCTTGCCTTTCTCCCAGTGGACGATGTTCTCCCTTCTTTCATGGAGCTCCTAGATCTTATACCCTCCAACCTTGGCCTCGACGACTTCCTTGACTACTTCATGACGAATTGGGTACAGGGAGTTTCCACCGCTCGTAGCACCAAACCTGCCCGCTTTCCTCCGCAATCCTGGAACCTCGTCGACCGGACTACCTGCAACTTCAACAAGACAAACAACTACGCAGAGGCCTTTAACAGAAATTTTGCAGCAATGTTGGGACACTCTTACCCAACTATCTGGACTTTTCTTCAAGCCGTCTACATAGAATAGTCCACTACAGTGCAGATGAGATGATGCTCAAGGAGAGTTACGGGGATGCTCCTCCTGCAAAATGAGCCCGTCAGCGTACCAAGGACAGCCGACTGGCACATTTAGTAAAAGTCTACGACGATCATGAAATTGTCTCACTCTCCCACCTTGACATGTTGAGGAACATGATGGTCGAGGAGCTGAGTGAACTATTTTGATTCGCAGTATTACGATTAATGTATAATAAGTTGTATCAATTCTATCATCATTATGTGACGACTATTATTAATCATTGATTAAAAAACATAGCTCAATCTTCAAAACTAACTCTCAAATTTCTAACCGCTCTAAAATTTGCATGTGGGTACCGCTCTAGAGTCTTCATAGTATGGGTCCGGTAAGGGAGTTCCGCTCTGGAGTCCTACCCTGGCGATTTGACTCCGCTCTAGGGTCCTCATAGTATGGGTCCGGTAACGGGGTTCCGATCTAGAGTCCTACCCTGGCGATTTGACTCCGCTCTAGGGTCCTACTTTCGAATTTGCTTTTCTTGAATAGTCAAATGTTTGGTATATGTTTGATATAATACATTTCTATTTTCTTTATTTGTCATATGAATCTTTAAAGATCATTGCAAGCGTTATAAAGCATGAAACATGTCTCTTATTCAAGTACTAATAATAATTTGTGAATTTAAAGTCATCCTAAAGGTCAAATATGAAGACCTAAATTCATGGCATAAATTGGCATAAATGGAGAATTGGCCAAACAAAATTTCCATTTATGCCATGAAATTTCTATGCCATTTGATGAATTTTATGCCATTTGTCTCCATTCTATGCCATTGGTACCCCCCCAACTGGTCTTAAACGACCTTGTTACCATGGTTAGTTGGTTACCATGGTTACCTTGTTACCATGGTTACCTTGTTACCATGGTTACCTTGTTACCATGGTTACCTTGTTACCATGGTTACCTTGTTACCATGGTTACCTTGTTACCGTGGTTACCTTGTTACCTTGTTACCATGGTTACCTTGTTACCATGGTTACCTTGTTACCATGGTTACCTTGTTACCATGGTTACCTTGTTACCATGGTTACCTTGTTACCATGGTTACCTTGTTACCATGGTTACCTTGTTACCATGGTTACCTTGTTACCATGGTTACCTTGTTACCATGGTTACCTTGTTACCATGGTTACCTTGTTACCATGGTTACCTTGTTACCATGGTTACCTTGTTACCATGGTTACCTTGTTACCATGGTTACCTTGCATGATTCCGGATGATTTATCTCTTAGTGTGAACTACATCGTAAAATTAGAACTTCGAGTGCACTTAAATTTCTAATTTTCATACAAATTTATTCGGAGCCGAAAAGGAGGCTGCTACCTACTTTTTTAACATAACCATGTGTTCGACGTTGGTTTTGCAAATCAAGGGGAAAGGGACACCTACCGTTTCAAATAAATAAGAAAAGGAACTACAAGAATGTGGTTTTCAAAACTGAAAATTGCCTTAATATGTTATGAAAAGGAAACCTGATATTAACCTTCGAAATTTGAATTGCACCGGAATGTTTAATTTTACGATGGGTTCTTAAAACAAAGCAGTGATTTGGATGGTTTTTTAGTGGACAATGAAAGATCTTGTTTTAAAAAGTGCATATAATTGTTGTTTTTAAGAAAAAAAAATAGAAAAATTACCTTTTTATCTTTGTCCGCCTTTTTTCCATCCAGTTGCTGCCCTAAAAAACAGTTAGTACCGCTATATCTACACTTTATCTACACTCCTTTTCACTGTTTTCTTGTATTCATTTATTAATTATTTTACGAAGATTTGTGCTCAATTTGTGCTGTCTTACTTTATGTCAATGACAAAATTAGGCGGAGCTTGTGGAAGCCACGTGGAAAGTGGTCCGACATCACTCACTCATTTCCAGGAAGGGGAGCATTTCATTAGTAACCATTAGTAAGTTAGTAAGTTAGTAACCATTAGTAACCATTAGTAACCATTAACCACTCATTTCCAGGAAGGGGAGCATTTCATTAGTAACCATTGGTAACCATTAGTAACCATTAGTCACTCATTTCCAGGAAGGGGAGCATTTCATTCCACTTCTTTAGTTTAGTAGTAGTATTGATGAAGGAGCACACAAGTAGTAGTATTTGTGAAGGAGCACACAAGTAGTAGTATTTGTGAAGGAGCACACAATTATTAGTAGTTCCAGTAAAAGTTTACTAAGATATTACTAGAGTAGTTGATATCTAGAATATCTAGAATCAGTTGCTAAATTTTACAGTAATGGGAGTAATTCATAATCTTCTGAATTTGGTTTTGAATTAATGTGGTCATTTTTGAATTACAGTTAAAGATTAAATTTATGCTTATTGTAGAACTAAAAACAAAAAAACCAACCAAACAACCAAAAGAAACCTGAAAAACAAATCCCTTAGAGAAAAAAAATCGTCAGTACAGATTGGATTGAATTTTTTGGGTTTTTGGGTTACAAACATTTAGTTGGAGCAAATTTGTAACTTTCGGGGATCTTAAGTGATACAATGTGTTAGAATATCTGGATGTTGTGTATAGTAATAATATTTTGGTGTTAAAAGATATATCGAGTACTAAAAGAGTAGCCAAAGAAATAGTTTTTATAGAAAAGCAGCCTTGTTACCATGGTTACCCTTGTTTACAACTAGGGTTACATTTGATGAACCGTGTAATTATAGTATATTGTAGTATTTTGTAGTATATTGTAGTATATAATACATATATGATATGTAAATCACACATATTGTAATATATTTTATTAGTTTTGAGTTTGACTGAGTTTAACGTGATATTATCCAACAAATAACTGGTAATTGAACATCAAAACTCTTCGGAAATACATTCAGTGTAGCTTTGTCAGGTGTATAATAATATAATGCACATAATATTAGCATCTAGTCACTAGATGAGTATGTCTAGTGAGTAAGTCTAGCATCTTAAGTAAGGAACCTTCCTTTCATTTATATATATTATGATATTGCTAATATTATGGGTAACTTGTTGAGCAGGGTAATGTTTGTTTTATCAACATAATCTCATCCCTAATTTTGAATACAACATTCCTGATTATGCATATAATTACGGTATCTCAAAAGATCCTGGATGTATTTACCCATGGGTTTCTGCAGAATGTACAATTAGAAAATGTTTTAAAATATACCGCAAATATTAAAAGTTAAACTTGCTAGAAGTGGTACTGTATGAATCAGGTCAAATTTCATACTTCTCACATTTTCATGCTCAAAAACAAATTAGAATGTCATTCGATAAAATACATGACATAACGGGAAATACTGTACAGGGACACAATGAATTATGGCGTACATGGTGTTGCAGGACCAATAAACACGATAAAAGGGCTGTCTATAAATAGTTTAGAATATTGACCAGGTGAACTCGATCGTTGCCAAAAATGGACTAATTTAGTGCGATGGTGACAGTGTAGTGCGATAGCATCATCTTTATCGAGCGTTAGATAATGTCTCAATACCTTGCTTCTACATTAATCATGTACCTTATTGGTGGATTTTAAATCGTTACGTTGCTCTGAGTATTATTGCGAGAGAGAAAAGTTTGTTGCTTGTGATTCCCAGACTAATTGCTGTAAGATTTATATCTTGTATCCCGACACAAATGCTACCCTTGCGTAATTTGTACTTTAAGTAAGCCGTAGTAGATCATCATGAAGTTTCAACATAAATTTGGGGCAAAATGCCAAGATGCGACGTTCAAGGTTAGTATGCGTAACGCGCGAAAACATTTTTACGGCGAAAGTTAGTCCCTATTTTTGTTCGCAATCGTCATTTACCGCGCGGGCGCCGCGCATTTAACTGTCCAGGTCAGCCGCGCAGGCCGGGGCTAAATCCGTTCGTAGACTGTTCCGTGTATTTTGGGAACCTTATATTATATTGTTCATGTCGTGAAACTGACAACTGACAGCCAAACAAATGTGCATATCTTAAAAACGGTCAGTTATTTAACGTAAAACTTAAATGTGTTAAGTAAAGTAGTAAAGTAAAGTAAAATTTATGACATCACATCATCATGACACATGTCTACAAAATATCATCGCACTGTTTACCTGGGGACCACAGGCTATTATGTTCATAAACAGGCTATATGTTCATAAACATGGAACCAAAGATAATTGTTACATCATGCGACTGTCTTCAGTGCACTCTTATTTAATCTGATGCCCACCTTCTAATTATTTCTTGTACATGTAACACCTAACTTTACGTCCATCAACCCAGTGCATACCCTAACCTGTGAAATTTTCCAGAGAACGACATCTTGTGAAACTTAAGGAGGAAGAACTGCGTCGAAGAGATGAAGAAGAAAGGCAGCGGCGGGATGATGAAGTCAGGGTAGCTGAAGAGAGACGAGCCGCGCAGCAGGCAGCTGCTGAAGCCAAGGCCCTCGCAAAGGCCCAGGAGGAAGCCACTGTGAGTTTAAAGTGACCTTTTTCTATTACTCGACAGTGCAATTTAAATAATTTTATCCACAGTAATCGGCTTAACTGATAAGCTGATTGTGACTCTGAGCACCTCTCATCTTGTGACTCTGAGCACCTCTCAATCTTGTGACTCTGAACACCTCTCAATCTTGTGACTCTGAGCACCTCTCAATCTTGTGACTCTGAGCACCTCTCAATCTTGTGACTCTGAGCACCTCTCAATCTTGTGACTCTGAGCACCTCTCAATCTTGTGACTCTGAGCACCTCTCGATCTTGTGACTCTGAACACCTCTCAATCTTGTGACTCTGAGCACCTCTCAATCTTGTGACTCTGAACACCTCTCAATCTTGTGACTCTGAGCACCTCTCAATCTTGTGACTCTGAACACCTCTCAATCTTGTGACTCTGAGCACCTCTCAATCTTGTGACTCTGAGCACCTCTCAATCTTGTGACTCTGAGCACCTCTCAATCTTGTGACTCTAAGCACCTCTCAATCTTGTGACTCTGAGCACCTCTCAATCTTGTGACTCTGAGCACCTCTCATCTTGTGACTCTGAGCACCTCTCATCTTGTGACTCTGAACACCTCTCAATCTTGTGACTCTGAACACCTCTCAATCTTGTGACTCTGAGCACCTCTCAATCTTGTGACTCTGAGCACCTCTCAATCTTGTGACTCTGAGCACCTCTCAATCTTGTGACTCTGAGCACCTCTCAATCTTGTGACTCTGAGCACCTATCAATCTTGTGACTCTGAGCACCTCTCAATCTTGTGACTCTGAGCACCTCTCAATCTTGTGACTCTGAGCACCTCTCAATCTTGTGACTCTGAGCACCTATCAATCTTGTGACTCTGAGCACCTCTCAATCTTGTGACTCTGAACACCTCTCAATCTTGTGACTCTGAGCACCTCTCAATCTTGTGACTCTGAGCACCTCTCAATCTTGTGACTCTGAGCACCTCTCAATCTTGTGACTCTGAGCACCTCTCAATCTTGTGACTCTGAGCACCTCTCAATCTTGTGACTCTGAGCACCTCTCAATCTTGTGACTCTGAGCACCTCTCAATCTTGTGACTCTGAGCACCTCTCAATCTTGTGACTCTGAACACCTCTCAATCTTGTGACTCTGAGCACCTCTCAATCTTGTGACTCTGAGCACCTCTCAATCTTGTGACTCTGAGCACCTCTCAATCTTGTGACTCTGAGCACCTCTCAATCTTGTGACTCTGAGCACCTCTCAATCTTGTGACTCTGAGCACCTCTCAATCTTGTGACTCTGAGCACCTCTCATCTTGTGACTCTGAACACCTCTCAATCTTGTGACTCTGAGCACCTCTCAATCTTGTGACTCTGAGCACCTCTCAATCTTGTGACTCTGAGCACCTCTCAATCTTGTGACTCTGAACACCTCTCAATCTTGTGACTCTGAGCACCTCTCAATCTTGTGACTCTGAACACCTCTCAATCTTGTGACTCTGACACCTCTCAATCTTGTGACTCTGAGCACCTCTCAATCTTGTGACTCTGAGCACCTCTCAATCTTGTGACTCTGAGCACCTCTCAATCTTGTGACTCTGAGCACCTCTCAATCTTGTGACTCTGAGCACCTCTCAATCTTGTGACTCTGAGCACCTCTCAATCTTGTGACTCTGAGCACCTCTCAATCTTGTGACTCTGAGCACCTCTCAATCTTGTGACTCTGAGCACCTCTCAATCTTGTGACTCTGAACACCTCTCAATCTTGTGACTCTGAGCACCTCTCAATCTTGTGACTCTGAGCACCTCTCAATCTTGTGACTCTGAGCACCTCTCAATCTTGTGACTCTGAGCACCTCTCAATCTTGTGACTCTGAGCACCTCTCAATCTTGTGACTCTGAGCACCTCTCAATCTTGTGACTCTGAACACCTCTCAATCTTGTGACTCTGAGCACCTCTCAATCTTGTGACTCTGAGCACCTCTCAATCTTGTGACTCTGAGCACCTCTCAATCTTGTGACTCTGAGCACCTCTCAATCTTGTGACTCTGAGCACCTCTCAATCTTGTGACTCTGAGCACCTCTCAATCTTGTGACTCTGAGCACCTCTCATCTTGTGACTCTGAACACCTCTCAATCTTGTGACTCTGAGCACCTCTCAATCTTGTGACTCTGAGCACCTCTCAATCTTGTGACTCTGAGCACCTCTCAATCTTGTGACTCTGAACACCTCTCAATCTTGTGACTCTGAGCACCTCTCAATCTTGTGACTCTGAGCACCTCTCAATCTTGTGACTCTGACACCTCTCAATCTTGTGACTCTGAGCACCTCTCAATCTTGTGACTCTGAGCACCTCTCAATCTTGTGACTCTGAGCACCTCTCAATCTTGTGACTCTGAGCACCTCTCAATCTTGTGACTCTGAGCACCTCTCAATCTTGTGACTCTGAGCACCTCTCAATCTTGTGACTCTGAGCACCTCTCAATCTTGTGACTCTGAGCACCTCTCAATCTTGTGACTCTGAGCACCTCTCAATCTTGTGACTCTGAGCACCTCTCAATCTTGTGACTCTGAGCACCTCTCAATCTTGTGACTCTGAGCACCTCTCATCTTGTGACTCTGAACACCTCTCAATCTTGTGACTCTGAGCACCTCTCAATCTTGTGACTCTGAGCACCTCTCAATCTTGTGACTCTGAGCACCTCTCAATCTTGTGACTCTGAGCACCTCTCAATCTTGTGACTCTGAGCACCTCTCAATCTTGTGACTCTGAGCACCTCTCAATCTTGTGACTCTGACACCTCTCAATCTTGTGACTCTGAGCACCTCTCAATCTTGTGACTCTGAGCACCTCTCAATCTTGTGACTCTGAGCACCTCTCAATCTTGTGACTCTGAGCACCTCTCAATCTTGTGACTCTGAGCACCTCTCAATCTTGTGACTCTGAGCACCTCTCAATCTTGTGACTCTGAGCACCTCTCAATCTTGTGTCTCTGAGCACCTCTCAATCTTGTGACTCTGAGCACCTCTCAATCTTGTGACTCTGAGCACCTCTCAATCTTGTGACTCTGAACACCTCTCAATCTTGTGACTCTGAGCACCTCTCAATCTTGTGACTCTGGCACCTCTCAATCTTGTGACTCTGAGCACCTCTCAATCTTGTGACTCTGAACACCTCTCAATCTTGTGACTCTGAGCACCTCTCATCTTGTGACTCTGAGCACCTCTCAATCTTGTGACTCTGAACACCTCTCAATCTTGTGACTCTGAGCACCTCTCAATCTTGTGACTCTGCGCACCTCTCAATCTTGTGACTCTGAGCACCTCTCAATCTTGTGACTCTGAACACCTCTCAACCTTGTGACTCTGAGCACCTCTCAATCTTGTGACTCTGAGCACCTCTCAATCTTGTGACTCTGAACACCTCTCAATCTTGTGACTCTGAGCACCTCTCAATCCTTGTGACTCTGAGCACCTCTCAATCTTGTGACTCTGAGCACCTCTCAATCTTGTGACTCTAAGCACCTCTCAATCTTGTGACTCTGAGCACCTCTCAATCTTGTGACTCTGAGCACCTCTCAATCTTGTGACTCTGAGCACCTCTCAATCTTGTGACTCTGAACACCTCTCAATCTTGTGACTCTGAACACCTCTCAATCTTGTGACTCTGAGCACCTCTCAATCTTGTGACTCTGAGCACCTCTCAATCTTGTGACTCTGAGCACCTCTCAATCTTGTGACTCTGAGCACCTCTCAATCTTGTGACTCTGAGCACCTATCAATCTTGTGACTCTGAGCACCTCTCAATCTTGTGACTCTGAGCACCTCTCAATCTTGTGACTCTGAGCACCTCTCAATCTTGTGACTCTGAGCACCTATCAATCTTGTGACTCTGAGCACCTCTCAATCTTGTGACTCTGAACACCTCTCAATCTTGTGACTCTGAGCACCTCTCAATCTTGTGACTCTGAGCACCTCTCAATCTTGTGACTCTGAGCACCTCTCAATCTTGTGACTCTGAGCACCTCTCAATCTTGTGACTCTGAGCACCTCTCAATCTTGTGACTCTGAGCACCTCTCAATCTTGTGACTCTGAGCACCTCTCAATCTTGTGACTCTGAGCACCTCTCAATCTTGTGACTCTGAACACCTCTCAATCTTGTGACTCTGAGCACCTCTCAATCTTGTGACTCTGAGCACCTCTCAATCTTGTGACTCTGAGCACCTCTCAATCTTGTGACTCTGAGCACCTCTCAATCTTGTGACTCTGAGCACCTCTCAATCTTGTGACTCTGAGCACCTCTCAATCTTGTGACTCTGAGCACCTCTCATCTTGTGACTCTGAACACCTCTCAATCTTGTGACTCTGAGCACCTCTCAATCTTGTGACTCTGAGCACCTCTCAATCTTGTGACTCTGAGCACCTCTCAATCTTGTGACTCTGAACACCTCTCAATCTTGTGACTCTGAGCACCTCTCAATCTTGTGACTCTGAACACCTCTCAATCTTGTGACTCTGACACCTCTCAATCTTGTGACTCTGAGCACCTCTCAATCTTGTGACTCTGAGCACCTCTCAATCTTGTGACTCTGAGCACCTCTCAATCTTGTGACTCTGAGCACCTCTCAATCTTGTGACTCTGAGCACCTCTCAATCTTGTGACTCTGAGCACCTCTCAATCTTGTGACTCTGAGCACCTCTCAATCTTGTGACTCTGAGCACCTCTCAATCTTGTGACTCTGAGCACCTCTCAATCTTGTGACTCTGAACACCTCTCAATCTTGTGACTCTGAGCACCTCTCAATCTTGTGACTCTGAGCACCTCTCAATCTTGTGACTCTGAGCACCTCTCAATCTTGTGACTCTGAGCACCTCTCATCTTGTGACTCTGAACACCTCTCAATCTTGTGACTCTGAGCACCTCTCAATCTTGTGACTCTGAGCACCTCTCAATCTTGTGACTCTGAGCACCTCTCAATCTTGTGACTCTGACACCTCTCTAGACACCTCTAGCTCTCAGTTACCAGGGTTACTCTCTCAGGCATCAGCCATCAAAGAAGCTCGTCGTCAAGCTGACGCGAAGGCCAAACGTGATGAGCAATTACGCCGTGAAGAACAATCGAGAAGGGAAGAACAGGCACGGCATGCTGCCGCTGAACAAGCTGCTGCTGTAAAGAGACGAGAACAGGAAAATGTTTGGGCAACAAAGGTGTCTAAATCACCTCCAGCGCAGGAGAACACGAATCCTTGGGCTAACATGGTTAGTGGAACAACTGGGGAAGTGGCCGGGGGGCACAACTTGGGGAGGGGGGGGGGACAACCTGGGGAGGGGGGAGGGGGGGCACAACTTGTTGTTGGTTTTCTTCAGTCGACATTCAAGTTTAGTTCTGTGCGGCTAGCTTTATAAAAGGAAAAATTAAGGGATTCGTACAGATTTACATAGATTAGAAGCATGACTACTTGTGCTGCTTGCTGGATACTGTCAGTGAGCAACCTCTTTTCCAAGCTGTTAAACAATTTACACATTTTGTAACTACACTACCACTGTTTCAGCCTAAAACGAATGTTACCAAATCTGCTACACGAACTCACCAACCCACCACGAAAACGTGGGGTAAACCTGATGCTGTGTCAATACCGCTCTCTCAAATTCAGCAAGATGAGGCCAAGATGAAGAAATCCGCCCCTGTAAGAACCTTTTATATGTTTCAGAACAACTTAAAATTTGCCAGAATTGGGTCATAGCAAAGTATCTCAAATTAGAAATTTATTCAAAGATGATTTTATGATTAGCTTTAATAAACAAATGTCCTCATTGTCCTCATTGTCCTCACTGTCCTCAGAGAACGCAAGCGCATCCTGAGCCAGTAGTATCTAGAGCTACAACATGGGCCACACAGAAGCAGCCCTCAAAGACCAGATCTCTGGCGGAGATTCAGCGCGAGGAGGAGAGAAGAACCACCCAGGAACAGAATCTTAACTACGTGAGTAACCATAGTAACCTCCAGGTAACCCAGGAACAGAATCTTAACTACGTAAGTGGGGGAGGTCGTGGTAACTTTTGCTGGCGTTGATTCGTAAGGTGGACTGATGTTTTGCGTGTTGTTTAATGAATGATCTGTATTGAAGGGAACGAATTTTAGGTTTCAAATATTTTGGAAACTTTGCGATTGTTCTGACATGGGGATATAAGGTTTCACATTCAGCCAGCATTTTCTGTAAAACTTCTAGAATCTTGAACTAACCCAACCCTCAACACAGGCCCAAAACAACGACTGGAACCCAGTAGCGGGAATGTTAGAAGATGATCCCAGACCTGCTCCCAAGAAACAGACCAAACCTCCGCCGAAGAAACCGCAACAGCAACAGCAACAGCAACCTAAAGCTCCCACTAAGTAAGTAGCTCTCAACTACGTAAGTAACCATAGTAACCTCCAGGTAACCCAGCAACAGGAGTGGTAACTTTTGCTTATCCCGCCTCTTGAAGTAGCTCTCAACTTTCATGTGCTTCTTCGGACAGGATCAACATTTATTATTGGTTTTGGTGATTTGCAATTTCTGATAAAGTGCTAACGTTAGCCAAGGAATATGGATACCACTTACTTTGTGTCCACAAATTGTTTTCGACACCCTGAATCTACTTTTGAAAGCTTCAATTATAGTGACCTTGAACAACCGCTTCTTTCCCCCGACTGCCCTGTTGGTGACCCTATGGTAACCAGTCAGTGACTGTTTATAACCGGATGTTGCCCTATGGTGACCAGTCAGTGACCGTTTATAACCGGATGTTGCCTCTGAACTGCCCTGTTGGTGATCCTATGGTAACCAGTCAGTGACCGTTTATAACCGAATGTTGCCCACAGTCAGTGACCGTTTATAACCGGATGTTGCCCACGACTGCCCTGTTGGTGATCCTATGGTAACCAGTCAGTGACCGTTTATAACCGGATGTTGCCCACAGTCAGTGACCGTTTATAACCGGATGTTGCCCACAGGAAGAAGAACAACCAGGCACCATTACTCGACATGTTTGCCAACTCTACCCCAAAGGACGAGTTTACAATCTGGTGTGAATCTCAAGTGTCGGGTTTCAAGAACCAGCACATAGACGGTAACTGAAATTACCATGGTAACTGTAGTAACCATGGTAACTGTAGTAATTATTTAATCTTACCCTAAAACGTGCATATTACTATCATTCTTGTGTGTTTTATTTCAGTTATTTCACTTTTACGCTTCTGTGGAAATCCTGAGCAACAGTTTAATGTCCGAACTTTTGATCACTTTTCTTCGTACCTGTTCGCTGGTATTTTGATTTAAAACATAAAAAACAGACAAATTCGATTAAATATTTGATTGACTAATTTATATTATATTTGATAAATTAAATTAAACAATCAATAACTCAGTTCCGACGTTTATTTCGTTTCTCCGTGATGTTGAGTCTCCGAGGGAGGTGCGAGAATACGTTGTCAGCTACCTGGGGGACACACTTTCAACTGACAAGTTCATACAGGTCAGATATTTTGATATAATTTTTACTTTTTTTACAATTAAACTTTCGTTTTCTTGCTTACGTTATAGTTGGTCTTTTAAAAGTACGTGTATAATACGGACACAGTGCCGCAGTGGGGAACACTTGCACAGTGGGGAACACTTGCACAGTGGGGACCACTTGCACAGTGGGGAACACTTGCACAGTGGGGAACACTTGCACAGTGGGGACCACTTGCACAGTGGGGACCACTTGCACAGTGGGGATCACTTGCACAGTGGGGATCACTTGCACAGTGTGGACCACTGCAGCACCACTGTGCTGTGGTCCAAGAAACAGTTATTTTATAGTGACAATCCCAAATTGATGAAAATCATCCCAAAGACGTGATTTTAGAGCTTAAAGTGAATTTCTGTCTTCAAGACTTCACAACCTCTTACCAAAATTGGCATTATCTTAGTTTGCCGATTGGTATACTAAACTGTTATATTTTACCAAATGGGCTCTGCACTAACATAATCTTACTATATATAAAGCGAGACGATATATATGGATGTGTTTATCCGTACCATTTTACTGACACCACGGCATCAACTTTAACGCGACTTTCCGCAAAAACCGTAAAAGATATACAACTGATACTTTTTTGACTGGGTCAAATGCTTTAATGGCCTCCAAATCAGCATGAAAAAATAAAAAATTGGCCAAGGAATAGGAGTTTTAGAGCCCAAAATTTGAACCCCCAAGTGGTGTCAAAAACGCGAATTAAATAGGTAATAATTATTTAGTCTCTTGAGTCTTGACACTATTTTAGGGTTATACCTTTATACGGGTTCCTGCTAGTATTATGTAATATGTATACTAAACTATTCATGACATCCGACAGAAGACTCATTTCTAACCGCTCCAACCCGCCATTATTATGATTATGTCACTCATACAGAAACCAGATGGCCGCACAAACCCCCACGTGACTAAACGCCGCCGCGCAAACCCCCACGTGACTAAACGCCGCGCATTATTTGTTACCAAGTCATATTATTCCGTAATGTTACCACCGAACAACCCCTCATTTTATGCGTCTCTCTTGAATGTGCCAGATGGTCCTGATGTCTCTTTCGTGTTATTTGGGGAAGTCAGTCAGGTTTAACTCCTGGTTGTTTCGTAATGATGACCAGGTGTGGGATGTTAGGTAATATGTAAATATGTAAAGTTAAACTGTACTCCTGTTTTATACGGGGTGATATGGAGATGTTGGAGATGTGCCAATAACTGTCAAGGTAGGCTGGTTCCTGCTTATCTACAATATCTGCCGGGATCGTAATGTTGGTCAAAGCTTCTCATAGATCATCTAAGATGGATGACGAATGTAATTCGCATGCAATGATTAAGATTATGGTTTTTTAAATGCTGAACTTATTCGCAAACTGCAAATGGTACGATGTAAAGTTAATGGATATTATCGCCTGCATCGCCTCTCCCCTGCGCACGCCCCTGATATTATCCTTCCACTTTTGAGATCATTAGAAAATGGATAGTTTTCGTGCGGTACCATTAATATTATATATATATATATATTATTAACCAGGTTACAATAAACGACCAAATTTCTATTTAACCTGGTTTAATTTCAGGAATTTATAGCTAAGAGGAAGACGGCTAACAACAAAGGAGCAGCTCCTGATACAGCTCAGGTAGCAACACTTCTCTAGATTATTAGTTATTTCATTATTAATAATAATTAATTAGTTATTTCATTATTAATAATAATTGCTCCTATCGCTTGTCAGTTGTCAAACATTTGTTTTAACTCCCAACTAACAACTCAAAACTTCCCAGGCTAACAACACAAACAACAAAGGAAATGCAGGAGGAGCTCAACAGGCTACCCAACCACAGACCACCTCTAAACGCGGTAAACGCAAGAAGATGCAGAAAGTAAACGCTGCTTCACTCCTTGGAATCAACTGTACGGCAAGCAGTGACGCGCGCAACAGAGGTGACATCGACAGCGTGGTCATCCAATAATATTTAGATGTTACCATGGTTACCACCTAGATGATGGAGCGGGAAAATTTCCCGAAAGAGGCGGGACCCCGGGCTTCTTCTCACTTTTCTAACATGGTCGTTTTGATTGTTTAGAGTCGGTGTTTTGGATCGGCAGTTGAGATCTGTAATTGGTTTCTGATTAAATGAAATTAAAGTGTAGTTCATTTAGATTTCATTGTTTTAATTTTACAGTTAAAAGACTTAGAGATGTCTTGAAGTACATAATAAAGTATTTCACGCCGTCACGGTGCTAACTTTTGTTTTACTACCAGTGCCACACTAGATTTCCCAGGGCCAACCAATTTCTGCTCCCCTGCTCAGAATACAAATTACAGCTGACCCCGTGAATTTGTCATGAGATCCCCTCCCCACTCTCACTCACATGATAATTATCACAGACAATCCAATTCCATATCTTCCATAATAATATCTGAAGAAAGTCCTAGACACAAGGTCCTCTGCGGAACATCTGCTACACCACACGGAACTAACCAGTCATAGTCTCGAGATCACCCCATAGTTACACCACTAGTTACCACTAGTTACCACTAGTTACCACTAGTTACCACTAGTTACCTACCTCCGCAGAACATCCACGGAATTAGTCTCGACATCACCCCATATCCCGAGCACAACCTGCCCGTCATATTGACATTGTCACCGCTTATTATCAGACCGATATAACGTCCGGAGTTGCGCGCTTTGTAGGAGCCCACGTGGGCACATCACGTGACCTTAGGAGCCCACGTGCCGGTTCAGCTGGCGACCAGGACAGGTTATCAGATTGGGGTGATACTAACTACTTGTTAAAGGTTGGACAAGTTGTCGTGAACGGCACCTCGTCCCTTTGTTCCTTCTGTCAGTCGAGTACTACAGCTGAAGAAATAATAGGAAGCTACCCGCAATGTTATTCCGTGTGATACAGTTTCAGAGATAGTAGATGTAAGTTGGGGGCCAGTAGGGCTAGCTTAAGTTGGGGCCCCAGTAGGGCTAGCTTAGTGTAATATGTAAGTTGGGGGCCCCAGTAGGGCTAGCTTAGTGTAAGATGTAAGTTGGGGGCCAGTAGGGCTAGCTTAGTGTAAGATGTAAGTTGGGGGCTTGCCCCAGTAGGGCTAGCTTAGTGTAAGATGTAAGTTGGGGGCCAGTAGGGCTAGCTTAGTGTAAGATGTAAGTTGGGGGCTTGCCCCAGTAGGGCTAGCTTAGTGTAAGATGTCAGTTGGGGGCTTGCCCCAGTAGGGATAGCTTAGTGTAAGATGTAAGTTGGGGGCCAGTAGGGCTAGCTTAGTGTAAGATGTAAGTTGGGGGCTTGCCCCAGTAGGGCTAGCTTAGTGTAAGATGTCAGTTGGGGGCCCCCAGTAGGGCTAGCTTAGTGTAAGATGTAAGTTGGGGGCCAGTAGGGCTAGCTTAGTGTAAGATGTAAGTTGGGGGCTTGCCCCAGTAGGGCTAGCTTAGTGTAAGATGTAAGTTGGGGGCCAGTAGGGCTAGCTTAGTGTAAGATGTAAGTTGGGGGCTTGCCCCAGTAGGGCTAGCTTAGTGTAAGATGTAAGTTGGGGGCCAGTAGGGCTAGCTTAGTGTAAGATGTAAGTTGGGGGCCATTAGGGCTAGCTTAGTGTAAGATGTTAGTTGGGGGCCAGTAGGGCTAGCTTAGTGTAAGATGTAAGTCGGGGGCCAGTAGGGCTAGCTTAGTGTAAGATGTAAGTTGGGGGCCAGTAGGGCTAGCTTAGTGTAAGATGTAAGTTGGGACTTGGGGGCCAGTAGGGCTAGCTTAGTGTAAGATGTAAGTTGGGGGCCCCAGTATGGCTAGCTTAGTGTAAGATGTAAGTTGGGGGCTTGCCCCAGTAGGGCTAGCTTAGTGTAAGATGTAAGTTGGGGGCCAGTAGGGCAAGCTTAGCTACTTTTAGCTTTTTAGTTGCAACAGTTCCCTCGGAGGCACTTACAAAACCTGTTGGGCGGGGGGGGGGGGGGGGCTAGTTGTCCTAGATCTCTATGACTACCATTTTAATAATATATATATAACAATATAATTTACAATAATGCGACAAGATTTGAATCATCAATTAATTGAGTCCATGGAACTCACAATTAGCTAAGCTTTGATACAAAGCATGGTAGATATAACTTGTCTTCATCACGCAGACTCTACAAACATTCTTCAGTGTTCAGCTCTTAACTTTTGTAAACTCTAAGGCCCTTTAGTTGATACCACCTCGTGTTAGTACTCCTTCATAAACACATGAACACCTACGTGCTCCGTAATCGAGGGAACTATTCCTGCACTCCTTTATAAACTTTACCGGTAGTTAGCTGATATTTGACTTGTCGGCGCCAGTCGTGAAGGTGTACTGTTCTCATAGCTGACACGCTCTTTACAAAGTAAGAAAGTAACCAAGGTAACGAGACTAAAGGAGTTTATAGCGCCTCTATACAGTTTGTATGGTTTGTCCTCGACTTAATTTAATTTATTAATTTCATGCTGTTCTAGGGATAGAACAATTATTTTAAATAGCTGTTCAAGATATAATTTATTAGAAATTATGTTGTTTTTAGCGCCTTTGTCACTATATTTATATAATTAGTATAACTAACTAATGTACCGTAGCTGTGTACCCAGTAACCATGGTAACACCCAGTAACCATGGTAAAACACTGCAGACTCGTTGTTAATTGTTTTACTCCTTCGGTTGCCAAGTTTTAGTTATAATGGGTGATTGGTAATTGATATCCAGGTATCCGACTGGAAGTGGATATGGGCATTAAATTTAAAATAATTTCCAGCCAAGAATACGAAAGTTTTCCCCTCTTTCTTATTTTTTTTTGGCCTCGGATGTTCAATGTCTCCTTTTTCTCTGTCCCTGCAATTATACCAGTGTAACATCCTCACTTTAAAAAACACTACTATACTGATCATAACATCGTAACAAGTTTCTGGTATACTAATACTATATCCTCACTTTAAAGTTTCTGGTATATCCTCACTTTAAAAAACACGAACGTCAACTGTCGTCGCCTGTATTTGTAGTCGTACATCTAAATGATCCTTAATTATAAGATATATATACTTAATTAGGATATAACTAGTCGTTAATTACCTAAAAACATTACTCCCAAACGTTACTATTAAGTATCCACCTTTTCAAATTTGACCTCAAACACTCACACCATTACACCATGCAACCGCTCTTATGTATTGACATTGTTTTGATCGCTGAGAACATTATTTCTTCAATATCTCTAGATTTTAAGCTCCATGCAGTGGTTGTTATCTCTACTTTGTACTTGTTTATCTCCCATTGTCCTGACCTAAATTAATTCATCTACTTGTCAACAAATTAGAGAATAATGTCACCTTCACAGTTCTAGATCAGACCAAGATTTGTCTCTAAATTGATCACTACTATTATTATATTCATTAATTCTAGTTTAACAGATCTCAGCTATTCATCATATTATGGCCCAAGATTATATTTTTTACTATTAATACAATCCTCGCATAACTGAAATTGTTTTTAACTTATTTCTTAAATTCTTGCTTATATTTACAAATATGAGAATGTCTCTGAGTCTGGATTAGACGCACGGTTGCAGTATAGTAAGGGGCCGTTCACATCTTACGTAATCACTTCTTGAAAAACGTTTACGTAATATGTGAACTCTGTACTCTGTGCCCTGTGCTCTGTACTTTGTACTCTGTGCTCTATGCTCTGTGCATGCTTTCTTATCTGACAACATTTGGAGGCAAACAATAATCCAGAATCCTATTGCTATACCAATCCCATAACCACGACCATAGTATAGTAGCAGCTGCACATGCTCAGAAATCCGGCTCAGTTTCAAATTAGGCAGCATTAAATTGAACTGACTGTCGCCAAACTACCCTTCTATATAACACAATTATTGATTCTACAGAACAAAATAAAATATAATCCTAGTATAGTAGTAGGAACCCTGTCATGTATGACTATGGTTATGAAGCTGCTCAGTGAGTGACAATATATTAATTCTCTCCCCGCTGCAGGAGCAGCTGTGCACCCAGTAACCATGGTAACACATCCCCATGGAGATGAAAGCCTCCTACTAACCACAGAGTCACGCTCTGTGACTCTTCAAAACGCGTCATTAATTTAGACAGCCTCACCCTGACCTCTACCTGATCTCCCTCCTCTCCTGATCTCTCTACCTGGGTTTAATATTCAATTACATAATTTGATCACGTGAGAGTTGCCTGAGATCAGGTTGACCTATTCCTCGGAGCCGTTGTCAGGTGTACTTTGTATCATGTGCCCCTCGTATGAGTCAGGCCTTTTGATAATTATGCAGTTGGGAGTTGAACTTGAACTTCTTGGACTCTTTCAGTATGGTTCGGGGCTTATGAACGAATTCTGGAATAATAATAATGGAAAGATGCTACATATCCAACTTAATAATAAGCTGCAGTTAACTGCAGAACACCAGCTGCAGTTAACTGCAGTACACGTACCAGCTGCTCTCATCACAAATTAAACTTATCAATTGGCCATCCAATGTGAACAGAACTATTATATGTCCTTTATTTGTTGGAAAATTGAGGTTAACATATTTTCTCAGAATCAGTCTTTTGACTCTCCTGAACAATTTATTTACCACCTCAAAAACCTATCTTCTCCTAGAGCTTTTATCCATTTCACCTCAAATTTGGAACTTATGTTCCTGACATAAATTTAAAAGTTTCTCAGCATATCTCAGCTTTGGAGCAAGATATCATGAATCTTTACATAAAAAAAACTCAAAATACCTTGAAGAACATTGTTGCCAAGGTTGACAAGGTTCTAAATCATAAACTGAAAAAGAAGATAGATTTTGAACACAATTTCATTTAAAGTTTTCATTTACAATAGAATTACAGGTAAACCTCAAAATTCAACGCGCGATATCTTCAAATAGGAAACTTTGTTTTCGGTAAGGACAAAAGCATTTGAAAATTTAGATCGAGCTCTACAACATATCTCAAAATCTCAAAATTGACCTCGGACCCCCCCCCCCCTGTGGCCTTAACTGCAGTACACCAGCTGCAGTTAACTGCAGTACACCAGCTGCAGTTAACTGCAGTACACCAGCTGCAGTTAACTGCAGTACACCAGCTGCAGTTAACTGCAGTACACCAGCTGCAGTTAACTGCAGTACACCAGCTGCAGTTAACTGCAGTACACCAGCTGCAGTTAACTGCAGTACACCAGCTGCAGTTAACTGCAGTACACCAGCTGCAGTTAACTGAAGAACACCAGCTACAGTTAACTGCAGTACACCAGCTGCAGTTAACTGCATTACACCAGTTGCAGTTAACTGCATTACACCAGCTGCAGTTAACTGCATTACACCAGCTGCAGTTAACTGCAGTACACCAGCTGCAGTTAACTGAAGAACACCAGCTGCAGTTAACTGCAGTACACCAGCTGCAGTTAACTGCATTACACCAGCTACAGTTAACTGCAGTACACCAGCTGCAGTTAACTGAAGAACACCAGCTGCAGTTAACTGCAGTACACCAGCTGCAGTTAACTGCATTACACCAGTTGCAGTTAACTGCATTACACCAGCTGCAGTTAACTGCATTACACCAGCTGCAGTTAACTGCAGTACACCAGCTGCAGTTAACTGCAGTACACCAGCTGCAGTTAACTGCAGTACACCAGCTGCAGTTAACTGCAGTTAACTGCAGTACACAAGCTGCAGTTGGAAGTGTTTTAAATTTTAATGCCGAATAGTGATGATAAGTTTAAATGGTCTTGATACATTGATAGTACATACCTTCACTGGTATTGTTAAAGGATCGTAATGAGAAGATTTTTTCATAGTCTTTTCATTTTTGAAGATTTATATCCATGTTAGCTATAGCTATAGGGTGACAACCCTTGTGTTTGCAAGTCTAGAATGGCTTGTAACCATAGTTACCTAGGGTTATCTTAGCCAGACATGAGGAAACGTTACATTCGCAGCTATACAATTTACATGCATGTATAAATACTCCTTTATAAATACTCCTTAAATACCGTTACCACATCACACGGATCCAGAAAATAGAATATCTCACAATCCCGCGAAGTATGAAGTTCCCGCGAAGTAAGTGGTATTTTAACACTACAAGTTTAGAAGTGATTTCTGAACTACCGTTACAGAAACAAAACGTGATACGTGGACTTTATTCTTCACGGCGCTTCCTTTCCTCGCTATACCTCTTACTCTAGATATATCTATATATCTCTCACTCTAGATACTTATATATCTGTCAGCGAATTTATTTTGTTTTTCACTTCCAGGCTGGTTTCCAGTACGTCTCACTATTTCAAGTTGTCTCCGTTTTCCCCGTGTTATATGACTTGAAGTTGAAAAATCCTGTCTAACGGTAACCATATTACCTAGTGTTGAGATGTAACCATGGTAACACATCGGGAGCAGGACTATTGAGCGGAGGACTGTTGAGCGTAGGACTGTAGAGCGGTGAAGGTCGGAAGTAGGACTGTAGAGCGGTGTCAAATCGCCAGGGTAGGACTCTAGAGCGGCCGCCCACAACATGAGGACTTTAGAGCGGTACGATCCTAGAATGAGGACTGTAGAGCGGTGGACTGTTGAGCGGTGGACTGTAGGCCGGTGAAGGTCGGAAGTAGGACTGTAGAGCGGCCCTCCCTTATAGATCCCATAACATGAGGACTCTAGAGCGGTACCCTCCTATAACATGAGGACTCTATAGCGGTTGAAATTAGAAGATTGAACACTCAACGAAGCTAAGTTATACATTGTAACTCGTGATTGATTATGGTCAACTTTTACTTTATTAAAGAGTCATGGAGTTAATGAACATTTTCATTTACTTATTTTAAATATTTCATTACTAGTGTATCTTTATTTAATATTATTGGTCGGTCTCAACGTCTTCCAAAAATTTGAATATGTTTTTAAACTCGTAATCAAAAGCACATGTGATATTAGGATGATAAAATCGATAAAACTTATTAATATTACAAACAATTACGAAAAATCAATACTATAGTTAACAAATATCAAAATAACAATTCACTCCTCAGCCATCACATTTCGCAGCATGTCCAGGTGTGAGACGAGGTCCTGATCATCGTATACTTCAACTAGGTGGGCTAGTCGGCGGTCCTTCGTGATTTGACGGGCTCGTTTAGCAGGAGGAGCGTCCCCGTAGCTCTCCTTGAGTATCATCTCATCCGTCGTGGACTGTTCCACGTAAACAGCTTGTAGGAAGTTCCAGATGGTAGGATGAGAGTGACCCACCATGGCTGCAAACTTTCTGTTGAAGGCCTCTGCGTAGTTGTTCGTCTTGTTGAGGTTGCAATAAGTCCGCTCGACGAGGTTCCAGGATTGAGGAGGAAATCCTAACAAGATATCGCACTGCGATGGGATCTGATCTGAATCAGTCCCGTCACCAGATTGATGAACATGAGATATCCTTAGTAGGCGCTAAAGCGTCACACGATGCGATCCTCATTCCTAAATGATCTGCACGAACTTGATCGGTACTCTGCTTAGCGAAATCACATTGATACGAACAATTCACTAAAATACCGAAGACACGTTTTACATTTTTGAGTAGCAGGGGAATATTTCAATCATTTGGAAGACGTTGAGACCGACCAATAATCTTAAATTAAGTTACACTAGTAATGAAATATTTAAAATAAGTAAATGAAAATGTTCATTAACTCCATGACTCTTTAATAAAGTAAAAGTTGACCATAATCAATCACGAGTTACAATGTATAACTTAGCTTCGTTGAGTGTTCAATCTTCAAATTTCAACCGCTATAGAGTCCTCATGTTATAGGAGGGTACCGCTCTAGAGTCCTCATGTTATAGGAGGGTACCGCTCTAGAGTCCTCATGTTATGGGATCTATAAGGGAGGGCCGCTCTACAGTCCTACTTCCGACCTTCACCGGCCTACAGTCCACCGCTCAACAGTCCACCGCTCTACAGTCCTCATTTTAGGATCGTACCGCTCTAAAGTCCTCATGTTGTGGGCGGCCGCTCTAGAGTCCTACCCTGGCGATTTGACACCGCTCTACAGTCCTACTTCCGACCTTCACCGCTCTACAGTCCTACGCTCAACAGTCCTCCGCTCAATAGTCCTACAGCCAACACATCCCCCTGTGAGCCGCGTAAAATAAGAATGATTGAAGAAAAAATAAATCTACATCATCATATTATAGCAGTCATTGACTTTGAGTCAAAATCATCAATTATTTGTACAAAGAGAATTTGAGCGGTCAATCGTTTGACCGCTCAAAATTTGTTTATACAGCGCAGCCTTTAAGCTCGAGTTAAAGACTTCGGTCTCAACTTGAAAGATCTCAAGTTAATTATGTTTCTACGGAAAAAGTCAATCCTATTCTGCCGAATGGTGACGTTTGCAGTGTGTCTATTTCTTCCTGTTTGGTCTATTAAAGCAACTCTACCCTAGACGAACTCTATTTTGTAAGTCTCATTAAGTTTCTTCTTTAACGTATTATATCGGAATGTGACCAAACTTTTCGCTACAAAGTATACGTAAAATGAAGCAATAATACGAATTTTTTATATTCTTTAGTCCTGCAATAACGATCAATACAAGCTAGATAACACTAGGTAACTATGGTTACAAGCTAGATAACACTAGGTAACTATGGTTACAAGCTAGATAACACTAGGTAACTATGGTTACAAGCTAGATAACACTAGGTAACTATGGTTACAAGCTAGATAACACTAGGTAACTATGGTTACAAGCTAGATAACACTAGGTAACTATGGTTACAAGCTAGATAACACTAGGTAACTATGGTTACAAGCTAGTTAACACTAGGTAACTATGGTTACAAGCTAGTTAACACTAGGTAACTATGGTTACAAGCTAGATAACACTAGGTAACTATGGTTACAAGCTAGATAACACTAGGTAACTATGGTTACAAGCTAGTTAACACTAGGTAACTATGGTTACAAGCTAGATAACACTAGGTAACTATGGTTACAAGCTAGATAACACTAGGTAACTATGGTTACAAGCTAGATAACACTAGGTAACTATGGTTACAAGCTAGATAACACTAGGTAACTATGGTTACAAGCTAGATAACACTAGGTAACTATGGTTACAAGCTAGATAACACTAAGTAACTATGGTTACAAGCTAGATAACACTAGGTAACTATGGTTACAAGCTAGATAACACTAGGTAACTATGGTTACAAGCTAGATAACACTAGGTAACTATGGTTACAAGCTAGATAACACTAGGTAACTATGGTTACAAGCTAGATAACACTAGGTAACTATGGTTACAAGCTAGATAACACTAGGTAACTATGGTTACAAGCTAGATAACACTAGGTAACTATGGTTACAAGCTAGATAACACTAGGTAACTATGGTTACAAGCTAGATAACACTAGGTAACTATGGTTACAAGCTAGATAACACTAGGTAACTATGGTTACAAGCTAGATAACACTAGGTAACTATGGTTACAAGCTAGATAACACTAGGTAACTATGGTTACAAGCTAGTTAACACTAGGTAACTATGGTTACAAGCTAGTTAACACTAGGTAACTATGGTTACAAGCTAGATAACACTAGGTAACTATGGTTACAAGCTAGTTAACACTAGGTAACTATGGTTACAAGCTAGTTAACACTAGGTAACTATGGTTACAAGCTAGTTAACACTAGGTAACTATGGTTACAAGCTAGTTAACACTAGGTAACTATGGTTACAAGCTAGATAACACTAGGTAACTATGGTTACAAGCTAGATAACACTAGGTAACTATGGTTACAAGCTAGATAACACTAGGTAACTATGGTTACAAGCTAGTTAACACTAGGTAACTATGGTTACAAGCTAGATAACACTAGGTAACTATGGTTACAAGCTAGTTAACACTAGGTAACTATGGTTACAAGCTAGATAACACTAGGTAACTATGGTTACAAGCTAGATAACACTAGGTAACTATGGTTACAAGCTAGATAACACTAGGTACATTTTAGGTAGTTGTTTGATCTTGGTTGCACAGATTAGCTTTGATTTGTATTTAATTACTCAGTGGTATGTTGATCTAATGAATCCCCCAAATGTGGACCCAATTTAAAGAACCAATATCTTAAACCAGGAAATTGTATTTAGGTTAAACCTATTACCTGCAAGATCACAGGTCCTCCGAAATTTTGTATCTGGCCAAAGTGATTTATTAATATTTAATTTTATTGATAAGTTTTGCACTTTTTGCTAGTTACGCTCCATCATCTGCCTGATAAGACTGTATAGATCCTGTAACCATGGTAGCACATCCCCCTGTTATAGATGAGGATCAGACCTGTATTTTGCTAGATTAAACATTACCTGGGGACCCCAGGCACATCTTCACATCTTGGTCACATGTTCGTAACGTTCACCACGGCTCCAATAGTGTTCCTCGTGTTAAAGTATAAATCAGTCGATAAGACAAGATGTTACCTTATCTGAACCGCAGGATTGGCCCCCTCACTTGCGATGATGCGTGATTTTCGCGATTTGCAATACAAATAGTGTAATTTTAGAAATATTCCGGTGAACATATGACAGCTAATATTCCCTAATATTTAAGTCACCAGATGTGCTCAGAATCTCATGCTTCGTATGGTACGGTCAGTTCACAATTGTAACTATGGTAACCAGTAACTATAGTAACTAGTAGTAACTAGTAGTAACAATTGTTTAGATGTTTGTTATCTATTGTTTCCACTTTCATTCAGCTACGGAGCTATTATAGTTCGTGTGTTGGATGTTTTCTCCGTCAATTCTGAAGAAAGATAAAAGCGTTCGCAGACTATACGTTTATCTTTGTTCTGTAAAAAACGTTAGAAAGTCGTGGCATTATTTATAGTTGGCTGTGAATTCGGTCACCTGATCATTTTCAATATTGATTAGTTTTAAGATGATCATTGGTCAAGGTTTGGCAGTGAAAATGATTTGTGTACGTCGTCGGTCTAGCCATTAACTAGTCATTAATTAGCCATTAACTAGTCATTAATTAGTCATTAATTAGCCATTAATTAGTCATTAGTCACTTAAAAAAGTAAGTAATTAGTCATCGAGGTTTAATCTTCTGCGTCTTTCCTGTTAGAAAATGTTTTCAGGTCAATTTGATTTATAGATCCTTTTTTATTTTCTCTGAAGGGCATTATTATAATAACTTAATTATAATATTATTATTATAATAACTTAAGCTCCATTGTTTTGTCCATCTCATTGCGTCTGAGTCAGACTCTCGACATTATTAAGACTCTTAGTCTTATACCTCGCGCTACTGTTACTAGTTACTGGTTACCATAGTTACTGTACAAAACCTCGCGCTACTGTTACTAGTTACTATAGTTACTGGTTACCTTAGTTACTGTACAAAACCTCGCGCTACTGTTACTAGTTACTATAGTTACTGGTTACCTTAGTTACTGTACAAAACCTCGCGCTACTGTTACTAGTTACTATAGTTACTGGTTACCTTAGTTACTGTACAAAACCTCGCGCTACTGTTACTAGTTACTATAGTTACTGGTTACCTTAGTTACTGTACAAAACCTCGCGCTACTGTTACTAGTTACTATAGTTACTGGTTACCTTAGTTACTGTACAAAACCTCGCGCTACTGTTACTAGTTACTATAGTTACTGGTTACCATAGTTACTGTACAAAACCTCGCGCTACTGTTACTAGTTACTATAGTTACTGGTTACCATAGTTACTGTACAAAACCTCGCGCTACTGTTACTAGTTACTATAGTTACTGGTTACCATAGTTACTGTACAAAACCTCGCGCTACTGTTACTAGTTACTATAGTTACTGGTTACCATAGTTACTGTACAAAACCTCGCGCTACTGTTACTAGTTACTATAGTTACTGGTTACCTTAGTTACTGTACAAAACCTCGCGCTACTGTTACTAGTTACTATAGTTACTGGTTACCTTAGTTACTGTACAAAACCTCGCGCTACTGTTACTAGTTACTATAGTTACTGGTTACCATAGTTACTGGTTACCATAGTTACTGTACAAAACCTCGCGCTACTGTTACTAGTTACTATAGTTACTGGTTACCTTAGTTACTGTACAAAACCTCGCGCTACTGTTACTAGTTACTATAGTTACTGGTTACCATAGTTTCTGTACAAAACCTCGCGCTGTTCACCGGCTCACCTCTGAAGTTCCATGTGATTTGATAATAATTATGGTTGCTTGCGGAGTGTTACACAGCATTAACAACGTTACACCCTACTTCAGTAGACATATCCAGTGTGCGTGAGAACGTGTGGCTTCGTAGTTCATCTTCCCCACATGTTCATGTTACTAGTATGTAGTGTTTGATAGCATTATTATTAGTAGTTATACACATGTTTGTTATATCTTATCGTTATATCTCTTGACTTTAAAGTGGTACTGATAATGTCTAACGCCCACGTGTTTGATATCTGCATATTTTTACTGATTTAGCTACATTCTAATCATTCGCATTGTTCGTCTCATTCCAAGGACAACGAAATCTAAATATCCCGGAACTAGATCGCCGTGAGAGGTCCGCCCTGCAGATATCAGTATCACATTGTACGTGTGTTTTGTTGGAATCTGATCTGCTGTAGATCTGTCTAGACGGGTTAGCTGGTCATTGGTAGTGGTAACTATGGTTACATTGGTAGTGGAACAACTCTTCGTTCAGGGTCGCTGCAGACCACCGCTCAAATTAAGATTTCAAACATCGGATAGGGGACGTCGGTTAGTGTTGGGTTGTTTTTTGTATTGAACCTGCTCAACTTGGGCCTACAACTTTTTTCAGCTGATTATCGATAAATTGAAACGGAAATCTATACTTACAGCAATGACTAATCAAGCTCTACAAAAAAAGGCCACAGGAATTTGAAGAGTCTCAGTTCTCATCCTGATTGCTTCAAAGTCCTCTGAATACCTCCTAAAGTTTCTTGAATCTGACTTCCTCAATCATTTAGTGACAGATTGAAGCAATATCTTGATAGATTTTAAGTCTCTAGGTTTGACATGTGTCTCATGTTACCATGGTTACAAGGCAATGTCTCAATTTAAAGAAGAACAAGTGTCTCTCAAGTCTCAGCTAATTACTGTTCGCAGTGTCATTTTAAATCCTCTCACGATATTTCTCTCACCGGCCTGAAATTGAGCCCTGAGGGCTGAGTTACGTATAAAAGACGCGCGCACGTGCGTCATATTGTGATAAGTTTGTGCAGTTTCGTTTACATTTCGTTTTGTCTTATCACATTATTTTCAGTACATAAAATCTCTTTTGTAAAAATATGAACTTGTACTTACTTTACTGGGGGTCGTTCACATAATATTACGTAATCAGCCGAGGGGGCCGGGGGAGGGGGGTAAAAATTGTCCAAAAAGTGATAACATAATAATATGTGAATGACCCCTTAGGCCTGCACCAATGAACTCCCGTTTGTGTCGTACCATCTTCCTCCAGTGTTTGTGGTCACTAGCCATCTCGCTCGCTCCTTCTAGATCTATATCATTGTTTCCTGAAAACGCTGCAGCATCTTCCAGCAAACATTTCATCTACTCTAGTGTTACTTACTAATAATTCCAGTTCTTTCTAAAAAATATAGGACTAATTGTTTTATTCGAATTTTTTTTATTTTGATATTTTAGAGGGGCTAAAAGTTTAACTTTAAGCTTTTAAGTACCATGGCAACTATATATAGTTATACCTTTATACTATGCAACATGCAATAAAACCATGGCAACCATGAAATGGAGGTTTCATTTAAAACGTTTCGCGTTAACTCGAGGAGATTGGTCGTGCAGATACAGTACCTAATATAAACTTATAACGAAACTTATAAACTTATAACGAAACGCCCAGGCCTGTAATAACTATACTAACTACTGTCTTTACTGATTATACTCAATACCTGGCACATTGCCATACAGTGGGACTCATGACTTGGTACACTGTATAGTAGTACCATGTCACTGGTACACTGTGTCACTGGTACACTGTATAGTAGTACCATGTCACTGGTACACTGTATAGTAGTCACTGCTTCACTGGTAGTCGGGGCACTTTCTACAGACCGTCATATTTATTCTATCCAATAATACGTTGATATTTGACAAGGCTTATACGTCAGATTTCAGAGACGTGCTTCTTGTTGAGATCCCTGGGGATCGTTTATCATCGTCAATCATTTCAGTTTTACTGCATCGTAGTAAAACTTGCAGGTCGTAAACAATCATTTAAGTTCACGTTGTATTCAATCTGTCCAGTCGTAAAGATTGGTTCAGACGCCGTTCAGATAATTTTACGAGTATTTCAACAGTGGTACACTGTATAGTAGTACCATGTGTACAGTGAGTGCCGACTTTATACAAGTTACTGCAGCAGTTTTGCGCTGCATGACCTATTATACAGACCGCGACCATCTGCAAGTCAACCAATTCTCCGCTCACTAATGCTCTCAGCTCTCCCCTCATTCCACCCTTCCTCACAGTACCTTCCCTCACATACCCTCTCAGCTCCTCTCAGAGTCACTCCCTCAGCAAGCAACCCTCACTATCCAGATCATCCACTCTTAATGTAACTATAGTAACTAGTTACTATAGTTACTGGTTACCATAGTTACCACCCTTAATGATCTATCTGTAACTTTTTAATGAGCCATTGCTCCAGCTTACAGTGTATCGTGTCATGTGTTTTGACGTTGTTTCGTGTTTTTGTGGAGTTGTATTAAACACATTGACATTTGATCTCTCGTTATTATTTACTAATAACCACAGTCTTACGACATGGTTTCAAGTCACGTACAATTTTTGGTGGTCATTGGTTGACAACTCTAACAAAAACTCGATGTAAGTTTTTTGTGATGAATTATAGAATTATGGCTCGGCAAGCTATTGGTAATTATTATTGTTCAGATTAACTGTTTCATAATTTTCCAAACTGCAGACCGATCTTGTTCTACATTGGTTTAATACTGGTTACATTCTAAACACGTATGCTAGTCACAATTCACCTGTAACTAGTATACGTGAATAGTGTAATATAACTTTATTAAATAACTTTATTAAATAACCGGTAAAAATAAAATAAATACCCAGTGTTAGACCTGTGTACAACTACTGTTGTATTACTATTTTAAACTACTTACTGTTGTATTACTATGTATTACTATTGCTGTATTTTAAAGGATGATGTTACTAGCACTGATCCAGTCAGTACTAATGCGATCAGTTGAAGTTATAAACTTACAGTTGAACTGAGGTACACCCTGTCAGGTGTCCAATACTCCGATACAACCAGCTCAATCTTCACAAGGTAAAGCACATAATTATTATCAGTAACATCATCCTTTAAAATACAGCTCAATCTTCACATAATTATTACCGTTAAACTAATATAAAACTAAAGTAATTCTCAAAGATCATATCTTTATATAGCTCAATATTCTGTCACGAATACATGACGTCATGCTTGTCAGTTATATATACATATATAACACACGTCACCTGTATATATATATATGCAGGTGACGTGTATAATAGTAGCTCAGAACGGTGGTTAAAGAGTGGTGAAGTGTGTCCACTATCCGATCTCTCTGTTCGTGAAGTTAATCCAGACTCCGCAAGCAATCCAGTGCAATTTACTGGGACTAAGCCGTGTCTAACTCTAAGACTCCGCAAGCAATCCTCGCGCTATAGACCGATACGCCAGCTTCCCTCGTGTAGTTAATTCCTATCCACATTAATTCCCATTCTCTGGAGTCTGGTTACCCTGGTTACTCTGGTTACTCTGGTTACTCTGCTGGTTACCCTGGTTACCCTGGTTACTCTGGTTACTCTGCTGGTTACCCTGGTTACCCTGGTTACTCTGGTTACTCTGGCAGTGTAGTTAATTCTCTGGAGTCTGGACCGACCCAAATTGTTAATTTTGATAGCTGTAACATTTCCAAGTAGCTGAGCTTATTTTTGTAGAAGTTTTCCTGTGGTTGTAGTCATCACCTGCACAAGGTTTTCCGGGAGCAGGACTATTGAGCGGTGGACTGTTGAGCGTAGGACTGTAGGTCGGTGAAGGTCGGAAGTAGGACTGTAGAGCGGTGTCAAATCGCCAGGGTAGGACTCTAGAGCGGCCGCCCTTATAGATCTCACAACATGAGGACTTTAGAGCGGTACGATCCTAAAATGAGGACTGTAGAGCGGTGGACTGTTGAGCGGTGGACTGTAGGCCGGTGAAGGTCGGAAGTAGGACTGTAGAGCGGCCCTCCCTTATAAATCCCATAACATGAGGACTCTAGAGCGGTATCCTCCTATAACATGAGGACTCTATAGCGGTTGAAAATTTGAAGATTGAACACTCAACGAAGCTAAGTTATACATTGTAACTCGTGATTGATTATGGTCATGAAATTCTAGGATGATAACTTTATTTAAGAGTCATACCATACCTTTGAAATCCTAACAAGATATCGCACTGCGATGGGATCTGATCTGAATCAGTCCCGTCACCAGATTGATGAACATGAGATATCCTTAGTAGGCGCTAAAGTGTCACGCGATGCAATCCTCATTCCTAAATGATCTGCACGAACTTGATCGGTACTCTGCTTAGCGAAATCACATTGATACGAACAGTTCACTAAAATACCGAAGACACGTTTTGCATTTTTGAGTAGCAGGGGAATATTTCAATCATTTGGAAGACGTTGAGACCGACCAATAATCTTAAATTAAGTTACACTATAATATTAGTAATGAAATATTTATAATAAATAAATGAAAATGTTCATTAACTCCATGACTCTTTAATAAAGTTATCATCCTAGAATGTCATGACCATAATCAATCACGAGTTACAATGTATAACTTAGCTTCGTTGAGTGTTCAATCTTCAAATTTTCAACCGCTATAGAGTCCTCATGTTATAGGAGGGTACCGCTCTAGAGTCCTCATGTTATGGGATCTATAAGGGAGGGCCGCTCTACAGTCCTACTTCCGACCTTCACCGGCCTACAGTCCACCGCTCAACAGTCCACCGCTCTACAGTCCTCATTTTAGGATCGTACCGCTCTAAAGTCCTCATGTTGTGAGATCTATAAGGGCGGCCGCTCTAGAGTCCTACCCTGGCGATTTGACACCGCTCTACAGTCCTACTTCCGACCTTCACCGACCTACAGTCCTACGCTCAACAGTCCTCCGCTCAATAGTCCTACAGCCGGTTTTCCTAGAATATTTGTCGAGGTACCGAAACGCGTGGTAAACACGTGGTCAGTACGTATTGAACCTGTGGTCTCTACGTATTGAAATCCTTGAAATGTGCACATCTTTGTTATCTTTGTGATATAATATTATATTGTTATATTATCAATAGCTACATGGTTACATGGCTCGTCATGGTGCTGTACCGTTACCATGGTTACATGGCTCGTCATGGTGCTGGATATGTTCTGACATTTACTGTTTACACCGTTACACCAGGCAAGCAGTAATATCTTCCAGGCCCAATGTTCAATGAGGTTATTATCTTCACTACATTATCTTAGAATGAGCATAATTGTCATTATATGTTTACGGTTCAATACATCTTTTGGTACACATATTATATATTACTCCTTTATAATATCAACGCATATCTCCTCCTTGCTGTGATAAGTTTTGTTTTAACATTATCTTGTGGCTAAAAGTAAAGCCTAGTTAAACTAGCGATAACTAATAGATTTGTAATCGCAATTTAATGGATAGTTAACTAACTAATAAGTTAAATAAGCAAGACTTTACTCCTTTATAATACTTTTAGTATACTTAATAAATTTAGAGCAGACAAGGATTGTCATTGTCGGGACTAATTTCAGTAAGATAGTCTTCCTGACAGGACAATCTGGAAACCTCTGCTGATGTAACAGTTGATGTAACGGTGTAAAAGCCTCTGCTGATGTAACAGTTGATGTAACGGTGTAAAAGCCTCTGCTGATGTAACAGTTGATGTAACGGTGTAAAGTCAGTGACATAGTTTTTCCATTGCACTCGCTCAAGCGCGATATTTGAGTGATTTGTTGTAAATTTCATATTAGTCGTGCTTTGGATCTGGCTCGAGCTAACATATTCTTCTAGAACTTTTAGTTTTTACAATATAATTATTTAATTATTGGCGTTTATCCAACTCCGGACTATGAGCTTCAGCCATGTTACTTGTAATCTTGAAAAAGTCATTGAGCCAACATAGGATCTAGTCTTCTACCGAATTAGGAAAGATATACTTAATTCCTTGAGATTACCATGGAAACACTATCTGTAACCATGGAAACACTGAGATTAGCCTCATCAGGTAGAAATTCAGTTTTTTCTCAACGTTTTGTAATTTATTATTCAACTCGAGTTAGACTAGTGAATAAGGTTTTGTAACCAGTCAGACACGCCGTCTCATGTCTCAACAACATAATAGATCTGGGACCATGACGACAGTCATGGAAACGTGGTGTAAGTTAGTTTTAACACGTGATAGTAAGCAACCAATCAGCACGCAATATCGACCTATCGAATCCCGAGAGTTTATTTGAGTTTATCCGACGCCGGTAAAATTTCGTGGGAGAGAACATATCATAGTCCATTACTACTCCTACTACTACTACTAGGGCGGAACTAAGTCCATTACTACTACTACTACTACTAGGGCGGAACTAAGTCCATTACTACTACTACTACTACTAGGTCGGAACTAAGTCCATTACTACTACTACTACTACTAGGTCGGAACTAAGTCTGATCCACACCAGAAACCCCCTTCGGAGTCAGAATGACGAGCTATGAAACTGTAAATCTAGACATGTTTCCATGGTTACAGACAGTATCTGTCTTGTGAAACACATCCCCTCTAAACCCCAGTATATGTATAACATATGTTACGGTTAAGTAACATAATGGTTTCTTACCCCGCATTGATTGGACACGGGGGGAACCAACATTATTTGTCATTTAACAGCAAAAAACAGATTGGATCCCCCTTGGGATGTTTGGAAGTAGACGGTCGGAGCAGATCGTTTGCAGAGGAGTGTTTCCATGGTTACGAGGAGTTGTAACGAGGAGTGGGTTCGCACCTTCTCGTTACAACTGCTGCACTTTTATCTGCTGTCTTTAGCACCATATCTTATGACATATTACCTTTATATATAGTACTTAGCGGCCGTTAATTATATTATATATAGCTTTATAAGAATATGTATTATATATAGTGCTATAAGTATTAGTAACCATGGAAACATGGTGCTATATGTATTATATAATAGCTTTATAAAATTTATCGAAGCTTTGATCAGATAAAGTTTTAAGTGCCCTTGGTACACCAGAAATAAATAACACTGACGATGCTAGAAAGATGTTTGAAGCTTCAAGATCTTTAGCTGGAATAAGAAAGTCGGGTAACATAGTGGTCAATGATATCAACAACAACCCTATTGGTACTGATTTAGGGAAAGCAAACACAGCGAAATCTTTCTTCGAAAAACAACTAACAGAAGGAGTTGAAGCTGGCCTGCAACCTTTTACCTGCGATCCAAAACCACTTGATAACCCCATCACACCAGTTGAAGTTAAACTTGCTGCAAGTAAACTCAAATCAAACCGTGCCAGTGGTCCAGATAATCTCCAGAATGAGCTGATAAAGTACGCCCATCCAATCACTTTTGAGAAGTATGCTGAGGCAATTAACGAGTCATTTAGTGGGAACAAATACATAAGTTCGATAGGACAAGGTATTGTGACTCCTCTACAGAAGCCCGGTAAACCTAAGGGTCCCCTCACAAGCCTTAGACCACTTACACTGTTAAACGGATCGAGGAAGATGCTCACTCAAATTGCCTTAAAACGGGTTGAGAGTAGAATTGACAACTACACCATGCCATGGCAGAGTGCTTACAAGAGAGGTAGGAGCTGCTCTGACATTGTGTGGGCTCAGAGAATGCTCATATCTGTTGTAATGAGGAAGAAATGGACATTTAGCAAAATGGGTATTGATATGAGTAGAGCTTTTGATACCGTGAAAAGGGACACTATCATCAATGTTTTGAAAGATGCTGGTTGTTCGGAGGACGACATTCGTTTAGTTCAATACCTTCTATCGAATACTCTCCTTAGAGTTCGTGTTAACTCCTCACTGTCGGAAGAGTTTGAAAGTTTACTCGGAGCCTTTCAAGGTGACAGTTTATCTGGAAAGCTATTCACACTTATTCTTGCAGCAGCCTTACACCACCTCAGAGCTGTATCTGGGAGACCAAACCCACCAGTATCAGAACTAGGTTTTCCAACTGAGTGGGAATATTCAGACGATTGTGACTTTGCTGACGAGGACATCGAGAAACTGAGAATTTTCCTTCCTACAGTGAAGGAGATTCTCAAAGACTGGAACCTCCAAGTAAATGAAAGTAAAACTGAATTCAGTACCTTCTACCTAGCGACAAAATCTGATAAAGATACAAACGGTCAGCCATTAGCTAATAACGAACCATGGAGAAGTAACAAGTCACTAGGTTCCTTACTGTGTACTGAGAAGGACATTCAAAGAAGAAGAATCCTAGCTGAGATTGCTTTTAAGAACTTTGAAAAAGTTTGGCTGTCTGGTAAGAAAATATCCCTTGAAAGAAAGCTGAGGTTATACGATGCTCAAGTTGTATCTGTATTGATTTACAACTCAAATAGTTGGAGTCCTAAGAAAGCAACCATGGAGAAAATGGACACACTCCATCGTAGACACCTCAGGTCCATTTTAAACATCAAATGGCCGAAAGGTATGATAAGCAACAAAGCATTGTATGAAAGGTGCAAAGTTGAAAAGTTATCCAAGCGTATTGAACACCAGCGGTGGAAAATGTTTGGACACATTCTCAGGAGTATGGAGAACACCCCAGCCCAAACGGCTCTCTCATTTGCTATTGAATCAAATAATTTATTCATTGGAAGATTGGGGAGACCTAGAATGAACTTGTTATCGGTTTTAAGAAGTGATTTAAATAGTAGAAGTTTGCAAATGGACAACTTGTATGAATTGAACGAAATTAAAGATATAGCTGCATGCAACAGATGTTGGGAAAATCTTTTTCAAGGGTACAGTTTACCGCATTAAGGTATTTTTAAGAATCATTTTTGTCGGTAAGATCCTGTTTTATAATAATAATAATAATAATTGATATCCCTGACTGGATTGATATCCCTGACTGGATGACATTGGGACGCACGTACCTGCTCATAAAGGACCACTCCAAAGGACCCATCCCAGGCAATTTCAGACCTATTACATGCTTATCAGCTATGTGGAAACTGTTCACTGGTCTAATCTCAGATTCTATATACAACCATTTAGACCAGCAAAAACTCCTCCCCCCTGAGCAGAAAGGGTGCAAGAAGAAGAGCAGAGGATGTAAAGAACAGTTAATGATAGACAAACTCATTCTGAAGAACTGTAAACGAAGGAAGCGGAACCTGAACATGACGTTTATAGACTACAAGAAGGCGTATGATAGCGTCCCACACTCTTGGATTCTGTCTTGTTTGACCATGTGTGGTATCTCTTCATCCATCATAGATCTGTTTGAAGCCTCCTTCAAACAATCGTATGTTAACCTGATGCTTGGTAAAGTTTCTCTTGGGAGAATTAAAATTAATAGAGGTCTATTCCAAGGAGACTCAGTATCACCTATTCACTTTATCATGAGTCTTATACCCCTGTCCATTCTTTTGAATAAGCATGACATAGGATACTCTCTGGAGAAGGGAGGTCGACCGAAAGTGTCACATAGGCTATACATGGACGACCTCAAGTTGTATGCCGAGAGTGAAGACGAAATGCAAACACTGGTTGATACCACAGCAGAGTTCAGCAGTGACATAAAAATGGAATTCGGACTAGAGAAATGTGCCGTGGTGAAGGTGAAGAAGGGAGCAAGAGCCGTTTTCGAAGGCATCTCCCTACCCACAGGTGAACAGATCCATGAGTTGGAGGACGAGGGCTATAAGTATCTGGGAATACTAGAAGCCAATGATATATTGCACAAAGAGATGAAAGCACTGGTTACAAAGGAGTATATCAGAAGAGTTAAAAAGGTTTTAAAATCCCAGCTTCATGGCAGGAATAGTATACAAGCAATTAACACCTGGGCTGTACCTGTGATAAGATATGGAGCTGGAATTCTCTCATGGAATGCTGGAGAGACCAAAGCCTTAGATGTCAAGACCCGGAAACTGATGAGGATGAATGGAGCTCACCACCCCCAAGGAGATGTTGATCGGTTATACGTAAGCCGTCAACTGGGTGGCCGTGGGCTACATAGTATAGAGGAAGTCGTAAAGAGAGAGGAGAATGCACTCACCACTTATGTGGTGAGAAGTAGAGACCCAGAACTGATTGCTCTGAAGGACTACTTTGTCAAAGACAAGATACTCTTGGGTGAAGAGATAGAGAAAGATATCGACCGAACACAACGCGAGGAAATCCGCAAGGAGAAGTGGACTGCTAAAGTGATGCACGGACAGTTCCCAAGGCAGATGATGGGTATAGCGGACCCGTTAACCTCTTGGAACTGGCTCACTCAACAAGACTTGAAGAAGGAGACAGAAGGATTGTTGATAGCAGCCCAAGACCAAGCACTTAGGACGAATTATGTGAAGCACAGGATTGACAAAACACCTGGCTCTTCTCCCCTCTGCAGACTCTGCAGAAATCATTACGAGACAATAGACCACATACTGAATGGGTGCCCAAAACTTTCACAGACAGAATATAAGTGTCGGCATGACAAAGTAGCTGCCGCATTGCACTGGAGTCTGTGCAAGGAATACGGCTTCCCACGCAGTAAAAGGTGGTACGAACACCGGGCAGAGAAGGTGCTGGAGAACGAAAAAGTCAAGATATTGTGGGACTTCCATGTCCAGTCGGACCACGTTATCGAACACTGCAGACCGGATCTCCTCCTGGTAGACAAGGTAACCAACGCAGCAACCATCATTGACGTTGCAGTCCCAGGAGATACCCGGATCCTGGATAGAGAACAAGAAAAGATACTGAAATATCAAGACCTAAAAAGAGAAATTAAGAAGAACTGGAATTTACGAAAGGTCACAATCGTCCCTGTGGTGATAGGCGCATTAGGAACTATCACCATCAACTTTCGTAAACACCTCGACGCAGTCCACTGCAATCTGAGCATCTCTAATCTCCAGAAGACAGCTCTGCTAGGATCAGCCAGAATTCTCAGGATGGTCTTAGACATATGATATTATTGAGAGTATAATACACTGTAGATACTCTGTATTTAGTTTATTCTTCACTGGATACTGTAATAAACACTTTTTACCTGGTCCTCTTATTTCTCTTCCCTTGCTATGCAAGCCCTGTCTCTTGTTTATACCATTTTTAACCCGTATATCGGGTAGACTGTGTATTTGTTATGTATTTTATATTTAATACAGTTTTGTGTACAAGTAATTATTGTTATTTAATGGACTAAGGGGTATACATGTGTTGGAGTTTTTCTCGTATTCTTCTTCTCTTGCTCTGCATGCCCTGATTCTTGTAGAAACATGTTGTTTGTTTAAATATTGTATATTCTTGTATTGATTGTGGTATTTTGTGGGTCAGATTCAGCAATACCCAATGGGTACTTGCTGAATCACTGTTTTATACACTCTGTAGCCAGTCCCTGTGTTCCGTCCCTTGCCCTGCAAGCCCTGTTTCTTGATTATATAGCATTTATTTATCGTGTATTACATTGTAGTATGTAATAAACATTTGTAGTAGTGTAGGATTGTTTGAATTTCTTTTTGCTAGGTTTTATAATATTTATTTGTATAATTTGTGATTGTTTCTCCCGGTTTTCTTCCCTTGCGTAGCAAGCCCTGTCTCTTGTAAAAACAACTTCGAAAGATTTGTAGATACACATAGTCTCTACACCTTTACCCTCTGGTCCCTAGGGTCAGCTGATCCCGGGCCAGAGGGAAACTACCGACTGCCAAGGTTTGACGCCTAGGCAGTCGAGACCTCTTATTGAGACCCTTTATAATAATTGGTACACCTAGTTTGAACAACTTTTTTAGTCCACGATATAGTAGTTATAACATAGTATTAGATATAGTACTATAGAACTAGTAACCCTAGTAACCCTAGTAACCATGGTAACTATAGCTAGTAGTACCAACTGCTAAAATACGGCTATTTACGACTGTTATCTTGTTTTGACACGTGCGAATGATCCTTGGTTTTGATTGGTTAAAAGCAGTCACGTGACGAGCTATCTAGACATGTTTCCATGGTTACAGACGCTGTCACGTGACTGGATCTCCTCCCGTCAGTATACGGATCTTGTTATTATGTTTTGTCTGGACCATGCTTGCTCTCAATTTCCTTCACCATATACGGTATACTCTACCTCCTTCCTTATCTCTTCCTTATCTCTTTCTGCTAATTTTCTGTAGCTTGCGTCCACAGATTCATCACGAATACTGCAGGTCTTGACAATCAAATTAATCTTACCTGATCATCCCAAGTCGTTATACCATTGCAACTTAAGATTGAGTCAATACTCCAACAAGTTCGGGTCTTTTGTTGGACTCACTAGTTATCATGGTTACTTTGGTTGGACTCACTAGTTACCATGGTTACTCACCGAGGAGTCTTTGGTTGGACTCACTAGTTACCATGGTTACTCACCGAGGAGTCTTTGGTTGGACTCACTAGTTACCATGGTTACTAGGGTTACTAAGGTTACTAGTCACTAGTTACCATGGTTACTCACCGAGGAGTCTGGGCCAAGACCATTTATCTTCGATAGAACTGGGGTAAAAGTTCATTAATCCACCAGAGGAGCCTTTGATCGGAAGAAATTTGCAAATTAAGCATGCCCTGCAGCGTGTTGATCATGATTCAAATGAGGACTGTCTGAAATTAAATTGCAACTGAGGTCTGAACTGGCTTTTAATTTCAGACGATAGCTAGATTAATCAGTGCACTGCAGCAACATAGCACTACTGAGCTGGTTTCTTTTAACTGGATACAGCTCAGGTTTGATGGTGGTCTTATTTATATTTTATTTTTCGTCCCAATCTCACTAGTTACCATGGTTACTCAGCACTCACAAGAAGTCTATAGAACCCGTCCCAATCTCGTATTGTAAAATGACCCGGCTCAATACTAAGTGTGGATACGGTTGGTACGATTTATGAAGGAGTAAGGGATTTATGTGCTGTACCTCATATAATGGGTGTTTTGTAACCATGTTCACCTCCTCCAGCCCATTGGTTTAAATGGTAACACATTGTCATTAGATCGGTTGCTGCTGTAATCTGATTAGATAATCAATGTGTTAAAACAAAAGGTTGGCAGCTGTTTAACTACCTTACTCGGGAATATTATAGCGGGTTAATTTATGACTGGGAAAATTAATAACCGGGAAAAATATGGCGGAATTTCCCAAAACCCGCCAAATTATCCCGGTCATGTATTTACCGGTGGCCGACCTTTCAAGTTTTTTTTCAGAGGTCAACAAATTTTCAACCGAAATTTCTGTTTTTGTTACTTGTTAAAGAAGTTATTTCAATTTACAGTTACTGATATTACTCAGAAATAGAAAAAAAGACACGTCTAGTATTTAAAGGAAAATAAATCTATAGCAATAATAAGTCAAATCTTCATTAAAGCGTATTATCATTCTCATTATCGCTAATGTCCCCTCCATTATCATTATTGATATTCCCCTGCTGCTGACCGTCAAATTCGAAGTTGTATTGTTGTCTTAACAAGACTTTCATTTTGTCCGCTAATGGGGCTACTGCTCTGAAGGTCAGCCGGAGCTTAATTTCCTGCCCACCTCTTGGTATTGGGGAACGTCTTGGCTTTGCATCTTCAACTGCTCCAGTAATCAATCCACCGTGGACCATGAAATAGTGGCACAGTTTACTCACTTCATGGGCAAGAAAAGTGAGAATCACGGTCCACCCTGAAATCTGATTTCTATAACCAAATTGTGATTTTTATAACGAAATTATGGTAGCAACCGCCAATAAAGTTACAGCCCTCCATCCACTGCTTCAAAAGTCTTCTCTAGCACATATGAGACTTCAGGTAAAATATGATGATCACCACCCCCTTGGAACCCCATAATCTGAGTCGGCGGGTTTTTTTATGACTGGTAAAATTTTTGACCGGGAAAAATATGGCGGAATCTTCCAAAACCCACCACTTTATCCCGGTTATAATAATCCCGAGTAAGGTAAACTGTTTCAATCTGGAACAGTTTAGTATTGTTATCTCAATAATCATCTCTCAGTTTGTTTCTCTCCTCAAATAAATAAGTTTTATAAAGGAGCAAATAAGTATTAGTCCCATGACATTATCTGCACTTTGTATTTCGGCACGCTCATTTTCAAAGGGATCTGGGATGTCAAATCACAAATGTAATTTTTTAGTCGTACGAATCTGAAATAGTTATATATATATAAGTAGTAGTAGTAGACCTGGAGAAAAACATCAATCATACTGCGATAGCCAATAAAGTCGTGTTTATCTTAATATAGGGGTAAAATTCAGGGAATCGGGTGGCGCCAGACTTTCCCTGAGCCGAATGGTAGATAGCGTAGTAGTTAGTAACAGGGAAGCCTCTATCTAAGTCCAGACCCGTGTCGCGGGCTCATTCCAGCATATTGTCAAGTTTGGCAGCGGCAAACTGCCGCACAAATATAATTTACGAATGGTTATTGTAAATTTAGCCCAATTTGCTTCGACTACAGTTTTTAAAATTCACTATAAGTTCAACTTGAAGCCATCTCACAATTTACAAATATTCTGTCTCTTTCAGCTCGTTCAATTACAGAAAGAGACTGCAATGTTTCCGAAGGAAGATAACGTCATATTTAACAGGTTCATACGCTCCAACACTATAAATACACTGAGTAAGATTGTTTCTTCATGAGAACAAGCAATTATCTCAATTGTCAAAAGTCAAAAGTCTCCTTGTTTATCCTTTGTTGTGATTGTTAATCTCAGTTTATATAGCACAATGTTTTACTTTTCAATGATACAAATCATTTAACCTAGCTCTAGCTCTTATGCCTCATTCTGCCGTTAATAGTCCACTCTGTTCATCAATGGTATATATTTATATATTTATCGCTAAATTTTATGAGTACTTATACATCATCATAAGATAGCGATGTTTAGATGAAACGTATTGATAAATTTCATTATTGATGAATAATTTCATTATTGATTAGGTATACCAAGGACAAGGTCAAACGTATAACAATAATAGTTAAATCAATTTATCAAAAGTATACTTACTTATGTTACTTATGTGATGCTTTAGCTGCGCTGCAGCAGGGCCATCAAGTGAAATTACCACCCTTATGCTTTACTTCGGACAACCATGGCTTTATAGTCACGGCATGTAACCGGCACTTACAGGAAACCGAAGGATCAAGTCTAACGCCAGCGACGGTTAAGGTATTATACCACACTTTCTTCGCCCAAGGCTTCGCTGTATTGATCATGTACAGCTCCTCATTTAACCCTCACACACGATTTCTCGAGCATTCGGCTGAGTAGACCGGGGGCTGCATAGGTCCAACGGAACCCTTAGCACTAGCAGAGCGTCAACTACGCTCACCCTCAATCGAACCTGGGACCCTGTGAATGCGAGGCATTTCACAAGCAGGCCGACTAACGAACGGCACCACATAGCCACACATATAATAATCAATTTATAGAACACATAATGAGGCTTATATAAATGAATAATTTAAATAAGTTATTCGTTATATAAATATGAAATATCTACCCGATCTTAGTAGTATATGATGCATTTTAAGTAACCTCGGTAACTAGTGACTAGTAACCTTAGTAACCCTAGTTACCCTAGTAACCATGGTAACTAGTGAGTCCAACCAAAGTAACCATGGTAACTACTGATCTTTCAGTTCCTCCAATAATTTTCCCTCTGATTGTACTCTAATTTTATAATTCCCAGCTTTTAATATTGGCTCGGTATTAACAAAATGGTTCGGGCCTATTTTTAGCAAAAGAGCTTGTCTTATCACAAAACTGTTTTTAGAGCTGTTTAAAAATCCAATATAATTAAAATATTACGACTGATGTCTTTCTAGCTATTGATCACTATCAATATTTATTTCAGTTTTAAAACTCAACTCCTCCAAAGATGCAGTAGAAAAAAGTAATTTTATCGGCAAAGGCGTCATAATTATTTGGTTTTTAAAACGGCAGTAACCAGCGCATCGGCACTTTAAAACAGGCACGTAGCCAGGCGGGGGGGGGGGGGGGGGGGGGGGGGGGGGCAGCCCCCCTGGAAAAAAAATGAACCCCAAAAAAATAAGCCCCCTAGTCCCCATGGTCGCCTGGTAACTGGGCTGTGTTTATGACTGCAGTCTGTACTGTTTAAACGGCAGGCAATTGACTTCAGCATTTCGTAAATTATTCCCAAATCCCACTATACATGTACTTATTCCATTCAATGTGACAAGTACTGAGTTCTTCAAATTTTCTACAAATTTCTTTAATGCCAAATGTCGTCTAAAACACCCTATTTCTCAAAAATTTTCCGGGGGACTACGCCCGCCTAGCCCCCCGCCTAGGGGCACCGCCCCTGGACCCCGCTTTTTCCAGGGGCCCGCTGAGGGCTGCGCCCCAGACCCCTGCCGCAGCTTACTCACTTCGCTCGCTGCGCAGCTGGGTTGGAGGAGTCGGCTCGCTTCGCTCGCCGAGGGCCCCCCAAAAGAAAAATCCTGGCTATGTGCCTGCTTTAAAACAATCCGATAAATTAGTCCTGGAGACGCTTGAGATAATAAATAAATAAACTTATAACGATAATGCATAACATTAAATGATGGAATACATGCAAGTGTAATCTGACGAAGGTAATACGTCACTATTTCCATCACGACCCTATAAAATACTCCTCACCACTTTTATTTAAACATCTCCCTATTTCCATCACGACCCTATAAAATACTCCTCACCACTTTTATTTAAACATCTCACTATTTCCATCACGACCCTATAAAATACTCCTCACCACTTTTATTTAAACATCTCCCTATTTCCATCACGACCCTATAAAATACTCCTCACCACTTTTATTTAAACATCTCACTATTTCCATCACGACCCTATAAAATACTCCTCACCACTTTTATTTAAACATCTCACTATTTCCATCACGACCCTATAAAATACTCCTCACCACTTTTATTTAAACATCTCCCTATTTCCATCACGACCCTATAAAATACTCCTCACCACTTTTATTTAAACATCTCCCTATTTCCATCACGACCCTATAAAATACTCCTCACCACTTTTATTTAAACATCTCCCTATTTCCATCACGACCCTATAAAATACTCCTCACCACTTTTATTTAAACATCTCACTATTTCCATCACGACCCTATAAAATACTCCTCACCACTTTTATTTAAACATCTCCCTATTTCCATCACGACCCTATAAAATACTCCTCACCACTTTTATTTAAACATCTCACTATTTCCATCACGACCCTATAAAATACTCCTCACCACTTTTATTTAAACATCTCACTATTTCCATCACGACCCTATAAAATACTCCTCACCACTTTTATTTAAACATCTCACAAAGTAACACGTCACTATTTCCATCACGACCCTATAAAATACTCCTCACCACTTTTATTTAAACATCTCACTATTTCCATCACGACCCTATAAAATACTCCTCACCACTTTTATTTAAACATCTCACTATTTCCATCACGACCCTATAAAATACTCCTCACCACTTTTATTTAAACATCTCACTATTTCCATCACGACCCTATAAAATCACGACCCTATAAAATCACTATTTCCATCACGACCCTATAAAATCACGACCCTATAAAATCACTATTTCCATCACGACCCTATAAAATACTCCTCACCACTTTTATTTAAACATCTCACAAGCTTACTTCTTTCTCCGAGCCACATTTCAAATCACCATCAAATTTGTAGCAAGTAGAATAATCATTGAGAGTGATATTATTGTGATAAGTTTAAAATGATTTGTATTGTGACGTGATAAGTTGGACGAAGTGTTCTCTTTTTTGTTCACCAGCTCGCGCCCTCTGTGTTGTCGGCTGTTGTTGTTATATTCATTGAGTATATTTATTGAGTATATTTATTGATTATATTTATATATTTGACTGATAAGATATATTATACGATTAGATTTGTAACTAATAATTATATCCTTTTATAGGTTTGTTTTGATGACCAAAACCTGTCTTCACTTGTTATCTTGAGACTCACAACATCGAATTTAACAGTTGTCCATTGTCAAATGTCAAGGTATGTGTAGTTTGAGGGGGGTTATTTAAGAGATTGCTAATTAGTTGTTCTCTTTTTGTCTTTACGTTTGTAGGGACACCTCAGTTTATTTATGACACTCGCGTTTAACTATTTATAGTCTTCAGTATATTCGTAAAGTGCTCAAGTGGTAGAACAGATGTAAACGGTTGGAAAGAAGTGTGTGGTGAATAGATTAAATGTTAAATATAATATAATAATAGATTTAAATGTTAAATATAATATAATAATAGATTTAAATGTTAAATAGTCCGTATATAGTAGATAAAGATTGTTGAAGTAGCTAAGAGAGGAGTGAACATTGTTAGTGTTTAGTTTAATTTTTTCGGCATTTTTGTAGTGTTATGATTGCAAAACTTGATCGAAATCGATGATTAGTATGCTATAGCTACACTTACTTAAAGTTTTACATTTGACAAAACATTTATTGTCACTAAAAGTGTAAAAATTATCCTCCATTTTTGTTTAACTTAAACTCTACCCTTCTTTCTCTCTGAGCATTGTTCCGTCAACTGAAAGTTGAAAAGTAAATGTAACATATCGACCATACTCTTCTGTAGTTAATAGTTTTATTTATTAAAGTGTGTTCACTTGTCTTAGCCATCATGGAAATGAACACGTGGTTACTATGGTTACATCATGGAAATTTCAAATTTAAGTTATCCTTTGTCCGACATGTTTGACAATTATAAGCCGTAATTTGAACGGATTAGGCTACGTAAACGAATATTATAGTTGAAATTTTTCAGTTTCATAAGGCCAATCTTTATCCCCCTCCCCCTCTGTAATCAGTTTTAGTTTTACGTACATAGCTGTTGTGTTCAAATTACACTAGCGTGATCAATATAGGAACCCCCTACTCCTTACAGTGTTAACGAGTTCACAACCCCTGACTTTGACTTGAAAAATTGTTCCTTAAATCTCTATTGCAATTGTACTAATCTCTTGGTTAATCTGGTGGATTCGTGTACTGTTATACTGTTATAGAGTCTCATGATTTGATAGTTCTTTCATTTAAATTTCCGATTAATTTTGAATAGACTCAGTGAAGACAGATTCTAATGGAAAATTAGTTGTTGAAAACGAAAAATTGTAAGCAACTAGTGTGTAAAGATTCTTATAACAGCTCTGCTTAAAGTTAAAGATACGAACAGGATCGTATTCGCTGTGTAACCACATGGTAACCAGTAGTGTAACTATAGTAACAGGATCGTATTCGCTGTGTAACCATGGTAACTAGTAGTGTAACTATAGTAACAGGATCGTATTCGCTGTGTAACTGTGGTAACTATTAGTGTAACAGCTATAGTAACAATGAGATCGTGATCATTTCAAATATTCTCGCAGTTTAACTGTAAATTGAATTGACCAGCAGATATTGCATTGTGTTAAAGCAAATCATGGTTGATAAGTCAAAGCACAAACGTTTGGATATTGGTAGCCATGAGCTCCGCGCCCTGGTAACTAGCGTATCATAGTAACCATAGTAACCATGCGCGCCACGTGTTCGTTATAATGGCATATTTATTGTCTAACAGTACCAGGTATCCCTGTTGTCCCTGTGGTTATCAGGTTGTTGGAACGGCACACTTCAAATGGGGCCGTCGAAACGCCCTCGAGCACACGTGACGTCACACGCTCACGTGACGTCACACATCGAGCAGAATTACGGAATATCTGATTATCTTAGATCTCACGTTTTGCACGTCCAAAATGAAGCCATGCGACCAAAACGGAAAACTAGATATTAATCGGCACAAAGTATAGTAGCAATAAATGATTTTTATTATAGTTTCGAAGGAATTTGGACGAACCCATTTCAATCAGTAGCATACCTGTCAGCGATCCCAAAACATTATTTATTCTCAGAATTAACCAATGCATCACTTTAAGAATAATTACTTACTTTCATCAATCTTTTCTTTCCATTATTGGTACATTATTGTTATTTATAGTAAGTAGTAAAGTAATAAGAAAACTCAATTTAAATAATTAATATTAACATCTCGATATTCCCCAATCCTGAAAAGTTGAACTACTAATTGAAATACCAATAAAAGCTCCTAGTCACGTGCCGTCACACCCTCACGTGACGTCACACCCTCACGTGACGTCACACCCTCACGTGACGTCACACCCTCACGTGACGTCACACGCTCACGTGACGTCACACAGTCACGTGACGTCACACAGTCACATGACGTCACACAGACACATGACGTCACACCCTCACGTGACGTCACACGCTCACGTGACGTCACACTCTCACGTGACGTCACACTCTCACGTGACGTCACACGCTCACGTGACGTCACACGCTCACGTGACGTCACACGCTCACGTGACGTCACAAGAGAACTCTTACAAGTCCCGCCGCTTCACCCCCACTTCCTGCATTAAACGTTTTAACATCTCGGTAACTGTTTCCTGCGTAAGGAACTGTTTTGACTGTATCAGATCTTGGCATTGTACGGTGTCACCATGGGAAAAATATGATGTCACGGCTAGTGTTTCCCTGGTACCGACCAACATCAAAGATATGGTGCTTTTTCTAAACGTCTCCTTCAACCCAGCTTCCTTTTCTTCCCCAAACTTCAAAGATCAGGTTATTTCTCCGCAGCTTTCAGTTAGATTTATAGCAGCACAATGTCGTGCTCGGTATTGTTTGCGCTTTCTTCACAATTTATAGAGTGCTCTCCACTTTTAAACACACGTTTTATGTTTTTTATTAATACATATATATGCTCAGGAATTATCGTTAAGTGACCAAACCTCAAAGTTCAAACCGACTTTGGCATTTTTTGACACCAAAAATGAAATAATCATAACATAATCACGATAATTCAATTTAACACCGCACTTACAATCCCAACCTTCTATAAAATATTTCTGTAAAATACCGACTGAGCTCCAAATCTTGTTGACCTGTCAAAAGCTATAACTCATACTTTTGGCAATAATTACAATGAACATATTTTAAGTGCTGTTACTTTGGAGCACTACTAGTTACCATGGTTACACTACTAGGAGCACCCGAAAGGTATCCGGGATCATTGTTCTAAAATAGCCGCAACATATGACGTGACTACTACTGCAGCCGACTGCAACGTAGCCGAGTAATTCTACAGTCGAAATAATCTCTGAAAACGTTTCGTACCAACGCCGCCAATCGCCATGGTAACTAGTAGTGTAACCATGGTAACTAGTAGTTTCGTACCAACGCCGCCATGTAGTGTTGATACCAGCCGGGATATGACAGTATCGGAATGAGGAACCGTGTACCTATTACCATGGTAACTAGCAGTGTAACCATGGTAACTAACATCTCATTCAGACAATGTTGTCACAAATTTGACGCTTCCAGTAATAAGTATAAGGGATTGGTGATAATTGCTGTATATTTTTGACCGGATGACATGCTAGATTCTTTACTCATTATTACGATTCTAACTATAAAAGTATAACGTGGTGTTATATCAGCCCACGTGGTATTATATCAGCCCACGTGGTATTATATCAGCCTACGTGGTGTTATATCAGCCCACGTGGTGTAATATCAGCCCACGTGGTGTAATATCAGCCCACGTGGTATTATATCAGCCCACGTGGTGTTATATCAGCCCACGTGGTGTTATATCAGCCCACGTGGTGTAATATCAGCCCACGTGGTGTAATATCAGCCCACGTGGTGTAATATCAGCCAACGTGGTATTATATCAGCCCACGTGGTGTAATATCAGCCCAGGCGTTTTGCTCCTTCAGGAATGTATTGTTTAAGCACAATTAGTGGTCGGTAAGGTATCAATTTGACGCCCCTCAAGCTTGTAGAAACATTCCCTGCACTTTCGCGCTGAAGATCTGTACTAATAAATAATTATCATATGTCACTAACTGGTGGGATATTGTTAGTAATTGTCGGGATATTGTCATTTACTGGGGGATATTGTCACTAACTGGTGGGATATTGTCACTAACTGGTGGGATATTGTCACTTACTGGCGGGATATTGTCAATAACTGGGGGGATATTGTCACTAACTGGGGGATATTATCACTAACTGGTGGGATATTGTCACTTACTGGCGGGATATTGTCACTAACTGGCGGGATATTGTCACTAACTGGGGGATATTGTCATTTACTGGCGGGATATTGTCACTTACTGGCGGGATATTGTCACTTACTGGCGGGATATTGTCACTTACAGGCGGGATATTGTCACTAACTGGCGGGATATTGTCACTTACTGGGGGGATATTGTCACTTACTGGCGGGATATTGTCACTTACTGGGGGATATTGTCACTAACTGGGTGGATATTGTCACTTACTGGCGGGATATTGTCACTAAATTGGGGGATATTGTCACTTACAGGTGGGATATTGTCACTTACTGGCGGGATATTGTCACTTACTGGGGGATATTGTCACTAACTGGGTGGATATTGTCACTTACTGGCGGGATATTGTCACTAAATTGGGGGATATTGTCACTTACAGGCGGGATATTGTCACTAACTGGCGGGATATTGTCACTTACTGGCGGGATATTGTCGCTAACTGGTGGGATATTGTCACTAACAGGCGGGATATTGTCACTAACTGAGTAACTGGGGGATATTGTCACTAACTGGGGGATATTGTCATTTATTGGGGGATATTGTCACTTACTGGGGGGATATTGTCACTTACTGGGGGATATTGTCACTAACAGGCGGGATATTGTCACTAACAGGCGGGATATTGTCACTTACTGGGGGGATATTGTCACTAACAGGCGGGATATTGTCACTAACTGGGGGGATATTGTCACTTACTGGGGGGATATTGTCACTAACTGGCGGGATATTGTCACTAACAGGCGGGATATTGTCACTAACAGGCGGGATATTGTCACTTACTGGCGGGATATTGTCACTAACAGGCGGGATATTGTCACTTACTGGTGGGATATTGTCACTTACTGGCGGGATATTGTCACTAACTTGGGGGATATTGTCACTAACTGGCGGGGTATTGTCACTTACTGGCGGGATATTGTCACTAACTGTGGGGATATTGTCACTTACAGGCGGGATATTGTCACTTACAGGCGGGATATTGTCACTTACTGGGGGATATATTATTATTAGTGATTAAGAAGAAGTAATGTTCTTCTCTATTTCTCAACTATCAGAACTTATAAGTTTGGTAAATTGCCAAGCATTACCAATTTTACTAACCGTCTCATCCCAACAAGATTTTTCAGATTTTTTAATACTCTGTTATACTATCATTTCATTTCTGGTTTAAAAGTTAGACTGGGTAATGAGCATTAACACTCTCTCTCTCTTAAGGGAGAGAGAGAGTTAATAAATTGTTTGGGTATTAATCGTGATCTGGACTCTTGTTTAACACTTTAAGTGCCGTTTGTTTAAAGTTGCCTTTATTCGTACGGGTATGACTTCGGGAGGGGATAGTGCGTTTAGTGCAGTATAGAGTAGAATTTTAATGAATCAGAATCTAAAAAATCCACCTTGTTGGGATGAAACAGCTATAGAAATTGGCAATTGTTGGCAATTTACCAAACTTATAAGTTCTGATAGTAGCAAGATTCGGCATGCTTACTCTTAGTTACTGAATTTGTTATGCTTAGTCACTGCATACTAACGTTGTTTGCTTAAGAATTCCAGGATAATCATTTATTTATAACAAGGTTGCTTGGTTACCAAACTCAGGGTTCTGAGTGCTCAGGGATTGGCATATCCAGTAAGTAGCCGGGGGTTTGGTAAACTGTATTGTTTCTGGGCTTAAAGTTAGAGTATTAATTATCATGATTCATTTGACATGGCTACTATTTCTGCACTTGGGTTGTCACAAAGAGTGTTTCAGTGATGTTCCGATAACTGTGTGACGTCACGTGAGCGTGTGACGTCACGCGACGCCGATAACTTCATGGAAGGATCAAATGAATAGGAGGAGAGAGAGGGGGGAGAGAGAGGGGGGAGAGAGAGGGGGAGAGAGGGGGGAGAGAGGAGGGGGGAGAGAGAGGGGGAGAGAGAGGGGGAGAGAGAGGGGGGAGAGAGAGGGGGAGAGAGGGGGGGAGAGAGAGGGGGAGAGAGAGGGGGAGAGAGGAGGGGGGAGAGAGAGGGGGAGAGGTGGGGGGAGAGAGAGGGGGAGAGGTGGGGGGGGGGAGCTGCTTCTTATCCTCAGTTGCTGGCATAATTAGGAGACTTATTACTTACAGTAGTAAGTATTTCCTTACCGTCGAAAGTAAAATGTTAAATCATTGAATCGAAAAACGTGTCTACTATACGTGTAACGTGTTAATCCTTCTTTAATTTTCTATATCGTAACAAATACTTTTTAAAAATTAATTATTTTCTTAGTGTGCTTAGTAAGCAGCGTCGCGCGGCTGTTTACCTACCAAAATGCAGTACGACGTTTAGTTTTCAGGGGGGTCGTCTAAAATATGCAGCGTCACAATCCTGACTACTAGTTACCATGGTTACTGAAGCGCGTCAGAACGGGTTACCATGTCAAGAGGGAAACCTTTTTGGGTGATCACGTCTTACAATATCTTATATTATATGTGTTTCAAATTTTTGGCATACTTTGACTCTTTATTCGGGGACCCGGTAACCGATCCCAACCAATTGTTTAAGTCACCTGACTCGTTACAGCCAATGACAGGAGAGAATGAAGTCTAGGAAATGGCTGCAGCCACTAAAGGGTGATAGCCCAACTTCTAGCTGGCTGACCCTTTCCTATATCCCTCCCAATCTTTGGGACGGATACCTAATATTACCTAATATTGGGTTATATTACACAAAACTCCTATCCTCAATTAGTACAGTCTAGTCTGCATTGCTATGGAAGTTTAAGAAATCCAGCGATAATCTAGAATAGTCCAATACGTGCCCGAATAATTTCCTGTCTCAATTCAGACCCCGATTTTATTAAATTTCAGCTGCTATTTCCGACTGTATTTCAATGATTTCTTCCGACTGTATTTCAATGATTTCTTCTGCTGAGAGGAGAAGTTGACAAGATGAATTCTTCGAATCCTAATAAAAATATACTCGTTACCATAGTAACACGTCTACTAGTTACTCCGATTCTGCTTTGTTGGCGGTGATCAGAACTGGAGTAATCTTTATCGATTTCGCTGCCAGTCTGATATTATATCAATACACCCCACCCCATTTTTAAATCAATTTAAATGATTTTTAAGATTTATATGTGCTATTTTAACGTATTTTTTGTTTGTGCTTATACATACAAGTATGAGAAAACTAAAATTTCTTAGCAGTCACGACTCACGCTTGAACAACTTTAGTTCGTGATCATATTTTATAGGATAAAACGATCTTAATTATCGTATAAGCGTGTAAAAGAATGCTGCAATTTATAGTATTTATTAATAACGTTGTCGTGTATTAATAACGTTGTCGTGGATTCGACAGAGTTACCAAGGTGCTTCAGTAACCATGGTAACTATTCGACAGAGTAATCAACTTTTCCACTTAGCGAGATCTTTATATCAAGCTGTTCGGCGCAAATATATGAGTTATTTATGTAGGTTACATCTTTTCCTCACTTTTCCTCACTTTTCCTCACTTTCGATACTTTACTTGCTCTTAAAGTTGAAGTTATCTACAACTTATTATAAAGGGAGCCATTACGCCATTAGCAGTCATTATATTACATGTTATAATAATAGTAATAATATTTTGTGGGATGCGGAACACTGGGGGAATGTGGGATGGATGGAAGTAGCCACTTTGTAGCTTAGTTTATTCATCTGAATATTATTTTATTCTGAATAATGAATAATAAGAAGATATTATAAAGGAGTAAGAATATTAAGTGTTGAGTTATTTTATTTCTCCGCTTTTGAAGCTCAAATTGTGCGATTTTCTTTACAGAGGGTCGTAAGTTGTATAACTCAAATTTTAATTGACGATAATTTCCACTCTTTTTTCTGCGAAACTTTATTACAAATATGATGAGCATTAATTGGGATTGAGACTTGGGCTGCTAGTTTCTACGATGAACCACTAATTTAAATTAAAGGGAGTACGTCAGAGTGTAGTAGCCATGGTGATAAAGGGAGAACGTGGTACCTGTACCTACTGGGAGACATTGAACAGCTGTCAACATTGTTAGAGGTAGTCAACTTTGTTATATTTAACCTTTTTATTGTGGTTATAATCAAACTTAATTATTATCAAAATTATTTAACACTTTAATTTAAAGCTTTCAATATTATTATTAAATGAAGATATTATAAAGGAGTAAGATATATTATTATTAAATGAGGGAGTTCTAAACAAGGGATAGTTTAAAACAACGCCAAGTCTAATCTTTCCCTAAAACAAATAACTAAATATAAAAACTTTCTGCTAATATCTCTTCTACCAATATCTCTTCATACCAATATTACTTTTATTTTATCATAACGATCATAGTGATGCTACTGTATAGTAATTTAGATTAATAATAGTTCGGTTATGTTGCACTTAATTTGTTTAAAATTGGTTTCTAAAGTTGACTAGTGTAGCACCATCAACATAAGGAATGCGATGCTAGTCATTTCTAATCAATGTCTATTGGATTGGTTTCCATGGAGATGTACTCCTAAATGCCACCGCGGGATCCGAGCTGCTTGGTCAGAAAAAGGAGCTCGGTTATAAATACATTCACCATCAATCCCTCGGATCTTAAATGCATCAAAGTTAGCAGAATTGACGACAGCCGTGTCTCTAAAACATGTTAATGGAGTATTGCACTGTTGGCACATTTCAATTAGCAGCCCCAGGTTGCTCTGTCTGGGATATAAAGTGATCCATTTTGCTTAAATTTGTCAGTAAGTGGCCGGTTGCCAGTTAAAGCTTTTTCTCCATTAAGGTGCTCTTTACGTCTTTACAGCACCTGATTCTCATAATCTGTTGATTTGACACCCTGTGCACTGTGAGCGCTGTTCTGTCAACATAGTCATTGTACTGCTAAGCTACATAGCACCTAGTACACTGTACTGCTAAGCTACATAGCACCTAGTACACTGTACTGCTAAGCTACATAGCACCTAGTACACTGTACTGCTAAGCTACATAGCACCTAGTGCACTGTACTGCTAAGCTACATAGCACCTAGTACACTGTACTGCTAAGCTACATAGCACCTAGTACACTGTACTGCTAAGCTACATAGCACCTAGTGCACTGTACTGCTAAGCTACATAGCACATAGTACACTGTACTGCTAAGCTACATAGCACCTAGTACACTGTACTGCTAAGCTACATAGCACCTAGTGCACTGTACTGCTAAGCTACATAGCACCTAGTGCACTGTACTGCTAAGCTACATAGCACCTAGTGCACTGTACTGCTAAGCTACATAGCACCTAGTGCACTGTACTGCTAAGCTACATAGCACCTAGTGCACTGTACTGCTAAGCTACATAGCACCTAGTACACTGTACTGCTAAGCTACATAGCACCTAGTGCACTGTACTGCTAAGCTACATAGCACCTAGTGCACTGTACTGCTAAGCTACATAGCACCTAGTGCACTGTACTGCTAAGCTACATAGCACCTAGTGCACTGTACTGCTAAGCTACATAGCACCTAGTGCACTGTACTGCTAAGCTACATAGCACATAGTGCACTGTACTGCTAAGCTACATAGCACCTAGTGCACTGTACTGCTAAGCTACATAGCACATAGTACACTGTACTGCTAAGCTACATAGCACCTAGTACACTGTACTGCTAAGCTACATAGCACCTAGTGCACTGTACTGCTAAGCTACATAGCACCTAGTGCACTGTACTGCTAAGCTACATAGCACCTAGTGCACTGTACTGCTAAGCTACATAGCACCTAGTACACTGTACTGCTAAGCTACATAGCACCTAGTGCACTGTACTGCTAAGCTACATAGCACCTAGTGCACTGTACTGCTAAGCTACATAGCACCTAGTACACTGTACTGCTAAGCTACATAGCACCTAGTACACTGTACTGCTAAGCTACATAGCACCTAGTACACTGTACTGCTAAGCTACATAGCACCTAGTGCACTGTACTGCTAAGCTACATAGCACCTAGTGCACTGTACTGCTAAGCTACATAGCACCTAGTGTACTGTACTGCTAAGCTACATAGCACCTAGTGCACTGTACTGCTAAGCTACATAGCACCTAGTACACTGTACTGCTAAGCTACATAGCACCTAGTGCACTGTACTGCTAAGCTACATAGCACCTAGTGCACTGTACTGCTAAGCTACATAGCACCTAGTACACTGTACTGCTAAGCTACATAGCACCTAGTACACTGTACTGCTAAGCTACATAGCACCTAGTGCACTGTACTGCTAAGCTACATAGCACCTAGTGTACTGTACTGCTAAGCTACATAGCACCTAGTGCACTGTACTGCTAAGCTACATAGCACCTAGTGCACTGTACTGCTAAGCTACATAGCACCTAGTGCACTGTACTGCTAAGCTACATAGCACCTAGTGCACTGTACTGCTAAGCTACATAGCACCTAGTGCACTGTACTGCTAAGCTACATAGCACCTAGTGCACTGTACTGCTAAGCTACATAGCACCTAGTACACTGTACTGCTAAGCTACATAGCACCTAGTACACTGTACTGCTAAGCTACATAGCACCTAGTACACTGTACTGCTAAGCTACATAGCACCTAGTGCACTGTACTGCTAAGCTACATAGCACCTAGTGCACTGTACTGCTAAGCTACATAGCACCTAGTGCACTGTACTGCTAAGCTACATAGCACCTAGTACACTGTACTGCTAAGCTACATAGCACCTAGTACACTGTACTGCTAAGCTACATAGCACCTAGTACACTGTACTGCTAAGCTACATAGCACCTAGTACACTGTACTGCTAAGCTACATAGCACCTAGTACACTGTACTGCTAAGCTACATAGCACCTAGTACACTGTACTGCTAAGCTACATAGCACCTAGTACACTGTACTGCTAAGCTACATAGCACCTAGTACACTGTACTGCTAAGCTACATAGCACCTAGTGCACTGTACTGCTAAGCTACATAGCACCTAGTACACTGTACTGCTAAGCTACATAGCACCTAGTGCACTGTACTGCTAAGCTACATAGCACCTAGTGCACTGTACTGCTAAGCTACATAGCACCTAGTACACTGTACTGCTAAGCTACATAGCACCTAGTACACTGTACTGCTAAGCTACAAAGCACCTAGTACACTGCACTGCTAAGCTACAAAGCACCTAGTACACTGCACTGCTAAGCTACATAGCACCTAGTACACTGCAGTGCTAAGCTACATAGCACCTAGTACACTGTACTGCTAAGCTACATAGCACCTAGTACACTGTACTGCTAAGCTACTTAGCACCTAGTGCACTGTACTGCTAAGCTACATAGCACCTAGTACACTGTACTGCTAAGCTACATAGCACCTAGTGCACTGTACTGCTAAGCTACATAGCACCTAGTGCACTGTACTGCTAAGCTACATAGCACCTAGTGCACTGTACTGCTAAGCTACATAGCACCTAGTGCACTGTACTGCTAAGCTACATAGCACCTAGTGCACTGTACTGCTAAGCTACATAGCACCTAGTACACTGTACTGCTAAGCTACATAGCACCTAGTACACTGTACTGCTAAGCTACATAGCACCTAGTACACTGTACTGCTAAGCTACATAGCATCTAGTGCACTGTACTGCTAAGCTACATAGCATCTAGTGCACTGTACTGCTAAGCTACATAGCACCTAGTGCACTGTACTGCTAAGCTACATAGCACCTAGTGCACTGTACTGCTAAGCTACATAGCACCTAGTACACTGTACTGCTAAGCTACATAGCACCTAGTACACTGTACTGCTAAGCTACATAGCACCTAGTGCACTGTACTGCTAAGCTACATAGCACCTAGTACACTGTACTGCTAAGCTACATAGCACCTAGTACACTGTACTGCTAAGCTACAAAGCACCTAGTACACTGCACTGCTAAGCTACATAGCACCTAGTACACTGCAGTGCTAAGCTACATAGCACCTAGTACACTGCACTGCTAAGCTACATAGCACCTAGTACACTGTACTGCTAAGCTACTTAGCACCTAGTGCACTGTACTGCTAAGCTACATAGCACCTAGTGCACTGTACTGCTAAGCTACATAGCAGCTAGTGCACTGTACTGCTAAGCTACATAGCACCTAGTGCACTGTACTGCTAAGCTACATAGCACCTAGTGCACTGTACTGCTAAGCTACATAGCACCTAGTGCACTGTACTGCTAAGCTACATAGCACCTAGTGCACTGTACTGCTAAGCTACATAGCATCTAGTGCACTGTAGTGCTAAGCTACATAGCACCTAGTGCACTGTACTGCTAAGCTACATAGCACCTAGTACACTGTACTGCTAAGCTACATAGCACCTAGTGCACTGTACTGCTAAGCTACATAGCACCTAGTGCACTGTACTGCTAAGCTACATAGCACCTAGTACACTGTACTGCTAAGCTACATAGCACCTAGTACACTGTACTGCTAAGCTACATAGCACCTAGTGCACTGTACTGCTAAGCTACATAGCACTTAGTACACTGTACTGCTAAGCTACATAGCACCTAGTGCACTGTACTGCTAAGCTACATAGCACTTAGTACACTGTACTGCTAAGCTACATAGCACCTAGTGCACTGTACTGCTAAGCTACATAGCACTTAGTACACTGTACTGCTAAGCTACATAGCACCTAGTGCACTGTACTGCTAAGCTACATAGCACCTAGTGCACTGTACTGCTAAGCTACATAGCACCTAGTGCACTGTACTGCTAAGCTACATAGCACCTAGTGCACTGTACTGCTAAGCTACATAGCACCTAGTGCACTGTACTGCTAAGCTACATAGCACCTAGTGCACTGTACTGCTAAGCTACATAGCTCCTAGTACACTGTACTGCTAAGCTACATAGCACCTAGTACACTGTACTGCTAAGCTACATAGCACCTAGTGCACTGTACTGCTAAGCTACATAGCACCTAGTGCACTGTACTGCTAAGCTACATAGCACCTAGTGCACTGTACTGCTAAGCTACATAGCACCTAGTACACTGTACTGCTAAGCTACATAGCACCTAGTACACTGTACTGCTAAGCTACATAGCACCTAGTACACTGTACTGCTAAGCTACATAGCACCTAGTGCACTGTACTGCTAAGCTACATAGCACCTAGTACACTGTACTGCTAAGCTACATAGCACCTAGTACACTGTACTGCTAAGCTACATAGCACCTAGTGCACTGTACTGCTAAGCTACATAGCACCTAGTGCACTGTACTGCTAAGCTACATAGCACCTAGTGCACTGTACTGCTAAGCTACATAGCACCTAGTACACTGTACTGATAAGCTACATAGCACCTAGTACACTGTACTGCTAAGCTACTTTCAGCTTTTTTTTCATTTGCATTGCCGCAGCTCGCCACGAGAATGGTAATCTTACTTTCCTATGTTGAAAATTGTAAAGAGTAATGTCGTTCACAGCGGTGTCAAGTGATCACGTGACCGCGCACGTGTCTGTCACGTGACCGCAGTTTAAAAGGTCACGTGACCATGTTGCTGTCGTCATCTTGCGGCAGCACGCCGTAAGTTATTAATGTTGATCCAACTCCAAGGGGGGTTTTTATCCCCACGCCAATGGTGGCAAGTCTGTTTCCCCAATATCTCCTGTCCTTTTTGAAACGTCTCCTGTAAAAGAGGAAAAATGAGGGAAAATTAAAATCAAAATGCTCAGTCGGGGACTGGCTGAAGGCAGCTCATATAAAGATATTATAAAGGAGTAAGATATAAGAAACATATTTGCAAATACTTTTTCAAAGTACCATTGTGTTAATTCTTTTAGCGTGGAATTCTATTGACATTTGTAACGGATTAAACACGTAGACTCAAGATTCAGTGAGGCAGTGAGAGTAGTATATACTACTAGTGAGGTTTTTCTATTCAATAATTTAATATTTTCTTCTGTTTTCGGCACAATTACATTTACATCGTCACAATAGACTGTACGTCAATCCAACGGAGTGACTAAACAAGCTCAAATTATGATTACTAATTTTACATCTCACTTCAATGTTTGACGGTCTCATTAGTTTGATGAGAAATTCTTCTTGTTACCATGACTACCCACCTTCTTGTCTGCCTGTAGAGTTCCTGGTTTCAACAACGGTTTGTAGTTCCTTGTCCAATTGTGGAATGTAAAATGATAAACCCTCACGTTACCATGCCTACCCATATTCTGCATTTAAAACCCTCCACAATAAAATCATGGCAACTATATAGTAAATACTACTATATACTACTATATAATACTACTTGCGTGTACAACCCTATCAGCGATTTGAGATTTACAATGTTATTTGATATTCTAGTATTTTATAAGATACAGTAAAAATTCCACTTACCCTGTGTTTCGATTGATCAAATCCTTCAGTTCCTCCATTTACCGTGCTATTTTCCTTCAGTTCCTCTGTTTACTGTGCTATTTCCCTTCAGTTCCTCCATTTACCGTGCTATTTTCCTTCAGTTCCTCTGTTTACTGTGCTATTTCCCTTCAGTTCCTCCATTTACCGTGCTATTTTCCTTCAGTTCCTCCGTTTACTGTGCTATTTCCCTTCAGTTCCTCCATTTACCGTGCTATTTTCCTTCAGTTCCTCTGTTTACCGTGCTATTTTTCTGCAGTTCCTCCGTTTACCGTGCTATTTCCCTTCAGTTCCTCTGTTTACTGTGCTATTTCCCTTCAGTTCCTCTGTTTACCGTGCTATTTCCCTTCAGTTCCTCCGTTTACCGTGCTATTTTCCTTCAGTTCCTCCGTTTACCGTGTTATTTCCCTTCAGTTCCTCTGTTTACCGTGCTATTTCCCTTCAGTTCCTCCGTTTACCGTGTTATTTCCCTTCAGTTCCTCCGTTTACCGTGCTATTTTCCTTCAGTTCCTCCGTTTACCGTGCTATTTTCCTTCAGTTCCTCCGTTTACCGTGCTATTTCCCTTCAGTTCCTCTGTTTACCGTGTTATTTCCCTTCAGTTCCTCTGTTTACCGTGCTATTTCCCTTCAGTTCCTCCGTTTACCGTGTTATTTCCCTTCAGTTCCTCCGTTTACCGTGCTATTTTCCTTCAGTTCCTCCGTTTACCGTGCTATTTTCCTTCAGTTCCTCTGTTTACCGTGCTATTTTCCTTCAGTTCCTCTGTTTACCGTGTTATTTCCCTTCAGTTCCTCTGTTTACCGTGCTATTTCCCTTCAGTTCCTCCGTTTACCGTGTTATTTCCCTTCAGTTCCTCCGTTTACCGTGCTATTTTCCTTCAGTTCCTCCGTTTACCGTGCTATTTTCCTTCAGTTCCTCCGTTTACCGTGCTATTTCCCTTCAGTTCCTCCGTTTACCGTGTTATTTCCCTTCAGTTCCTCCGTTTACCGTGCTATTTTCCTTCAGTTCCTCTGTTTACCGTGTTATTTCCCTTCAGTTCCTCTGTTTACCGTGCTATTTCCCTTCAGTTCCTCCGTTTACCGTGTTATTTCCCTTCAGTTCCTCCGTTTACCGTGCTATTTTCCTTCAGTTCCTCCGTTTACCGTGCTATTTTCCTTCAGTTCCTCCGTTTACCGTGCTATTTTCCTTCAGTTCCTCCGTTTACCGTGCTATTTTCCTTCAGTTCCTCCGTTTACCGTGCTATTTTCCTTCAGTTCCTCCGTTTACCGTGCTATTTTCCTTCAGTTCCTCCGTTTACCGTGCTATTTTCCTTCAGTTCCTCCGTTTACCGTGCTATTTTCCTTCAGTTCCTCCGTTTACCGTGCTATTTTCCTTCAGTTCCTCCGTTTACCGTGCTATTTCCCTTCAGTTCCTCCGTTTACCGTGCTATTTCCCTTCAGTTCCTCCGTTTACCGTGCTATTTCCCTTCAGTTCCTCCGTTTACCGTGTTATTTTCCTTCAGTTCCTCTGTTTACCGTGCTATTTCCCTTCAGTTCCTCCATTTACCGTGCTATTTCCCTTCAGTTCCTCCGTTTACCGTGCTATTTTCCTTCAGTTCCTCCGTTTACCGTGCTATTTTCCTTCAGTTCCTCCGTTTACCGTGCTATTTTCCTTCAGTTCCTCCGTTTACCGTGCTATTTTCCTTCAGTTCCTCCGTTTACCGTGCTATTTTCCTTCAGTTCCTCCGTTTACCGTGCTATTTCCCTTCAGTTCCTCCGTTTACCGTGCTATTTTCCTTCAGTTCCTCCGTTTACCGTGCTATTTTCCTTCAGTTCCTCCGTTTACCGTGCTATTTTCCTGCAGTTCCTCTGTTTACCGTGCTATTTTCCTTCAGTTCCTCCGTTTACCGTGCTATTTTCCTTCAGTTCCTCCGTTTACCGTGCTATTTTCCTTCAGTTCCTCCGTTTACCGTGCTATTTTCCTTCAGTTCCTCCGTTTACCGTGCTATTTCCCTTCAGTTCCTCCGTTTACCGTGCTATTTCCCTTCAGTTCCTCCGTTTACCGTGCTATTTCCCTTCAGTTCCTCCGTTTACCGTGCTATTTCCCTTCAGTTCCTCTGTTTACCGTGCTATTTCCCTTCAGTTCCTCTGTTTACCGTGCTATTTCCCTTCAGTTCCTCCGTTTACCGTGCTATTTCCCTTCAGTTCCTCCGTTTACCGTGCTATTTTCCTGCAGTTCCTCTGTTTACCGTGCTATTTTCCTTCAGTTCCTCCGTTTACCGTGCTATTTCCCTTCAGTTCCTCCGTTTACCGTGCTATTTCCCTTCAGTTCCTCCGTTTACCGTGTTATTTCCCTTCAGTTCCTCCGTTTACCGTGCTATTTTCCTTCAGTTCCTCCGTTTACCGTGCTATTTTCCTTCAGTTCCTCTGTTTACCGTGCTATTTTCCTTCAGTTCCTCCGTTTACCGTGTTATTTCCCTTCAGTTCCTCCGTTTACCGTGCTATTTTCCTTCAGTTCCTCCGTTTACCGTGCTATTTTCCTTCAGTTCCTCCATTTACCGTGCTATTTTCCTTCAGTTCCTCCGTTTACCGTGCTATTTTCCTTCAGTTCCTCCGTTTACCGTGCTATTTTCCTTCAGTTCCTCCGTTTACCGTGTTATTTCCCTTCAGTTCCTCCGTTTACCGTGCTATTTTCCTTCAGTTCCTCCGTTTACCGTGCTATTTTCCTTCAGTTCCTCTGTTTACCGTGCTATTTTCCTTCAGTTCCTCCGTTTACCGTGCTATTTTCCTTCAGTTCCTCCGTTTACCGTGCTATTTTCCTTCAGTTCCTCCGTTTACCGTGCTATTTTCCTTCAGTTCCTCCGTTTACCGTGCTATTTTCCTTCAGTTCCTCCGTTTACCGTGCTATTTTGCCGTTCCTCTGAAACCAAATGCCGAATTTATTGAGTTTCCACAGCATTTCCTGGAATACAACCAAATACCAATTAACAGAGGTAATAGTTAATAGGATCATTTCTTTGTCTCCAATACCTCTGTTGTCAGGGAAACAGGGACTCCGTTGTCAGGGAAACAGGGACTCCGTTGTCAGGGAAACAGGGACTCCGTTGTCAGGAAAACAGGGACTCCGTTACATTTCCTGTCTCCCCGTTACACCTCTTTAAAACTGATACCACCAGTCTACTTCCACGTGATAAAATAAACAATAAACGCGAAGGTCTGCGTACACTATTGTCTGGGTACATGCGAGCTATAATTAAAACATATTATAATCTAATATGCTCATTTATTCATGATATTCGTATGATATGAGTAGTGTTCTGTGTACTGTATTATACATGCTCAGTTCCCGTAGTACTAATTGTCTAGGAGCGGGGTACCCTCGTTCTGGTCCTATATATTTTGTTGGTCCAAGTTCTGTTGAGGATCAAGGTTCTGTTGAGGATCCAGGTTCTGTTGAGGATCCAGGTTCTGTGGAGGATCAAGGTTCTGTTGAGGATCCAGGTTCTGTGGAGGATCCAGGTTCTGTGGGGGATCCAGGTTCTGTTGAGGATCCAGGTTCTGATGAGGATCCAGGTTCTGTGGGGGATCAAGGTTCTGTTGAGGATCAAGGTTCTGTTGAGGATCCAGGTTCTGTGGGGGATCAAGGTTCTGTTGAGGATCAAGGTTCTGTGGAGGATCCAGGTTCTGTTGAGGATCCAGGTTCTGTTGAGGATCCAGGTTCTGTGGGGGATCAAGGTTCTGTTGAGGATCAAGGTTCTGTTGAGGATCAAGGTTCTGTGGAGGATCCAGGTTCTGTTGAGGATCCAGGTTCTGTTGAGGATCCAGGTTCTGTGGGGGATCAAGGTTCTGTTGAGGATCAAGGTTCTGTTGAGGATCCAGGTTCTGTGGGGGATCAAGGTTCTGTTGAGGATCAAGGTTCTGTTGAGGATCCAGGTTCTGTTGAGGATCCAGGTTCTGTGGAGGATCAAGGTTCTGTTGAGGATCCAGGTTCTGTTGAGGATCCAGGTTCTGTTGAGGATCCAGGTTCTGTTGAGGATCCAGGTTCTGTGGAGGATCCAGGTTCTGTGGGGGATCCAGGTTCTGTTGAGGATCCAGGTTCTGTTGAGGATCCAGGTTCCGTTGAGGATCAAGGTTCTGTGGAGGATCAAGGTTCTGTTGAGGATCAAGGTTCTGTTGAGGATCCAGGTTCTGTGGAGGATCCAGGTTCTGTTGAGGATCCAGGTTCTGTTGAGGATCCAGGTTCTGTTGAGGATCCAGGTTCTGTTGAGGATCAAGGTTCTGTTGAGGATCCAGGTTCTGTTGAGGATCCAGGTTCTGTTGAGGATCCAGGTTCTGTGGTGGATCAAGGTTCTGTTGAGGATCCAGGTTCTGTGGAGGATCCAGGTTCTGTTGAGGATCCAGGTTCTGTGGGGGATCCAGGTTCTGTTGAGGATCCAGGTTCTGTTGAGGATCCAGGTTCTGTTGAGGATCCAGGTTCTGATGAGGATCCAGGTTCTGTTGAGGATCAAGGTTCTGTTGAGGATCCAGGTTCTGTTGAGGATCCAGGTTCTGTTGAGGATCCAGGTTCTGTTGAGGATCAAGGTTCTGTTGAGGATCCAGGTTCTGTGGGGGATCCAGGTTCTGTTGAGGATCCAGGTTCCGTTGAGGATCCATGTTCTGTGGAGGATCAAGGTTCTGTTGAGGATCCAGGTTCTGTGAAGGATCCAGGTTCTGTTGAGGATCCAGGTTCTGTGGGGGATCCAGGTTCTGTGGAGGATCAAGGTTCTGTTGAGGATCCAGGTTCTGTTGAGGATCAAGGTTCTGTTGAGGATCCAGGTTCTGTGGGGGATCCAGGTTCTGTTGAGGATCCAGGTTCTGTGGAGGATCCAGGTTCTGTTGAGGATCCAGGTTCTGTGGGGGATCCAGGTTCTGTGGAGGATCCAGGTTCTGTTGAGGATCCAGGTTCTGTTGAGGATCCAGGTTCTGTTGAGGATCCAGGTTCTGTTGAGGATCAAGGTTCTGTTGAGGATCCAGGTTCTGTTGAGGATCCAGGTTCTGTTGAGGATCCAGGTTCTGTGGTGGATCAAGGTTCTGTTGAGGATCCAGGTTCTGTGGGGGATCCAGGTTCTGTTGAGGATCCAGGTTCCGTTGAGGATCCATGTTCTGTGGAGGATCAAGGTTCTGTTGAGGATCAAGGTTCTGTTGAGGATCCAGGTTCTGTGAAGGATCCAGGTTCTGTTGAGGATCCAGGTTCTGTGGGGGATCCAGGTTCTGTGGAGGATCCAGGTTCTGTGGAGGATCAAGGTTCTGTTGAGGATCAAGGTTCTGTTGAGGATCCAGGTTCTGTGGGGGATCCAGGTTCTGTTGAGGATCCAGGTTCTGTGGAGGATCCAAGTTCTGTGGAGGATCAAGGTTCTGTTGAGGATCCAGGTTCTGTGATCGTGTCCACTTTTCGATCCCCTTCAGTTCTGCGATACTCTCTCCAGAACGTCTCCAGAACCTCGCCACCTCGAACCTATTACCATTGTAATACTACTACTACTACTATGTTGGCAAGTAGCCAGTATTGTAATAATCCTAACTCTATCCGTCCAGCTATTGTCTGCAGCCGGCCGCACACTAATTGCTAGAAAGTACATCGTCCAAATTGAAATTAATACAGAATTAATTAAGGAGTGTCTCTTTTGTCCAAATTACCTTAATTGAAGTGTGGATTAATGTTAAGAATTAATCCTAAGAGCACACTGTTATAGCGCCACTTCATAAATTTCTCTCTTAAGATTTTGAAAGTATTTCTTTTCGTTCGTTCCGTTGTTTCGGGCTGCACCGTGCCAATAAATAATACAGTAAATAACCACATACAATCAAAACAACGCCCGCTATTTAATTATTAAGATAATTACGGCCCACCTTTGTTGCTAGTTTGAAACTTTGCTAAGTAGTAGTTCCCCCGGGGATACAATTAACTGGCCCTGTAACCATGGTAACTAGTAGCCTGGGTACTGTAACCATGGTAACTATAGTAGCCTGGGTACTGTAACCATGGTAACTAGTAGCCTGGGTACTGTAACCATGGTAACTAGTAGTGCCGGGTACTGAACACTTGCTCCATTCTACTGTAATTGTAACTGAACAGATCTTCTTTTCTTAGGCAAATATATAGATTATAGGCCATACCAGGTATTGGAAATTTACAGGCCACAGACCTTCACTCTCCAATAGTAATTACTTTATACCTCTCATTAGTTGAAAGAGTATATAATTCAGTTCAGAGGTATTATTACATGTACATACAGATAGTGAGATAGCGAAGATACTAATGCAAATTAATCACTGTTGTTTTGGTCGGGCCTATCATATTTCTCGTTCATAACAGTTTAATACATGCTCCTGATACAAGTCATCTGACATAATATTAACCTTCCCTTTCTGCTGTTGTTATAGTCATCTGACATAATATTAACCTTCCCTTTCTGCTGTTGTTATAGTTATCTGACATAATATTAACCTTCCCTTTCTGCTGTTGTTATAGTTATCTGACATAATATTAACCTTCCCTTTCTGCTGTTGTTAAAGTTATCTGACATAATATTAACCTTCCCTTTCTGCTGTTGTTATAGTTATCTGACATAATATTAACCTTCCCTTTCTGCTGTTGTTATAGTCATCTGACATAATATTAACCTTCCCTTTCTGCTGTTGTTATAGTCATCTGACATAATATTAACCTTCCCTTTCTGCTGTTGTTATAGTCATCTGACATAATATTAACCTTCCCTTTCTGCTGTTTTGGCCGGGACGGTGCCGGATATTCTAACTACCATTAAAGCAACATTAAAGCAACAAATTCCTTGTCTTAATGTTGTCTTAAATGAGTTTGTTGTCTTAATGTTGTCTTAATGTTGTCTTAAATGAGTTTGTTGTCTTAATGTTGTCTTAATGTTGTCTTAATATTTTATCATATTTTGTTGTCTTATCGGGGTTTGTTGTCTTAATGTTGTCTTGTTGTTGTCTTATTGTTGTCTTAAATGAGTTTGTTGTCTTAATGTTGTCTTAAATGAGTTTGTTGTCTTAATGTTGTCTTAATGTTGTCTTAATGTTGTCTTAATATTTTATCATATTTTGTTGTCTTATCGGTGTTTGTTGTCTTAATGTTGTCTTAATGTTGTCTTAATATTTTATCATATTTTGTTGTCTTATCGGTGTTTGTTGTCTTAATGTTGTCTTATTGTTGTCTTATTGTTGTCTTATTGTTGTCTTAATGTTGTCTTATTGTTGTCTTAATGTTTGCTTTAATGTTGCCTTAATGTTGCCTTAATGTTGTCTTAATGTTGTCTTATCGTTTGTTGTCTTATTGGTGTTTGTTGCGTTAACGTTGTCTTATTGTTGTCTTATTGTTGTCTTAATGTTGTCTTATTGTTGTCTTATTGTTGTCTTAATGTTGTCTTAATGTCCCATCGGTGTTCGTTTTAGTTCCCCCAATTTGTAACGGAGTTTTATATTAACAGGAAACGATGTAACAGAGTCGATGTATTTTTCATGTTGCCATGGGGTGGCAGGTCCCCATACATTGCGTCCTATTATATAAGTAGATTTATTAGAATATAATATCATAACTAAAAATAAAGCAACGCAATTGTTAAATAAATATCATGCTGCACTTGCTCTCTGATATTTGGGAGTTCAACCAATATTTCCCGTAATATCAGACATCAAATAAGTGTTAAAATTCCAATAATATCGTTAGATGTTAGATGAATACTGGTAGAATATTTGGGAGATGTTAGCATAATAATGGGACCAAGACGGTGTACTGGTAGAATATTTTTTACCAGGTAACCAGGTAACCAGGTAACCAGGTAACCAGGTAACCAGGTAACCAGGTAATCAGGTAATCAGGTAATCAGGTAACCAAGTGTACTGGTAGCGTACCAGGTGTTTGTTCAGGTGTCTAAAGTATCCCAGGTATTTGTTCACACCACTGTACTCGTTAACAGAAAGTTGTGATCGTGAAACGTTTCTTGGGAAATCAGCTGTTTGTTTTTAATGCAGCGGATTTGTTATCTGCTGTTGGTTTTCCTTTTGTGCTTTTCGTTTAATTTGAATTTTAAAATAAGTATAGACTACTATTTCTGAACATTCGTCTTCTTTCAGTTCCTAAGCCTTCATTTCTTCGGAAAAAGTGTTGGGATATATTATCATGAGTGCAACATATTTTTTTCAAGTCACTGAATTACAACAGTAATCCGCCATTGAATTATGTTTTAAAATAAGGAAAATTTCTGATTGAAGATTTTTCTGTTCACAGTGTTCACTGCAACTATTTGACTGTTCGCGCAGACAACTCCAATTCTAAGCACCAGCTCCAAATACCCTCTCCCCCCCCCCCCCCCTCGAAACAAGAGAGACTAGCCCAGACACAGGACACCCAGGTAACCAGGTAACCAGGTAACCAGGTAATCAGGTAACCAGGTAACCAGGTAACCAGGTAACCAGGTAACCAGGTAACCCAGTCACTGAGCACCCAGGTAACCAGGTAACCAGGTAACCAGGTAACCAGGTAACCAGGTAACCAGGTAACCAGGTAACCAGGTAACCAGGTAACCAGGTAACCCAGTCACTGAGCACCCAGGTAACCAGGTAACCAGGTAACCAGGTAACCAGGTAACCAGGTAACCAGGTAACCAGGTAACCCAGTCACAGAGCACCCAGGTCTGGCTAGAGTAACCAGCTTATCGCCTCCCTACACTAATCGTACACACTAAACCTACACTCTGTGTAGTAAAGGGTGCAGCTTAGTACGGGTGCAGCTATCTGGGGATCATGACAAGGTGCTGAACACATCCAGACCAAGTCTAGTAAACAAGCATTGTATCAGCAAATTAGGGTAAACAGCACGTGACATATAAGGTCCTACATGATATCACGTGACATATAAGGTCCTACATGATGTCGGGGAACTAGACCCTGGAGTAATGCATGCGGAGTAATGCATGATTGTAACTATGGTAACCAGTAATGCATGATTGAATACCTTTGTTTTATGGGGCCCTGGCTAAACGCAGGGGCCTGGCTAAACGCCACACTCGTTTGTAGACAAACGAGCTGCGGCCCTGCTGCAGAGTCTGAGACCCGGCCCTGCTGGCTGTACCATACACCTCTAAACTTGTTGGTATTAGCCCCCATTTGTTGTCGTTATACACTAGGTATCTGAACAGCCCTAGTACTAGTAGTAGTAGTACTAGTACTAGTACTAGTACTCTAGTATATTATATCTACTGGTTGTACTTGAGTGGGTATATATATTATCATGTGAAAGTACAATGAACTCAATACGGAGTCTTTGTTCCGGAACTAAATAGTAAATACGGAGTCTTTGTTCCGGAACTAGATACGGAGTCGTTGTTCCGGAGACCTCTCGAGACTCCCGACACTGTGCAGGGTATAGGCCGTCTTCACACCCGACACTAGACATCTGAACATGGAGGATGGGTAATTGTTACCCCCGACACTAGATATCTGAACATGGAGGATGGGTAATTGTTACCCCCGACACTAGGTATCTGAACATGGAGGATGGGTAATTGTTACCCCCGACACTAGGTATCTGAACATGGAGGATGGGTAATTGTTACCCCCGACACTAGGTATCTGAACATGGAGGATGGGTAATTGTTACCCCCGACACTAGACATCTGAACATGGAGGATGGGTAATTGTTACCCCCGACACTAGGTATCTGAACATGGAGGATGGGTAATTGTTACCCCCGACACTAGGTATCTGAACATGGAGGATGGGTAATTGTTACCCCCGACACTAGGTATCTGAACATGGAGGATGGGTAATTGTTACCCCCGACACTAGGTATCTGAACATGGAGGATGGGTAATTGTTACCCCCGACACTAGGTATCTGAACATGGAGGATGGGTAATTGTTACCCCCGACACTAGGTATCTGAACATGGAGGATGGGTAATTGTTACCCCCGACACTAGGTATCTGAACATGGAGGATGGGTAATTGTTACCCCCGACACTAGGTATCTGAACATGGAGGATGGGTAATTGTTACCCCCGACACTAGGTATCTGGACATGGAGGATGGGTAATTGTTACCCCCGACACTAGGTATCTGGACATGGAGGATGGGTAATTGTTACCCCCGACACTAGGTATCTGAACATGGAGGATGGGTAATTGTTACCCCGACACTAGGTATCTGAACATGGAGGATGGGTAATTGTTACCCCCGACACTAGGTATCTGAACATGGAGGATGGGTAATTGTTACCCCCGACACTAGGTATCTGAACATGGAGGATGGGTAATTGTTACCCCCGACACTAGGTATCTGAACATGGAGGATGGGTAATTGTTACCCCCGACACTAGGTATCTGAACATGGAGGATGGGTAATTGTTACCCCCGACACTAGGTACCTTAGTTCCCAAAAGTTTGTGTGCCATTATATTGAGCACAATTTATTTGAGCCCGAAAAATTTGGGCAGAAAATTTGAACTCATTTGGGCGACCGAAAATTTGGGCACAAATTCTTCGAAAAATGAAAGATTTTCCACTAAAATTTCAGTTAGATATTTGCCTTAGTTCATTATTATTCCTTATTATTCCAGTCATTTTTCTTTCAATTTTAAGCATGTAGGTGGTAGTCTGAGTTGTTTCACATTATGAAATTTACTATCTGCCCAGTAACTACTAAAAAATACAGTGATGATGGGACAGTACAAAATGATAAATATACAATAGTGATATTTAGTCTCTCAATCAGATAGTTTAGTCTACTTACACTCAGCATATCTTATCATACCCCTTTCACATACAATTATCATTATGACGCCTCACCAGATGGTGAATGAATGAAAGATTAGAAAACTAAAATTTCAAATATTATTTCACTTGGATATGAAGAAAAAGCCATCTTTCTATATAGATTTCAGGGCCACAGGCCAAATGCCAAAAGTTTGGTTAGCAAAAAATTTAGCAGACGGAAAAGATTTATGCAATTAATTTGGTCTGCAAAAAATTTGGGCGAGAGGCCCGCTCAAATTTTTTGTCGCCCAAATTTTTTGGAATTAAGGTATCTGAACATGGAGGATGGGTAATTGTTACCCCCGACACTAGGTATCTGAACATGGAGGATGGGTAATTGTTACCCCCCGACACTAGGTATCTGAACATGGAGGATGGGTAATTGTTACCCCCGACACTAGGTATCTGAACATGGAGGATGGGTAATTGTTACCCCCGACACTAGGTATCTGAACATGGAGGATGGGTAATTGTTACCCCCGACACTAGGTATCTGAACATGGAGGATGGGTAATTGTTACCCCCGACACTAGGTATCTGACATGGAGGATGGGTAATTGTTACCCCCGACACTAGGTATCTGAACATGGAGGATGGGTAATTGTTACCCCCGACACTAGGTATCTGAACATGGAGGATGGGTAATTGTTACCCCCGACACTAGGTATCTGAACATGGAGGATGGGTAATTGTTACCCCCGACACTAGGTATCTGAACATGGAGGATGGGTAATTGTTACCCCCGACACTAGGTATCTGAACATGGAGGATGGGTAATTGTTACCCCCGACACTAGGTATCTGAACATGGAGGATGGGTAATTGTTACCCCCGACACTAGGTATCTGAACATGGAGGATGGAGGATGGGTAATTGTTACCCCCGACACTAGGTATCTGAACATGGAGGATGGGTAATTGTTACCCCCGACACTAGGTATCTGAACATGGAGGATGGGTAATTGTTACCCTGCCCTCCTTCTCTATACTACTACCCCTCCTGTATACTAGAGTACTAGTTCTCCTCCTCGTATTTAGCGGACTCCTTTATAATACTCTTTATGTTTAGCCTTTTTGTAATAAAGTCTCACTTATCTGCCCTTTCAGAATATGCACATGTGTTCACATGTGCAGTAGACCTATTAATATTATCAGTTGACGGAGCCTATTATTGAATTACGGACAATAGAACGGGCGCTTAGTGTAACTCTTAACAGTTAATCGGATTAACCCGAGCCAAGCTTTTCTTTTTTAGGAACACGCAAATATATTGAAATGCGATTTAATGCTGTTATATATCTAGGATGCTAATAATTACATCTTCTCGAAAGCGTTGATCTCGTGTAGTCCTGTCACTATATACTCACTATATAGTGCGATTACTGTGTCACTATATACTCAGTATATAGTGCGATTACTGTGTCACTATATACTCAGTATATAGTGCGATTACTGTGTGTGCCAAAAGTTTTCAGTTGGAACTCCTCACGATGCTCTAACAAAGTTCTATTCATGAAGAGTGTGCAATATGCATGTGTTCGCTTTTTACAGTACGATTGCATGCTTAATTGTTCAGTTAAACTTTCAGTCCCGCCATAGTTCTTGTAAACTTTCTTCCGGTTTTGTCGTGTGAATTCCAGGTAACCAGGTAACCAGGTAACCAGGTAACCAAGTGTTCCGGTAAGCTTTTGTCGTGTGAATAACCAGGTAACCAGGTAACCAAGTGTTCCGGTAAGCTTTTGTCGTGTGAATAACCAGGTAACCAGGTAACCAGGTAACCAAGTGTTCCGGTAAGCTTTTGTCGTGTGAATAACCAGGTAACCAGGTAACCAGGTAACCAAGTGTTCCGGTAAGCTTTTGTCGTGTGAATAACCAGGTAACCAGGTAACCAAGTGTTCCGGTAAGCTTTTGTCGTGTGAATAACCAGGTAACCAGGTAACCAGGTAACCAAGTGTTCCGGTAAGCTTTTGTCGTGTGAATAACCAGGTAACCAGGTAACCAGGTAACCAAGTGTTCCGGTAAGCTTTTGTCGTGTGAATAACCAGGTAACCAGGTAACCAGGTAACCAAGTGTTCCGGTAAGCTTTTGTCGTGTGAATAACCAGGTAACCAGGTAACCAGGTAACCAAGTGTTCCGGTAAGCTTTTGTCGTGTGAATAACCAGGTAACCAGGTAACCAGGTAACCAAGTGTTCCGGTAAGCTTTTGTCGTGTGAATAACCAGGTAACCAGGTAACCAGGTAACCAAGTGTTCCGGTAAGCTTCTGTCGTGTGAATTCGCTTCATGAACTATTTACTTCGGGAACTTTTGTTTCAATAGACGTTTCCAGTTTCTTCTCAAAAATATTTTTCTTCATCACTTCAAATTTTATGTGAGTGCTAACTCTATAACTTAATTCTGCTCCTAATTAATCGGTCACGCATCATTCTGTTCCTAATTAAATTAATTATAGGTAATAACGGATAATTACATAATTATCATGGCTTCTGTTTTGAATGCTTGCCGTGCTGGTACCTTGACAGATTCCAAACTTAATAATGATTTAGGAGCACCGCTCTGTCACACTCTGTATCTTGTTGTTGCTCTGTCACACTCTGTATCTTGTTGCTGCTCTGTCACACTCTGTATCTTGTTGTTGCTCTGTCACACTCTGTATCTTGTTGTTGCTCTGTCACACTCTGTATCTTGTTGTTGCTCTGTCACACTCTGTATCTTGTTGTTGCTCTGTCACACTCTGTATCTTGTTGTTGCTCTGTCACACTCTGTATCTTGTTGTTGCTCTGTCACACTCTGTATCTTGTTGCTGCTCTGTCACACTCTGTATCTTGTTGCTGCTCTGTTACACTCTGTATCTTGTTGCTGCTCTGTCACACTCTGTATCTTGTTGTTGCTCTGTCACACTCTGTATCTTGTTGTTGCTCTGTCACACTCTGTATCTTGTTGCTGCTCTGTCACACTCTGTATCTTGTTGCTGCTCTGTCACACTCTGTATCTTGTTGCTGCTCTGTCACACTCTGTATCTTGTTGCTGCTCTGTCACACTCTGTATCTTGTTGTTGCTCTGTCACACTCTGTATCTTGTTGCTGCTCTGTCACACTCTGTATCTTGTTGCTGCTCTGTCACACTCTGTATCTTGTTGTTGCTCTGTCACACTCTGTATCTTGTTGCTGCTCTGTCACACTCTGTATCTTGTTGCTGCTCTGTCACACTCTGTATCTTGTTGCTGCTCTGTCACACTCTGTATCTTGTTGTTGCTCTGTCACACTCTGTATCTTGTTGTTGCTCTGTCACACTCTGTATCTTGTTGTTGCTCTGTCACACTCTGAGTGTATCTTGTTGCTGCTCTGTCACACTCTGTATCTTGTTGTTGCTCTGTCACACTCTGTATCTTGTTGTTGCTCTGTCACACTCTGTATCTTGTTGCTGCTCTGTCACACTCTGTATCTTGTTGTTGCTCTGTCACACTCTGTATCTTGTTGTTGCTCTGTCACACTCTGAGTGTATCTTGTTGCTGCTCTGTCACACTCTGTATCTTGTTGCTGCTCTGTCACACTCTGTATCTTGTTGCTGCTCTGTCACACTCTGTATCTTGTTGTTGCTCTGTCACACTCTGAGTGTATCTTGTTGTTGCTCTGTCACACTCTGTATCTTGTTGCTGCTCTGTCACACTCTGTATCTTGTTGCTGCTCTGTCACACTCTGTATCTTGTTGTTGCTCTGTCACACTCTGTATCTTGTTGTTGCTCTGTCACACTCTGTATCTTGTTGCTGCTCTGTCACACTCTGTATCTTGTTGTTGCTCTGTCACACTCTGTATCTTGTTGTTGCTCTGTCACACTCTGTATCTTGTTGCTGCTCTGTCACACTCTGTATCTTGTTGCTGCTCTGTCACACTCTGTATATTGCTGCTGCTCTGTCACACTCTGTATATTGTTGCTGCTCTGTCACACTCTGTATCTTATTGCTGCTCTGTCACACTCTGTATCTTGTTGCTGCTCTGTCACACTCTGTATCTTGTTGCTGCTTTGTCACAAAACATTGCTGGTCACGTGGATCTAATCTCATTATTACGTTCACTCCAAACACCGCATATTCAATTAATTGTGGTGCTACATATTATAATTAAGCTCTTTTAATGATGTGAAATCCTGCTCGGATTGTTCCAGCTTTATACTTAAAACACTGTCTAGACAACTTATCACGTGACATCACCAAATTAACGCGTCAAAAAATCCTCTCGTGACGTCACACCACATGATCACGTGACGTCACACCACATGATCACGTGACATCACGTGACGTGACGTCACAACACAACTACCACAATTCCCTAGAACTTCACACCATGATCGGGTGGTATTATCACTACATTACAAGTGCATTATCGGCTGGTTAACCGGTCCCTGGTTTGCTAAAATACCGGCAAATGCATCCAAACTGCGCTCTAGTTACCCTAGTAACCGGCATATAAACTGCGCTCTAGGCTTCACTTTCGTCCTTAAGGTGGGAACCTGTGTTTATTTTTAGAAATATATGGTTGGGGATAATACTACTACTACTATAATAATGGTGGTCATTAAAATTGTTTATGTGCTTTTATTTTACTTTGATTATCGTGTTCGTCCACGTGGTGTTCACGGTATAAATTATCTGGTGTAAACTTTAAGGCTGAAACATAATTGAAATTAGATCTTTTTAATAATTTGAAGAATTGTATGTGTTTTCATAACTTTTAAACTAGCTTCGATTATTTACAAGTTGCGAACATTTTTGAACATTTAAAATATAATTTGGAACATTACAGTAACGTTATTCAAATCTCAAACAAAAAAAGTATATTTCAAAGCTTTGTGTTTTGATCATATGATTATGGGTGTATAGTGATTTTGATTGCATAAATTTGATTGGGCAGTGATGGTGAGTGAGAAGATGATGGGAGTGCCAGCCAGTAACTCTGTCAAATGAACAGCCCACTGAGGAGTGGGTGAGCGCAGGCGCGAGAACGGCAGAGAGGGTGGCATAAAACGGAATACACGGCCACAGAAAAGACACAGAAACTAAACCGTGCGCGGTAAGTTAGCCAGTGTCTGAGAGCTAGTGTTGCCCGGCAGGAGGCATCCAAAAGAGGTGCCGTGGTGAACTGTCGAGGCTAAGTTCGAATGCAAGGCGAAGCAACTCAAACTGATGATGAAGAGGTAGACTGAACGGGAAGTGAAGAAAAAGGAAAAGGAAGGATCCAGCTGAGGTCTGGCTCATGTCAGGAAGTGATGAAAAGCTCACAGACAAAATCATCCGTGGCTGTCTACCCCGTACGTAGGCAGTGTCCGAGATTTCAGGCATCAGGATACACTGAAACAGTGCAGAGCTGATTACGACCAGGGTCCTCGCGGATACCCCGCCTCGGAGGTCGAGCCAATGCCCTGCTTTCGATACTTATGTCTACTGGTGGAACCTTCATATTTTCTCTACTAGCAGTCACTGTAACCCTATCACTCGGAAGGCCCCACAGCTCCTACATGGACGCACGGCCGGGAGCCCATGTAGGGATAAAAGTGAACACAAGCCTTCCATCACATCCGTCACAGATTCAAAGCTGGGAGGAAAAAAGGGAGCTGGAGGAGAGGAAAAAAGAAAAAAGAATACAAAAAAAGAAAACTGAGAAAGGAAACTAATTATCTGCTTTCAGACTGTCTTTGAAGTTGAGGGTTAGTCTGTAGATCTTGTTAATGGTGCTGGTTGAGAGTTTGATCAAACTTACGTCCTCATCACTGGGAGTATCCTTGCAATCAGACTGCGACATGAACGTGGAGGCAAGATTGAAGCTACCATTACCAACATTGTTGAGTAGGTTTCCACTGAGATTTTGAAATTTGTCCCTAGGACCCTTCCCTAGGGGGCAGAAATGGAGCATATGATTCTCGTCCTCGATGAATAGCTGGTTGTTGTTAAGCTCGCAATAGTTGCAGGTCCTTTCATCAATTGGAGTTTGGTCATATCTCCCCCTTTCAATTCTAAGGTGATGCGAACTGGACCGAATCTGTGTGGTTGCCCTTCTGTCCTGAAAAGACCTAGCATAGGTTAGATATGGCTCCCATGCAAATTCTGTTTTGACTTCACTGTAGAATGATAGCTTTCTAGAATCTTTCACAAGAGAACCCCAGGAATCGCGGAACTGTTTTTTCAGGTTCTCTGTGATTAAATCAGGGCTGCAGGAGTCTGCGAGTGAGGTTGCGTTCAACAGCGACGATGAATTCCTTTCAAGAAGGTCGATGTTGTTGAATGATTTGATGATTGATTCGATGCCTACAAACCATGACAATTTGAGGTTAATCTGCTCAGTCATTGCAGCTTTGACTAGTTGTGTAGGGGGGAGGCTCATAACTCTTTTGAAATATTTAGTACTCAGTTTCAACATTTCAATAATGATTGGGTATGAGCCAGTTTCTCCCCAGGCTGTAGCATTGACTGCCCTTCTGTTTATACCAAGAAGGTATTTTAGGTGTCGTAGATGCACTTGCTCAAGTTGCTGTTTAGCGATGTGAGAGACCGCATGATCAAGATTGTGAAACTTGCTGAAGCTAGAGAGGACCTTATTGACGGTGGGTAGAACCGGGGCCCAAACTTGACAGCCGTAAAGTAGAATTGGCTTAACAAGGGTGTTAAATAATTTGTTAAGGCAGGATGCATCAACAAATCTCCGGTCTATAGTGCTTCTCAAGCTGAAGTAAGCTCCAAGTCCTTTACGGTATAGAGAGTCAGTTGCTTGCCGAAATTTCCCTGTGCTGCTTATAATAATCCCAAGATAGCAGTAGCTGGAGACCATCTCGATATCTCTTTCGTGAATGGAAGGACGCCAATTTGGAATGTCTGGTCCTTTGCCATTGAAGACCATGAATTTGGTTTTGGAGATATTGATTTCCAGACCCCATTCGTTACAGTAGTCCCCAATAATCGTAAGCAACTTTTGGAGAGACTCAGGATCTAGGCCGAGGATTACTAGATCATCAGCCCACGCTAGGTGAGTCACTGAAAGTCCAGCGAGTGTCGGACAGTTCGCAGTAGCTTCGTTAAGGAGGTCAGAAAGCTTTTTAAAGTAAACTTTGAAAAACTCAGGGCTAAGTGGGTGTCCTTGTTCAGTTCCTTTAAGGATCTTGAATGCTTCACTTATTTTACCATTCATCTTGATATGACCCTCTGATTTGCTGTACATGTCTTTGATGATGTCGTAGTAGCCACCATTGACACCATAGCAGGCTAGTTTGAACATGAGAGCTTGTCTGCAGACTAGATCGAAAGCTTTGCGAAGATCAATGAACACTGCATATATTTTACTTTTGACTTTCTTGTATTTTTCTATGGTGGACATCAGCGTAAATATATGGTCATTGCATTGACTTCCTTTGGTAAAGCCTGCTTGGTTGGGTGGGTCAGGATGTGAGATTTGGCGGTGATTAACGAGCCGAGATAGCAGCATCGTAGAAAGCAGTTTTCCGATACAGCTACAGACTGCTATTGCTCTATAGTTGTCAGGGTTCCTGATGCACCCTTTTTTGTGAATTGGTGTGATCACACTTTTGCTCCAGAGGTAGACTCCTGTCTCCAGGCACAAATTGAAGAGTTTGAGGAGGAGCGACTTCATATTCATGCTCAGACCCCGGAGCATTTCGTTGCTGATGTGGTCAAAAGAAGATGCTTTGCCCGATTTGAGTTCGCCTAGCGCAGCGTTCAGCTCATCCGATGTAAATGGGCTGTTCAGTGACTCATTAGGGGCAGATCCCTCGGATAGGGCGTTGGCTTCTTCGAGGAGAGCTCTTTTAGTGAGAGTGTCTACGGTTGGATGATTGTCAGAATATAGCTCAGAGTAGAACTGATGGAAAGAGTTGAGTTGCTCCGTTTCAGTTTGGACTTCTTCCTTCTTGTAGTTCTTAAGCTTCTTGAAATCTCTCCAGGATATAGTTTTACCGTTTTTAATCTTCTTGTTAAGACTATTGAAGAAGTCATCCCTTTTCTTATTGACAATCTTTCGATATCCTTTAGAGTTGGCACGATGCCGTGTTTTGATTCTCTGGTTATCAGGATTATTGTCGACAATTTTTATTGACCGTTTGAAAAGGCGTCGTGCAGTGTGACACTTGCCGTCAAACCATGAGGCGAACTTAGGCTTTGGATTCTTAGTTTGTTTAGAGATATCGAACTCTTTTTTAGCGACATCGTTTATGAGTTCTGTAATCTGCCTATTCAGTGCTTCAACTGCCTCATGGGTTTTTGGAGTGGATTCGACATCTTCGGTCAGTTGGGAGATTCTTTGAATGAACTCAGGCTGTTCAAATGATTTTGTGAAGTTGGCTAAACCCTCTTCTGTGATCTTGTATCGAAAGGGAGCTTCCTCGTAGATACTAGTGGGAGCTTGACTATTCCTTTGAGGGGCCCTTCGTCTATGCCAAAGGCTGAGTAAGATTGGATTGTGATCGGAGAACAGAGTGTGCTCACCCACTGAGAGGCTCTTGACACGGTGAAGAAAGGATGTTGATGCAATGAAGTAGTCCACTACGCTGTTTCCGTTCCACTTGTAGCATGTGTATTTTCCAGCAGAGTCACCGATGGTACGTCCATTAAGGATCAGGAGGTTTTGCGATCCACAGAGGTCAAGCAAAAGGTTTTTGTGTCTATTGGTAATTTTGTCCTGGCTGTTCCTATTTTGAGATATAGGTGCCACGTCAGGTATAACCATGAAGTCGGAAGACCTGCCAGTTTCTGGAAAGAGCTCGAATTCGTCCGCTCTGTCATACATATGAAAATCTGGAGCTACTCCTATCCTGGCATTAAGGTCACCAAGAAGTAATAGCTCATCACTGGGGTTATTCTTGATGCTGGCTATTTTTTCCTGAAGGGCATCAAAGTTTGCCTCGGAGCAGTTAGTGCGGTTTTTCTGTTTGCTATTTGTAGGTGGGATGTAGCTATTGACAACAAAGGTGTTGAGATTGCTGTCGGGATCAGTGATTTTAACAATGACAATATTCATTGTATGGTCCGCAGTGAGTGTGCATTTATCCAGAGAGCAATATTCCACAATTGTGTTCCTAACCAAAGTGGTTACTCCTCCTCCTTTGCCTGATTTGCGGATGTCACTATAGGATTTGTATCCTTTCAGGGAAACTTCGCATCCGGTTTCTTGGAGGCAGATTATATCATTTGGACTGATGATTTTGACAAATTCGGGATCCTCAACTTTGTTTCCGAGCAAGCCATGAATGTTTGCAACATTCCAGGAAATTATACCGTTGACGATGTTCATCAGTCAGGTATAGAAGATGAGAGAGGCAAGAGGAGAGGAGGAAAGAAGAAGAGAACTCGGAAGACTTGGAGGAGCTGAGAATGAGAGACTAGAATTCAAGTACGGTCCCTGCTAAATGTACTATTGAGACTTGTCTTGAAGTTTCCCATGATTACTCTGATACCTCTGTCATTTAGATGAGGTTGATCTGGGACAAACAGATAGTCGTGTGGGATATCCGATCCCCCCGGGTAGAAGTTGTTGTTTCTGTTTTCTCTTGATCTCATCCAGAAATCAGCCTTTTCACTGTCATCTTTAAGATTTCTGATTGCCTCTGTGATGAGTCGACTATTTTTACCCCATTCCTCTCCAGGATGGTCGCGCAGGAAGGGGTGAGAGATGAATATTTGGCAGTGTTGTGAGGTCTGTCTAAGGATCTTTTCAGTAGACTTGATTAATGATCCCACCACAATATCAGCCTTGTTGCCTTCCAGGATGTCCCGAGTACCAAGGTGAATGTACACTGCATCTGGATTGAGGTTTGAGATCTCTTCTACTGTTCGTTCGAGGCACGAGTCAAGTTCTTTCAAACTTGGCCTGTATATTACAGAGACATTGTACCTCTTTGGAAACTCGTCAGGTTTAAAGCTTCGCATGGTCGAGTCACAGAGGAGAACAATTTTCTGTTGGCGCTGTACTGGGTTACTCGCTCTTTTGGATCTCCCTGTGCTGCGAGGAGTTGTTGCACTTTCTTTTGTGATTATCTTGCCTTTTTGTCTGGGTTCTAGGTCTTCTCTCCTGTAGGAAGACCGTCCCTGATTAGGTGACAGCCCGGGGATGTCACTGTTAGTCCGTGTGTCAGCTGGTGATCTGGGGATATGTCTCACATAGCTTTGGCTAACATTTGGAGCTGGGTCTGCCTGGTTGTTTCTGAAATTTGAGGCAGAGATGATTTCATGGATTTCATTGATTTTTTCATTCTCTTCCCTTTTGAAGACACTCTGACTCCAAACTTCCAGATCTTTCTTTACAGACATAGTATCTTTGAGGGTTTGTGTGAGCCCTTTCAGACCTATTTCAGATTTCTCCAGGAGCATGCTGGTGTCTTGGGTAGCTTTTGACAGATTTTTCAGTAGATCTGCGCCACTTGAGCATTTTGTTGCTACCTGGCAGCTCCCGGTTGATTTGGTTGCAGGGGTCATCTCAGTTATCGTGAGTTTTAGCTCTTTAATCTCGGTTTTTATTTCGGTAAGAATAGAGCTGATTGACACATTAGACCTTTCCATCACTTCCAGTCTATTCTGCACATCACTGAGTTGCTCAGATGTAGCAGCGGAGAGATTATTAGGGTTCTTCAGGTGTTGAGTGATTCTCTTTTTCCTGATTTTTGAGCTTCCTTCACTACTCAGTTTGAGGAATCCGAGTTCCTTTGTGAGTTCGTTTTCTGTAACTGATTCGAGTGATTTGATGTAAGTTTCAAGTCCTTGAAAACTTAATCCAGAGGTGGTGTCAGGTGGTCCTCTTTTCCTCTTAGCTTTGGATTTCTGCTGGGTAGAGGAGTTTTTGTCCAGCTGCGATCTTAGGAAGTCCTTAGCGTTGGGCAGTGAGCTAGTAAAACAGAATTCGTTAGGAGACACAGCGTTGTTTGGAACTGGGGCAGTTTCGGAGAGTGGTGGTTCAGGGGAGTAAGAGAAGAGATCTCCACTTGTGTCCCGTGACTGTTCGGTGTCCCTAGTTAGGTATCTACCTAGTCTCTGTCTTAATAGAGCTACAGCACCATTGTTTTCCTGGTTGCATGCAGCCAGCTCCTCCTTCGCGTCTTTCAGTTTCATCTTAGTTAATATCACACTTACAGCAGCATAGCTGGGGGGTGAGTAAGGGTCTGCTAAGAGAGTTTCTGTTCTAGTTTTCATATCATTCAGAGAGTCGCTACTAGATGTGGGTTGATCCATGGCATCCAGTATCAGAGTAAAGTCAGCTAGGGTAAGCTTATCCAATATTTGTTGGTATATATGTACTTGGCCCATTCTGAAGCTTAGAGTATTACAGAATCTGGATGCTCTGATGCTCTCATTGGGAATGTCTTCACTGTCCCATGACAACGTGCCGTTAGGGTCTATTTTTGAGCGAAAGAAGACAAGTCTGAAAGAAGTTCTTGCATCGGTTCTTTTAGAGTTATCAAGTCCAACCCCTGACCGGACCTGGTGACGTTTGAGTGCATCTTTCGACAAGAATACCGCTGCCCCATGATCCGGAGAAAGCCTCCCTGCTTCAACTTTATCAAGCAAAGTTCCGGAGTGTGCCTTGGGTATGACATCAATAGCATTCTGTTCACCCAGACAGAGGATTGCCAGTGCGGAGTTTTCCTCTGCATATGAATCGAGCTCGGGGGGAAAGACTGTTGACTCTGGTGTGTGTTCATTCATTTTGATCTTTTCGACCAGACAGCTGTTGAGAGAGGGGTTCTCATCGATGCGATGATCGCTTATGATTTGGTTCATGCACTGAAGTAAGATAGGTACTTCTTTGAATTCCTTGGCATCATATGTGTCCCATGATTTGTTCGGGTAGTAGCGAGAGCTGAATAGACAGAACTCACGCTGGTGAATTCCATATTTCCTGAAGGATACTGTACTGTCTGTCGACCAGTAAAGGATGTTCGCAGGCTGAGTTGGGAAGAGAGCTTTGCAGTGGAATATGTCTCGAGGGGGCTCAGCAGAATGATTTCCTGAGCTGACCGAGGTGTATCCTGGAGATGATGAGAGGTTTCTCAGTCTGATGATAGGGTCGTTTAGCCCTGTTATGATTGGTAGCGTATTTAACCGTCTTACAGTTGTTATTTCATCACAAAAGCTGAGATTATCCTCCGTTGGTGTTAATCTGCAGCGTAGGTCCTCTTCAGACTCTTCAGGTCCAAAGTTGAGTTCTAGCTTTCCGGAGCAAGCCAAGGTACTCGTGAGAGAGTTCTTATCTTGACTCTGGATTTGGTTTGAAGTGTAGCCATCATGTTCACTGTTGTTGTTAGTAGGATGATTGGAGCTTTCGGGCTCCGTTTCCTCATCCTTGTTATCCTGATCGGGTGAGAGGCTGGTATCTTTAAAGGATTCTCTACCAGATTTTTTCGGGTCATCGTCGTCATCATCACTGTCCCCTTTGTCCTGGGGGCCGCTTGACGAAGAGTCCTGTCCTACACTGTTGGGAGAGTTTCCACTTCCGTTTTCACCTTCCTGACTTGAAGGTTCCCTAGAATCATCTTTGTTAGTTGGTGTTGAGGCGCAGGAGCCCTTTCCATCTGCATGAGATTTACCATCTGGTACCAGGAAGCATACTGTGCTAGCAATTGATTTCCGAAGAGGAAAACTAGTGTTAGAACAGGGAGAAGAGAGGACAAACGGAGATGGTACGCTGGCACTGTACACGGGCTTACAGACATTGGTTTTTAACTGCTTTGCGCGAGCGTGATGCTCACTTGAGCTGTCAAGGTCAGATTGTTCGTGACGGTTGTTAGTTATGCGGTATTGATCTGACTTGACCTGTCGGCGGTGATCGAAAATCGCAATCCAAAGTTGGCGCGGGTGTGCACTAGACTTTACCAGCTGGCACTTAAGAGATGTTTCTAAAAGTGTTGTGAGAAGATGACGATAAATGGTAACTAAATCGGTGTTAAGACACGTGATGTGGAGAAAGTATGAGTTGTTTGGATCGTGGAGCATGTCATACTGATCAAGAAAAATGTTGTCCAAGTAAAATAGTGAGTAATCTACAAAGATCGGCACCAGGTGACTTAACAAAAGAGGACGAAATCTTAAAAACACTAACATCATAAAACTTAATCTCTCGTCACACAAAAGTTTCAGATTGTTGAGGTGGCCTGATTGTCTTAGCATCGATAGATAGTTCAATAACATACGTTTGGTAGCTGAGAATGTCCACTTGAGCGAAGAATGTCCTAGCAGTAAAACTATGTAGGCCAACAAGCACATGGGTGCTGACACGAGGAGTGCAAGACACACAAAGTCCAGAAAGTGGAGACATGCAGTAAAATGTTCAACATGCAGCGTGGTCTCAAAATGTACTGTTACGTTGTAGCTATACATAGATAAGGGGTCCGATAAGCATTCACTGATTGTAGTTTGCATTAGTTGTTTCGGATTAGTTGTTTCGATTGAGTTGTTGTTGAGCCTGGTAGTAGGAGACAAAATTGGGCCCTGACTGGCCACCATGGCCACCAGGGCAACCGTTGTAAATAGTTGATGAGCCAGTCTTATCACGAGTAGAAATACGAGATAAGAGAGCTAAGCAAATGTAAACGTATTCGAGAAATATTTACAATAATGCGATGACTGCATTTTTAATAACATTTCTGGTTCTGTTTATCGGAAATATTGTTTTGTAATAATATAAGCTGTACAGTTAGCCGGTGTTAGCAGTTCGTAATTTAGTTTTAGTTTAAACATAAATCCCTCAATAAACACAACATATTCGTAATTTAGTTTTAGTTTAAACATAAATCCCTCAATAAACACAACATATTTGTAATTTAGTTTTAGTTTAAATCCCTTAATAAACACAACAAATTTCTTTAATCTGCCGTTAACGTAATTTGATAGCAAGCAAAGGATTGCTAGCTAAGGTACGTACGGAATATCGCACGTACGGAATATCGTCACCGTTAAAGCTTTAGACATCCGCACGTTTATATAAGTATGTTTTTAGCACCCAAATATTTGTTTGACGAGTTATATTTCTTGACGCTTTTGTAGTTTGTGAGCTTTTCTTGTTACCTGGTTACCTGGTTACCTGGTTACCTGGTTACCTGGTTACCTGGTTACCTGGTTACCTGGTTACCTGGTTATCTGGTTACCTGGTTACCTGGTTACGCTTATTTGATATTTAGTAGTTTGTGAGTTTTTCTTGTTACCTGGTAACCAGGTAACCAGGTAACCATGTGACCATTTGAGGAAGAAGGTTATGTGAGAAGAGGTTTGTTTTGATTTAATATAGGTAAAGTTTGAAACGTGTGTGCAGCCACAGATAATGGCAAATGCGGGCTAATGAAGATGTACCATCTATAGGCTTGTTACCATGACAACTACACTAGTTATAGGCTTGATCAGCATTTTGGATAGTACAAAAAAATCAAAAGCATTCCTTTTAATTATCAAGTATCCATTATATGTTCTGTAGTTGTGTACGTGTGAAACAAAGAGAACATCTGGTCAAGTTGAACAATGTTTATACTTTTCATTCTTTACTCCTTCATTGTAACAGCTTATTTATAAACTGGTCCTACCGTTTTTTACTTTAAAAGTTAACTGGAAATATTAATTGTAATTAAAGAGTCACAGAAGTCACGTGACCACAGAAGTCACGTGACCCCACAATGAACCACATGTTACTCAACTCTCAAACTTTTTACGTCGAATATATTGTATAAAGTATAGTCTATGTACTCCTACATAAAGGGAAACGTTTGTATAAACCCCTCTACATAACATAATATATATGTAACCATTAAACTAATTAGTGCAGATAAAACGTTAAAACGGTGAACAGCCCCACACATCTGGTCAAAGTCACGTGATTACCTCAGATCACGTGACTTCTGACAGTCTTCATTCATTGGTTGGTGGGGTGAAATACTGCAGCCTGATTGGCTGAGCGGGGCCCTCAATGGTGTCTTCTGTAAACTAAGTTAATGGAGGTTGTGTTATAGATATGACACAGTTTTATATTGGTAACACTAACTCATCCATAGAGAGAGAGAACGCATCCAAAACCCCCTCTTTGTCTCCTCCTCAAACGCTTCAAAGTTAATATTTGTTTCTGTTTAAAGGGTAGAAAAGAGACTGGTACATAGTAAAGGCAGAGGACAGTACCGGACAGTACCGGACAGTACCGGAGCAGCTGCGAGTCGTGGTGTTGATAATGACCCGGGCGGTGTATTAAACTTACCATAACTCCTCTCTCAGTCTCTCCCTCTCTCTCTCTCCCTCTCCCTCTCCCTCTCCCTCTCCCTCTCCCTCTCCCTCTCCCTCTCCCTCTCCCTCTCCCTCCCTCTCCCTCTCCCTCTCCCTCTCCCTCTCCCTCTCTCTCTCCCTCTCCCTCTCCCTCTCCCTCTCCCTCTCCCTCTCCCTCTCCCTCTCCCTCTCCCTCTCCCTCTCCCTCTCCCTCTCCCTCTCCCTCTCCCTCTCCCTCTCCCTCTCCCTCTCCCTCTCCCTCTCCCTCTCCCTCTCCCTCTCCCTCTCCCTCTCCCTCTCCCTCTCCCTCTCCCTCTCCCTCTCCCTCTCCCTCTCCCTCTCCCTCTCCCTCTCCCTCTCCCTCTCCCTCTCCCTCTCCCTCTCCCTCTCCCTCTCCCTCTCCCTCTCCCTCTCCCTCTCCCTCTCCCTCTCCCTCTCCCTCTCCCTCTCCCTCTCCCTCTCCCTCTCCCTCTCCCTCTCCCTCTCCCTCTCCCTCTCCCTCTCCCTCTCCCTCTCCCTCTCCCTCTCCCTCTCCCTCTCCCTCTCCCTCTCCCTCTCCCTCTCCCTCTCCCTCTCCCTCTCCCTCTCCCTCTCCCTCTCCCTCTCCCTCTCCCTCTCCCTCTCCCTCTCCCTCTCCCTCTCCCTCTCCCTCTCCCTCTCCTCTCCTCTCTCTCTCTCTCTCTCTCTCTCTCTCTCTCTCTCTCTCTCTCTCTCTCTCTCTCTCTCTCTCTCTCTCTCTCTCTCTCTCTCTCTCTCTCTCTCTCTCTCTCTCTCTCTCTCTCTCTCTCTCTCTCTCTCTCTTTCTATTTCTCGTGTAGCATACTCTCTCTAGTATGCTATGATCCTACATATGTTTAGTTATTTGCATTAATGTGCTGTTAGGTTTTTATTGGTTTGATCCAGGGGTAGTGTTTAGGTGTTAAAATGTTAACTTGATCTGGTTATATTGGCGACAAGGCCTGGGTTAGATCTGGCTAAATCTCAATGAGTGATAGGGGGGGGGGAGAGGGGAGGGGGCGTAGTGGGGGGAGTGGGGGGAGAGGGGAGGAGGCGTAGTTGGGGTATCGGGGGTAGTGGGGAGGGGCGTATTGGGGGTAGTGGTGGTAGTGGGGGTAGTGGGGGTATTGGGGGTAGTGGGGAGGGGCGTATTGGGGGTATTGGGGGTATTGGGGGTAGTGGGGAGGGGGCGTATTGGGGTAGTTGGGGTATTGGGGGTAGTGGGGAGGGGGCGTAGTGGGGGTATTGGGGGTATTGGGGGTATTGGGGGTAGTGGGGAGGGGGCGTATTGGGGGTAGTTGGGGTATTGGGGGTAGTGGGGAGGGGGCGTAGTGGGGGTAGTTGGGGTATTGGGGGTAGTGGGGAGGGGGCGTATTGGTGGTAGTGGGGGTATTGGGGGTAGTGGGGAGGGGGCGTATTGGGGGTAGTGGGGGTAGTGGGGGTAGTGGGGAGGGGGCGTAGTGGGGGTAGTGGGGGTATTGGGGAGTGGTTGTCGTTAACATTTTTGTATGATTATTGCTTGTTGGATCAGCTTGGATTTGATGTTAAGTTTGTCGATTTTAGCACGGGCGGATTTATTTATCGTTTTTGTATTTCACAGTTACTGTAACCATGGCAACAGTCGGTGTTTGAAGCGCAGCTGATACCCCATACCCCTTTTGTTAAGTTGAAACCATACTTTTATAAACTGGAGATAAAAGGTAACAATTATAAAGGTTAATAACACTCGGTATTCCAAGTGATCGGGTGCATAATATGCGCTTAATATGTGCTGGGTTACATCTAAGGTTTGATTAATTTATAACTAGACATATTTCTACTCCTTCTTAATTCGTATGATATATTTTCAAGACTGTTCCTCATTCACTGGAATCAATGGGCCGGAAAATATCTGACCTAAAATTCTTTAGGAAGCTTTTAAGTTTTTCCCCAACTCGGCTGTTCTACTTTATTGAACTTATAGTTGTTAATAACAGTTACTGGAGTTACCTTAGTTTAAGGTATGATGTGGCTTTAGAGTCTACCACTGCAGTAACCAGATAGACGAGAAAATGTGTGGTTTCTATAGCAATCTATAGTTTCTATACATATGTGGGGCAACCCATAGTTTCTATAAATATGTGGGGCACCCCATAGTTTCTATAAATATGAATTTGTGGAGCAACCCATAGTTTCTATAAATATGTGGGGCACCCCATGGTTTCTATAAATATGAATTTGTGGAGCAACCCATAGTTTCCATAAATATGTGGGGCACCCCATGGTTTCTATAAATATGAATTTGTGGGGCACCCCATAGTTTCTATAAATATGAGGGGCACCCCATGGTTTCTATAAATATGAATTTGTGGGGCAACCCATGGTTTCTATAAATATGAATTTGTGGGGCAACCCATAGTTTCTATAAATATGTGGGGCAACCCATAGTTTCTATAAATATGTGGGGCACCCCATGGTTTCTATAAATATGAATTTGTGGGGCAACCCATAGTTTCTATAAATATGTGGGGCACCCCATGGTTTCTATAAATATGAATTTGTGGAGCAACCCATAGTTTCCATAAATATGTGGGGCACCCCATGGTTTCTATAAATATGAATTTGTGGGGCACCCCATAGTTTCTATAAATATGTGGGGCACCCCATGGTTTCTATAAATATGAATTTGTGGGGCAACCCATGGTTTCTATAAATATGAATTTGTTGGGCAACCCATAGTTTCTATAAATATGTGGGGCACCCCATGGTTTCTATAAATATGAATTTGTGGGGCACCCCATAGTTTCTAAAATAAATTCAGTTGGGGGATTGAGTAGGTCACTGTGAGTAGGTATATTGCTGAGGGTTGCACTGCCTTGTCCAACCGCAACTATCGTCTAACCGCCGCCAGGACAAATTCACGGTTTTCTAAACGACTTAATTTCCTGAAGTTTATTTACTTACCAGGTTTACAGTAACGAGCCTCATGTTGCCATGGTTACAGTAACGAGCCTCATGTTGCCATGGTTACAGTAACAAGCCTCATGTTGCCATGGTTACAGTAACGAGCCTCTTGTTGCCATGGTTACAGTTACGAGCCCCTATGTTGCCATGGTTGCAGTAACGAGCCTCTTGTTGCCATGGTTACAGTTACGAGCCCCTATGTTGCCATGGTTACAGTAACGAGCCTAATGTTGCCATGGTTACAGTAACGAGCCTCATGTTGCCATGGTTACAGTAACGAGCCTCATGTTGCCATGGTTACAGTAAAAAGCCTCATGTTGCCATGGTTACAGTAAGAAGCCTCATGTTGCCATGGTTACAGTAACAAGCCTCATGTTGCCATGGTTACAGTAACGAGCCTCATGTTGCCATGGTTACAGTAACGAGCCTCATGTTGCCATGGTTACAGTAACAAGCCTCATGTTGCCATGGTTACAGTAACAAGCCTCTTGTTGCCATGACAACCGCGACATCAAGTAATCCTGGTCTATAAACCTGAGTAAGCTCAGTCTTCAAACGGAAATATTTAAGTCTATCAACTTTTCCTTTACATCACTAAAAATATCTTTTATAGTTGTCAAATAGTTGTCGATGAGACAACGGAAAACGTTTTTGACATAATTTGAAAGCTTTCAGCGGCTATTAAAAATACTGAGATACCATTACAAAGCGACCAAATATATATGAATATTATATATACATACATATTATATATATATATGCAGTTTCGTCATCATACTTTGATAATGACGAACTATAACGGAGACAGGTTCAAATACGTTCCTCTTATTACAAAAGTAATAGTTTATTAACAGTTATAGCGTGAACACTCAACACCTAGCTAGTAGTTACTAGTTAGTGACAATAGCTGTGGATTCTGGTGGTGAGCTGTGACTGTGAGGCATGTTTTGTCATGACACGTGACATGTTTTGTTTTGACACGTGGCATGTTTTGTCATGACACGTGGCATGTTTTGCCATGACACGTGGCATGTTTTGCCATGACACGTGGCATGTTTTGTCATGACACGTGGCATGTTTTGTCATGACACGTGGCATGTTTTGTCATGACACGTGGCATGTTTTGTCATGACACGTGGCATGTTTTGTCATGACACGTGACATGTTTTGCCATGACACGTGACATTGATTCTGGGATTTGATTGGTCAATGGCGGAAGCGGGATTGTTATTTGTGTTGTACGTGTCGAGGTGATAGGTGCGGCCTAAAATCCGGATAAAGTATGTCTCATCTATCTCCTCTACAGGGTTTCATTCCAGGACAACTGAAGATATCAGTTTCATGTTAACTTCCGTGTTAACTTTACCTAATGCACCTACTTAAAACTGGATAGTTTTGGTATCTCAAATTATCCCGGAACTGTGAAACACAGCTCAACACCACTCCCTAGTAACACCCTAGCAACACCACTCCCTACTCCCTAGTAACACCCTAGCAACACCACTCCCTACTCCCTAGTAACACCCTAGCAACACCACCCCAACAATGCACTTCCAGAATCACCTACCATTCAGCTCTACATGAGCACTAAAAGATAATCTACCCTCAATTGTTGAGGGAAGCCCCTAAAACCCTCCATAAATCACGGAACCCCTACGAAGTGCCTAACAAGAGTGCTGCAGCAATGTTTTATGTTGCGTAGCAACGCCAACACGCGACATCAACAGCCCCGACTCTTGCGACAGATTAACCCCCCGTGTATATATAAGGGGACCACGACTCTACCGTTCTGTTTATTTATCATGAGTCCATTTATTGAGTTATTTAATTTATTGAGTTATTTAATCCCGGTGATTGAGTTATTTAATTTATTGAGTTATTTAATCCCGGTGATGAAGAGCCCGATAATTATTATTAGTGTTTCCTAGTTGAACGGAACAAGTAACTGTAACCATGGCAACAAGGCGCATCTTCTTTTAACAATTTGCAGTTTTTCCTTTGATCTGTCCCTATCTGCAGTAGAGGAAATGTTTTAAATTCTCTGCTGTCGTTTTAGCGTTAAAGGATGGTATGTGCGGTAATTCTTTTTGACTGTTTTATTACCTTTTACCTGTTACCTTTACCTCTTTACGGTATTTTTAAAGAATTTGTTTCCTGTTTTTACTTTTTTACATCCATCGTCATTAATCTATTAATCAATGAAATTTAACACAGTTGTGTTATATAATTTGTGCCTTTATCAGGTATTAAAGTTTTTCAATGTCTATAATGTGTGAGCATTACTGGGCATGATATTCGACACCAATATATAACAGGGAACACTAACTTATAGATTATGTCCAGAACTCCAAACTATTACTGATCTATTACTGATCTATTACTGATCTATTACTGATCTATTACTGATCTATTGCTGATCTATTACTGATCTATTACTGATCTATTACTGATCTATTACTGATCTATTGCTGATCTATTACTGATCTATTACTGGTTTATTACTGATCTATTACTGATCTATTACTGATCTATTACTGATCTATTACTGATCTATTACTGATCAGTAATAGATCATTAATAGATCAATAATAGATCAGTAATAGATCCGTAATAGATCAGCAATAGATCAGCAATAGATCAGTAATAGATCAGTAATATATCATTAATAGATCAGTAATAGATCAGCAATAGATCAGTAATAGATCAGTAATAGATCAGCAAAAGATCAGTAATAGATCAGTAATAGATCAGTAATAGATCAGCAATAGATCAGTAATATATCATTAATAGATCAGTAATAGATCAGCAATAGATCAGTAATAGATCAGTAATAGATCAGTAATAGATCAGCAATAGATCAGTAATAGATCAGTAATAGATCAGTAATAGATCAGTAATATATCAGTAATAGATCAGTAATAGATCAGTAATAGATCAGTAATAGATCAGCAATAGATCAGCAATAGATCAGCAATAGATCAGTAATAGATCCGTATACCAGTCTCACCTAACTTTGTACTTGTGCTGTCACTCTCAACATGACGTCTAACTGTATAGCGAATAGTGTATGCAGTATGGCAGAATAATCTAATAATGTTTATATTGGTAATTGTAAAGTTAGAGAGGTCATAGTTACTAATCGTTACTAATAGTTACTAACCGCGGTGGTTCAATATTCCCAGCTAGTTGTCAGTTATTTTAGTAGCATTAACTTTGGAGTTTAAACTCTATAAAGCTATTTCATAGTTATTATAAGACATATGTATTCGTTATGCTCCCACTGCAAAGTTGTATTTACTCTGCAAAGTTATATTAACTCTGCAAAGTTGTATTTACTCTGCAAAGTTATATTAACTCTGCAAAGTTATATTAACTCTGCAAAGTTATATTTACTCTGCAAAGTTATATTTACTCTGCAAAGTTATATTTACTCTGCAAAGTTATATTTACTCACCATCTTGGGAAACTCTCCGGATAGTAATCAGATCTGAAAGCTTTTGTAATCTTTGAGGGTACTTTGGTACGATACATTGTCCAGTTTTCAGTTCTGATTAAGCTTGTATAATTTAATTATTATTATCAAGATATATAAAAGCTCATAAACGTAGTTTATAAACATTTATATTTGAAGGCACCACAAGTAATAACAGAATTATAACCGCCATCTTGTTTATAGGTACCACAAGTAATAACAGAATTATAACTGCCATCTTGTTTATAGGTACCACAAGTAATAACAGAATTATAACCGCCATCTTGTTTATAGGCACCACAAGTAATAACAGAATTATAACCGCCATCTTGTTTATAGGTACCACAAGTAATAACAAAATTATAACCGCCATCTTGTTTATAGGCACCACAAGTAATAACAGAATTATAACATAACCGCCATCTTGTTTATAGGTACCACAAGTAATAACAGAATTATAACCGCCATCTTGTTTATAGGTACCACAAGTAATAACAGAATTATAACCGCCATCTTGTTTATAGGTACCACAAGTAATAACAGAATTATAACCGCCATCTTGTTTATAGGTACCACAAGTAATAACAGAATTATAACCGCCATCTTGTTTATAGGCACCACAAGTAATAACAGAATTATAACCGCCATCTTGTTTATAGGCACCACAAGTAATAACAGAATTATAACCGCCATCTTGTTTATAGGTACCACAAGTAATAACAGAATTATAACCGCCATCTTGTTTATAGGTATTATGATCGATAACCCAGTAGGTAACCATAGTAACCCAGTCACTATGGACGATAACTCTTCCTGGGAGAGGAGCTTGTTCACTGTGCTCGTCGGAATCATCACAGTCCTCTGCATCCTCCTCAACGCCATGGGTCAGTTTCTTATCTTATATTTAGTTACCTGGTTACCTGGTTACCTGGTTACCTGGTTACCTGGTTACCTGGTTACCTGGTTACCTGGTTACCTGGTTACCTGGTTACCTGGTTACCTGGTTACCTGGTTACCTGGTTACCTGGTTACCTGGTTACCTGGTTACCAGGTTACCTGGTTACCTGGTTACCTGGTTACCTGGAAGTTTGGGTCAGTTTGTTATCTTATATTTAGTAATCTTAATTAAAGTATGGGTCAGTTTGTTATCTTATATTTAGTAATCTTAATTAAAGTTTGGGTCAGTTTGTTATCTTATCATTAATAGTCTGGAGTTTTTCGCCAAATGGACATGGACAATAGTGGACACGATTGATTTTTCACGCCAAGCAATTCCCTAGTCCCTAGTCCCCTACACACTTTTAAAATTGATTGAATATAGAGCCTGCTGATAAGGGACTTGGTCATCGGGGAAATAAACACATTTCTTTACCATATTGCAATTGCATAATATATTGTATCATGAACGTTCGTTTAGTCGCGGAATGAGCCTCACAAGGGTATTCCGTATCCGTCATACATCGGGTAACCAGATAACCAGGTAACCAGGTAACCAGGTAACCAGGTAACCAGGTAACCAGGTTACCAGGTTACCAGGTTACCAGGTTACCAGGTAACTATTAGTCGCGGAATGAGCCTCACAAGGGTATTTCGTATCCGTCATACATCGGGTAACCAGGTAACCAGGTAACCAGGTAACCAGGTTACCAGGTTACCAGGTTACCAGGTAACTATTAGTCGCGGAATGAGCCTCACAACGGTATTCCGTATCCGTCATACATCGGCATTTGTTGTTGAATTTTTGGCTCTCATATTTTAAACTCAACACATGAGACTAAGAAATTTCAAAGTGGGTATCAAACCGGTAGGCAATGATCTAAACACCCTGAATAAAAACGGTGTAAGTGTTAAAATAATGCTAAAACAATATAACTGTTGGAAAGTTACAACTAAAACATGGTCTCGTTGTTAAACGTTAGTAGCATATAACATAACGCTCGATTCCACTGTTTCATGGTAACTAGTAGTGTTACTATGGTAACTAGTGGGGTAGCTATGGTAACATGGCGCACTTAGTAGCATAACTCTGTGGTCACAAGTCCCTGCTGAATTCCACCTACCATTATACACCCAAACAGTGGCGTAACGATGCCTGTTTGCCCCCCTTTTGGCGCCCTTCCCTAAAATTGAACAAATTAGGTGATACGCCGGTAAAATCTCTAAAAAAGTGTGTTTCTAGAGCAAAACGCGCAGTTTTGCTAGTACCTCAGTTAAGTTTTTCAAATTTGTCCCACATTCAAACGACGATTTTTCGTTACGCCACTGCACCCAAACTGCAGTGGTGTAACCATGGTAACACTGCACCCAAACGTTGTCAGCTTTAGTTAAACAGTTCATCAGGCAGGCTTTAGTTATCAGGTAGGTGGGACTTAATGAGATCAAACAATGTTCCAGATCCGCAATTAATCACTTAAATTATCAATTAACAATGTCACATCTGGTACTCTAAATATAGCAGACTCAGGTATATATTTTACACCTGTGGACAGTGTCAAAACTAAAAACAGAGAGTACTCTACTTTCTCCTTTATACGTCCCTTTATCATCCGCCCTGTCAGCCATGTGTCACTATGGCAACTCATGTGTCACTATGGCAACTCAACTTTCAGTATCCAAAGTGGTCACTCACCCTTACAACCTCTTTTAAGAAACCTCCCTCTTCCTAATATCTAATATCACTCACCCTTACAACCAGGTAACCAGGTAACCAGGTAACCAGGTAACCAGGTAACCAGGTAACCAGGTAACCAGGTAACCAGGTAACCAGGTAACCAGGTAACCAGGTAACCAGGTAACCAGGTAACCAGGTAACCAGGTAACCAGGTAGCTAGGTAACCAGGTAACCAGGTAACCAGGTAACCAGGTAGCCAGGTAACCAGGTAACCTCCCTCTTCAAATCCTCTTCCTCTCCCCTGAATCTGATGATCCCTGTGGAGGTAACCAGGTAACCAAGTAGACAGGTAACCAGGTAACCTCCCTCTTCCTATCCTCTTCCTCTCCCTGAATTTGTCCATATATCCCTTAAAATGTTATCGAAAGAATTGTTTATATTAGGTATTATTCCTCAAATATGTACATCCAGCTGAGTAGAAAACGTTTCCAAAACGTTTGTATAGAGACTTGGGCGGCGGCATAAAATTCGCCAAAGTTCGTAAATAATTTTTAGATGAATAGGAAGCCACTAGTTACCATAGTAACACTACTAGTTACCATAGTAACCCCAAAAAAATAAAAAATAACTCCAAAGTCATTGGGCCGTTACGGCCGTAGTAAATTATTTCTAACAAAATTCTTCCCGCGCCTTGCCACAAGCCTATAAAGTTCCCTTCTTCTATCTGATCCCTGTTTAACCTTTAAACACACATTGTTTGGAAATACTTTTGTGGCCTTGTCAGAGGGGCCCATATCGGGATTTATAGACTAACAAATTGAAGGATACCATAGTCTAGCTGGTGATCTCGGGTCAGAAGTTGTTACCATAGTAACGTCATTAGCCTCAGAAGTTGTTACCATAGTAACGTCATTAGCCTCAGATAGTTGACGTCTCCCCCACCTCAGCCTCAAAGAGGTCGGCTCAATTTTGTTTCAACTATGCCAGGATTGTCTCTTAATTTACGATTGAATTCTTTTAACAACGTCAAATATCACCATAGTAACACTACTAGTTACCATAGTAACACTACTAGTTACCATAGTAACACCAGCTCGCCGAATGCTAGGTCCTAATTAACTTTCATGACTTAAAGTGTCCAAATCTTGCGGGATTCCTCATTTATACTCGTGGAGAGCAGCCACTAGACCAGTCAATACTTTGTCACATGACTTTAGGTCTGATTCAGCGGCGGGGGAGGAAATATCAGGCTTTGAATCAAACCCTATGTCGGGCGAGAGAGGGAGAGAGAGGGAGGGAGGGCGGCTCTCTGACAAACCTTTTCAAGAGTGCGGGTTGTAAGTCTTGGAATGTAGTGTTACCATGGTAATTAGTACTGGGAATGTAGTGTTACCATGGTAACTAGTACTTGGAATGTAGTGTTACCATGGTAACTAGTACTTGGAATGTAGTGTTACCATGGTAAGTAGTACTTGGAATGTAGTGTTACCATGGTAACTAGTACTTGGAATGTAGTGTTACCATGGTAACTAGTACTTGGAATGTAGTGTTACCATGGTAACTAGTACTTGGAATGTAGTGTCACCATGGTAACTAGTACTTGGAATGTAGTGTTACCATGGTAACTAGTACTTGGAATGTAGTGTTACCATGGTAACTAGTACTTGGAATGTAGTGTTACCATGGTAACTAGTACTTGGAATGTAGTGTTACCATGGTAACTAGTACTTGGAATGTAGTGTTACCATGGTAATTAGTACTTGGTATGTAGTGTTACCATGGTAACTAGTACTGGAAATGCTGTTTCATTGCGCGGTTTAAGTCGTAGGAGGGAGACAGAGAGCGACAGTTTCTAACATTAGTCACAATGTTAATGAGGGAGGAGAGTGTTTGTGAAACGTATTTAAGTTAGTCACGTGATACTGATAAGTTTGCCCGCTGTTTTTACTGACATAATATGTAGACAGTGAACATATAACTATTATATTGTAACCAGGTAACCAGGTAACCGGGTAACTGACATATTATGTAGACAGTGAACATATAACTATTATATTGTAACCAGGTAACCAGGTAACCGGGTAACTGACATAATATGTAGACAGTGAACATATAACTATTATATTGTAACCAGGTAACCAGGTAACCGGGTAACCGGGTAACCGGGTTACCAGGTAACCGGGTAACCAGGTAACCGGGTAATCGGGTAACCAGGTAACCAGGTAACCAGGTAACCAGTTAACCAGGTAACCGGGTAATCGGGTAACCAGGTAACCAGGTTACTATTGTTACCGCACACGCCCTAAACCCCTTCTTAATGGTTCTCAGCTTTAAATATTAGCTCTCTTCACAGACTACAGACCTTTAATTGTACCTGGTATAGGTATAGTAACACTACTAGTTACCATAGTAACACTACTAGTTACCATAGTAACACTACTAGTTACCATAGTAACACTACTAGTTACCATAGTAACACTACTAGTTACCATAGTAACACTACTAGTTACCATAGTAGCACTACTAGTTACCATAGTAACACTACTAGTTACCATAGTAACACCTGGTATAGGGTCATTACGTTTAGTTGAACACCAGATATAATTAATTATAATTATGGGGTGAGAAAAGGTAGTCGGGCAACTGGAAAATAGGGACAATTCAGTGTCATTAATATCACTGTCTTGATGGAGGAAGAGTCTTTGTTTTTGCGTTATTGGTAGCCCCTAACTGCTCAGTAGTTCGCAATGAAACAGTTCTTGTCTGGTAACCAGGTAACCGGGTAACCAGGTAACCGGGTAACCAGGTAACCGGGTAACCGGGTAACCAGGTAACCAGGTGACAGTTCTTGTCTGCAACTCACAAGACGTCTGTCAAACGTGGAACTGATATTGTGAGTGAAACACTGGGTGAAATTGAAAGAAATTGAAAGTGAAAGTGAAATAATAATATCGGTATAGTTTAATGGATCTATGTCTTCATAGTAACACTACTAGTTACCATAGTAACACTACTAGTTACCATAGTAACACTACTAGTTACCATAGTAACACTACTAGTTACCATAGTAACACTACTAGTTACCATAGTAACACTACTAGTTACCATAGTAACACTACTAGTTACCATAGTAACACTACTAGTTACCATAGTAACACTACTAGTAACGGTATATTTTCAGGGATCTATGTGTTCATGAGGCTACCCCGCACCCCTTCAAACCTCGTGTATCTCCACCTCTGCGTAACAGACCTCATAGTGGGCCTCTTCGTCACTCCTTACAGCATTGTCATTCTTATGCAGGTTAATAATTGAAATTACCCCTATTAATATCTGTTTAACTTTCTTTTTATATTTTCTGTTTATCTTTTTCTTCAGACTTGTATTGGTTTTATCTGTTGCCTCACTGTAAGGTACCGATGTCGTCAAATCAAATTGTATCGCATTACTAATGGAGTGAAGTGAAGTTACTGTAATGGGATTATATAATATTATAAATAGTTATACTAAAGTTCTGATCGCCATATTATAGTGTAGGTGGCATTTAGAATCCTTAAAGGGGGGGGGGGGGGGGTTCCTTAAAGGACACACATTTTATTTTATCGCGTTATTAGTGAACACTACTAGTTACCATAGTAACACTAGTGAGCAGGAGTAATACACTAGTTAATAAGGATGTGGTTAAAGCTATTATCAATTATATCATATACTGTTACATTCAATTTACCATATATATCGCAATCTACCATATATGTCGCATCAAACGGATCAATAGAGATTTACCCAAGAAAACATATATTATATAACCTTTATATGACAACCTTATCGGACAATGCGTGAACGGACATTAAAATAAACGCTCAAAAGCATTTCAAAATCTTTTTTTTTGGGATTTCAGAGTAACTCAGAAAAATGAACGAGGAAGCCAAAAAAGTCTTGCTGTGATGTAGCTAAAACTTGCTACTTATAATTAAAGCACAACAAAAACCATTATAATTTTCAAACACAAGGAAAAGTTTGAAAGCTTACAATACCCCAGCATATACACACCTCCCAGGGTAACCAGGTAACCAGGTAACCAGGTAACCAGGTACCAGGTAACCAGGTAACCAGGTAACCAGGTAACCAGGTAACCAGGTAACTAGGTAACCAGGTAACTAGGTAACCAGGTAACCAGGTACCGGGTACAATCCCCCCCCCCCCCCCCCCCCCCCCAGCAAATACACACCTCCCAGGGTCTTGAAGCCAAGAACGATGTGTACTGCATACTACAGGGGATCATGTTCGAGATCAGTTACACTACCACCCTCTTCATCCTAACTTACATCAGTCTGGATAGGCTGCTCGCTCTTTATCAGTGAGTTAACCAGGTAACCAGGTAACCAGGTAACCAGGGTAACCAGGTAACCAGGTAACCAGTTACACTACCACCCTCTTTATCCTAACTTACATCAGTCTGGATAGGCTGCTCGCTCTTTATCAGTGAGTTAACCAGGTAACCAGGTAACCAGGTAACCAGGTAACCAGGGTAACCAGGTAACCAGGTAACCAGTTACACTACCACCCTCTTCATCCTAACTTACATCAGTATGGATAGGCTGCTCGCTCTTTATCAGTGAGTTAACCAGGTAACCAGGTAACCAGGTAACCAGTTACACTACCACCCTCTTCATCCTAACTTACATCAGTCTGGATAGGCTGCTCGCTCTTTATCAGTGAGTTATTCAGGTAACCAGGTAACCAGGGTAACCAGGGTAACCAGGTAACCAGGTAACCAGTTACACTACCACCCTCTTTATCCTAACTTACATCAGTCTGGATAGGCTGCTCGCTCTTTATCAGTGAGTTAACCAGGTAACCAGGTAACCAGGGTAACCAGGTAACCAGTTACACTACCACCCTCTTCATCCTAACTTACATCAGTCTGGATAGGCTGCTCGCTCTTTATCAGTGAGTTATTCAGGTAACCAGGGTAACCAGGTAACCAGGGTAACCAGGTAACCAGGTAACCAGGTAACCAGGGTAACCAGGTAACCAGGTAACCAGGTAACCAGGTAACCAGGTAACCAGTTACACTACCACCCTCTTCATCCTAACTTACATCAGTCTGGATAGGCTGCTCGCTCTTTATCAGTGAGTTATTCAGGTAACCAGGTAACCAGGTAACCAGGGTAACCAGGTAACCAGGTAACCAGGTAACCAGGGTAACCAGGTAACCAGGTAACCAGGTAACCAGTTACACTACCACCCTCTTCATCCTAACTTACATCAGTCTGGATAGGCTTCTCGCTCTTTATCAGTGAGTTATTTCTGTGCTTTTTGTTATCCTAACTTACATAAAAGTACGCAAGCACCTGTTTATTTAAAACTGAGGAACTGAGAAATATTTCAGTTTGAAATTTTAATGATGTTGTGTTGTTCCAGGCCGCTAAAGTACAAGGAGCTCATGTCGGCACGTGCTGTGTTCTGGATTAACATCGGAACTTGGATTGTTCCTGTGATCAGACCAATCATTCGATACATCATGAGGTAAGTAATTGCTAATTATGACTAATTATTAATTGCTAATTATGACTAATTATCAATTTCTAATTATGACTGCTACTTTAATAAGTATTAAGGTCCATTATTGATAATCAGTAGTACAAAAAATGCAGTAAAACATAATGATCATTACTTTGGTTAACATTTGCAACTGTCCCCTTAGCAACGTTGGATGCCCATTATACATTGGATGCCCATTATCTAGAAGTTTCCAGCGTACGGAACACTGTTCTATCGCTAGTTTTGCGACTATAATTAGTAATAGTAGTAGTTTTGTAACACGTAATCATAGGTCCGTGGAATTAGTCGCCAGAACTGTTCAGAACTTTACTGGAAATTTCTAGAATTAGTTACAGTTCGAGTTTAAAACTAGTTTTGGATTGACGCGCTTTGCTTGTATGGTCTCATGTCCGGTTGTTCATACCCAAGTTACCAGTAACCATAGTTACCTGGTTACCTGGTTACCAGTTACCATAGTTACCTGGTTACCTGGTTACCAGTTACCATAGTTACCTGGTTACCTGGTTACCTGGTTACCTGGTTACCAGTTACCATAGTTACCTGGTTACCTGGTTACCTGGTTACCAGTTACCATAGTTACCTGGTTACCTGGTTACCTGGTTACCTGGTTACCAGTTACCATAGTTACCTGGTTACCTGGTTACCTGGTTACCTGGTTACCAGTGACCATAGTTACCTGGTTACCAGTTACCAGTAACCATAGTTACCTGGTTACCTGGTTACCAGTTGAACTTTGTCAACTGATAGTAGCACGGCCTCAGTCTACAACTTGCTGGTCTATTTTAAATCGTATAAATTTAATTACTGCGTCCTGTGATGTCTGTTTGAAACGTCAAAATATAATCCCTCTCAGAATTTGAAACCTTTTAATCGTAATAATTCATGATTCAGTAATCTTCGCCAATTCATCGCATATCATAGATCAAAATTTGAAGTGATCTTGCCACTGCCCTTCGTAAACCAGACAAAGCAATGTAGTAACCATAGTAACCATAGTAACCATAGTAACCATAATAACAAGTCAATGCCTTGTCTCATATTTAGACAGGGTTAGATATACCAGTTACCATAGTTACCTGGTTATTTCGCTCTCGTTCATAATCAACTGAGGTATAATTATGGAATTAGCAATTAGCGGGGGTGACATAATTAGCATGGTCACGGAACAAGATCTAGGACAATTGTTTCTTACAAGTTAGTCCCCCCCCCCCCCCCTAATTACAAGTTAGTTACCCCCCCCTAATTACAAGTTAGTTACCCCCCCCCCCCCCCTAATTACAAGTTAGTTACCCCCCCCCCCTAATTACAAGTTAGTTACCCCCCCCCCCCTAATTACAAGTTAGTTACCCCCCCCCCCTAATTACAAGTTAGTTACCCCCCCCCTAATTACAAGTTAGTTACCCCCCCCCCCCTAATTACAAGTTAGTTACCCCCCCCCCCCCTAATTACAAGTTAGTTACCCCCCCCCCTAATTACAAGTTAGTTACCCCCCCCCCCCCCTAATTACAAGTTAGTTACCCCCCCCCCTAATTACAAGTTAGTTACCCCCCCCCCCCTAATTACAAGTTAGTTACCCCCCCCCCCCCTAATTACAAGTTAGTTACCCCCCCCCCCTAATTACAAGTTAGTTACCCCCCCCCCTAATTACAAGTTAGTTACCCCCCCCCCCCCCTAATTACAAGTTAGTTACCCCCCCCCCTAATTACAAGTTAGTTACCCCCCCCCCTAATTACAAGTTAGTTACCCCCCCCCCCTAATTACAAGTTAGTTACCCCCCCCCCCCCCTAATTACAAGTTAGTTACCCCCCCCCCCCTAATTACAAGTTAGTTACCCCCCCCCTAATTACAAGTTAGTTACCCCCCCCCCCCTAATTACAAGTTAGTTACCCCCCCCTAATTACAAGTTAGTTACCCCCCCCCCCCCCCTAATTACAAGTTAGTTACCCCCCCCCCCCCCCCCCCCCCCCTAATTACAAGTTAGTTACCCCCCCCCCCCCCCCCCCCCTAATTACAAGTTAGTTACCCCCCCCCCCCCCTAATTACAAGTTAGAGAAATGTTTATAAGAAAACCAACCCGCTTAAAGGAGCAGATTTTAATAAAACTTCTATTGTTCTCAATTTATTTGACTAAGCGTTTAATAAATAGGACTCCATTTTGGGAGGGGGTAGCGTACCCCTATAATATGGGGGGGGGGTAGTGTTCCCCTATAATATGGGGGGGTAATGTACCCCTATAATATGGGGGGGGGGGGGGGTGGTTTTTAGGGTACCCCAGCCCTCATATTATAGCTGGAAGCATTACCAGGAGGAAACTAAACCTTCAGTACTAACCACTGTATGATATCACTACAAACTCATGATAAAGCTTACCTAGGAAGTATCAATATTATTCATTAATGTTATTATTTAATGTTATTAATTAATGCTATTAATTAATGTTATTAATTAATGTTATTAATTAATGTTATTAATTAATGTTATTAATTAATGTTATTAATTAATAAAATGTTGACTCCATCTTACTTTCAGAGTCTTCGGCCACTCGTTATGGACGAATGATGGGCTTCCTCAAAAGTATGGGTATTCTAATGACAAGTACCTCATGGTCTGCTACAACACGGACTACATTAATTTTGCCAAGGTATTAATTTATAAAGGAGCAGTACCTAGGGACCCCCCAATATATTGTTCATTACCTGGGGACCCCCAGTATATTGTTCATCACCTGGGGACCCCCCAGTATATTGTTCATTATCTGGGGACCCCCCAGTATATTGTTCATTACCTGGGGATCGGGACCCCCCAATATATTGTTCATTACCTGGGGGACCCCCAGTATATTGTTCATTACCTGGGGACCCCCCAGTATATTGTTCATTACCTGGGGACCCCCCAATATATTGTTCATTACCTGGGGACCCCCCAGTATATTGTTCATTACCTGGGGACCCCCCAATATATTGTTCATTACCTGGGGACCCCCCAGTATATTGTTCATTACCTGGGGACCCCCCAGTATATTGTTCATTACCTGGGGACCCCCCAATATATTGTTCATTACCTGGGGACCCCCAGTATATTGTTCATTACCTGGGGACCCTCCAGTATATTGTTCATTACCTGGGGACCCCCCAGTACATTGTTCATTACCTGGGGACCCCCCAGTATATTGTTCATTACCTGGGGACCCCCCAGTATATTGTTCATTACCTGGGGACCCCCCAGTATATTGTTCATTACCTGGGGACCCCCCAGTATATTGTTCATTACCTGGGGACCCCCCAGTATATTGTTCATTACCTGGGGACCCCCAGTATATTGTTCATTACCTGGGGACCCCCCAGTATATTGTTCATTACCTGGGGACCCCCCAGTATATTGTTCATTACCTGGGGACCCCCCAGTATATTGTTCATTACCTGGGGACCCCCCAGTATATTGTTTAGTACAAAGTAAAACAGTGATTCCAAGTTCCAAAGTAACCAAGTCAAAACATCCTGAATGATAACAGTTAATAACATCACATTATAACATCCCCCTATTTAAAATATGAACTCGTCAAACATTGAAATTCAATAAATAATAAATAAACATACGTGCTCAATGCGCGGCATGGCACGCTTAAAATCTATGCATACTGCAGCGCGAAAAACTTTCTATAAAATTAACTTTCATTTTGCTAGTAGAAAAAGATACGTTACAGTAATTTGTCCCACACATGGCGCAAAGTGCCTCACTTGACTCCAAAATTCGAGTCGAACCATAAATTATCGGAAAATTCCAATTTGTCAACGTTCTAAAATCTTAGTACTACTGATACAAATAAATAAATCTGAAATGTAATAATAAAACATCCTCAAAAAACACGTTTCCTTTGTTCAATTCGATTTGGTAGTAAAAATTCATTCACGGTATAAATTAAATAACATACGGTAAATCAGTTTTCAGTCCTGTCTCTTACAACATTAATTCAATAGTTAAAATCGGCAATACATTACAAGTAAAATATGATGTGAGTCCTGTCTCTTACAACGTTCAGTCTTAAAATTTATAGTGATTCTGTGACATTACAATATAACCTTAAAGGTTATTTCCCTCCTAACTTATCATAACTTAGCCGGTCAGGTGCAGTAACGTGGCGTCTGGGACGTGGTTCATGCTCTACTGCAATACCGTCAGGTTTAGTTTGCTCTTGTTCAACTACTTCAGTACTAGTCTGTCCCAGACTGTGGTCTACACTATCAGGCTTGCCATTATGTAATGCCATTTCTAAACTGTCAGGTTTACCATTATTTAATGCAACTATAGGAGGCTGTACGGGTTTACTCTCGCTTTCTACCCGCTTTACCACATGGTCGAGATGCTTTCGGACTAAAGACCCCTGTCCTTCTGCTTCAATAATCACAATCTTTGATCCTTCAAGTGACTGAACGACACCTTCATTCCACTTATTGTGGCGAACATCCCGATAATACACTTTATCTCCGACGTCAAAAGATCTTAAGGGTTGACTCCGGAGTTTCTCTCGCTGTTCAGCAACTTTTTCCTCATATTTAGAATCGTTTGTGCACGGATTCAACAAACTTAACGCAGTTCTAGGTCGACGTCCAAACATAAGAACGGCAGGCTCTATCCCGGTGGTGCTGTGCGGAGTGTTTCGGTACTGAAACAACCATTGTGAGAGTTTGGTTGTGATATCCCCCGGATGATCAGCTGTCATTTTCTTAATAGCACGTTTAAATTGAAGTACCTGATTCTCAGCTTGGCCATTACTACTGGGATGGTAACTGGGAATAGGGACGCACTTGATTCCGTTCTTCGACAGAAACGTTACAAACTCCGTAGAGCGAGATAACTGCGGACCATTATCCATTACACAAACCTTTGGGAGTCCAAAACAGGCAAATAACTCCCTCAATTTCTTAATCAGATTTGCAGCCGTCGTATTTTGCTTCATGTCTTTCACTTCCAACCACTTGGAATACGCACACACGACAATTAACCACATAGAACCCTGGAAGGGACCAGCAAAATCCAAATGCAGTCGTTGCCATGGTTGATCTGGAACGTCCCACGGGTGTGGAAGAGCTTTCTTCGGCAGTGGCTGTACACTTTGGCAACTCTTACACGTCTTAGACACTTTCTCTATCTCAGCATCCATCAGCGGCCACCACATGTACCTCCTGGCCATGTTCTTCATAGCTGATGAACCCATGTGGGTGCTGTGTAATAGCTCCAGAACGTCCGGTCTCATTTTAGTTGGAATGATAACCCGTCCACCCCACATCAAGCATCCTTTATCCACAGAGAGTTCCGTCTGTTTCTCATAATACGGTTTAAAAGCAGCCTCGAAAGAATCTCCCGAAATTGTCTTGTTCTTAACAACTTTCGGTCTTTTAGTCCATCCCTCCAGAGTAAACATTATAACTTTAGCAAGTAACGGATCTGTTCTCGACATCTTAGAGATCAGTGCAGAGTTCAACAACGGCTTATCCTCTCCAACAAAGACAGTGTAAATTTCATCTTTACACGTTTCACACTCATTTACACCGTCACAAACTAGACTGTCCGGGTGTGTACTAGCAGGTGTGTCTTTGATTTTCAATGGGAAACGAGAGCATACATCAGCATTTGCATGCTTTCCAGTCGGACGGTATGATATGGTGTAATCATAATTAGCTAGAATCAAAGCCCATCTTTGTAATCGGCTAATCACCATCTCTGGAATACCCTTGTTTTGATGCAGAATATATTGGAGAGGTTTATTGTCCGTCACCAACTGGAAGTGGACCGCGTAAACATACTTGTGGAACTTCTTTAGGGACCAAATAATCGCTAACGCCTCTCTGTCCAATTGAGAATACCTCCTCTCCGCATCAGTCAATGTCCTACTCACGAATTCAATCGGTTTTTCTGTACCATCAGAATACTTATGCGATATCACCCCACCAAGACCAACTGAACTTGCATCACAATCTACTTTTAGAGGAACAGAAGGATCGTAAAACGCAAGTACTCTCTCAGACGTTAGCATTTCCTTCAATTTGTTGAACGCTTCTTTCTGTTCTTTCCCAAATACCCACTTTGTCTGTGCCGATCTGAGCTGGTTGAGAGGTTCAATTACAGTCGACATGTTAGGTAGATACCTGGCGTAGTACTGCACGGCTCCGAGGAACGAAACCAGCTGTTCTCTCGTTTCGGGAAATGGAGCTTTCACCAGAGTCTCCACTTTTGAGCTGACAGGCTTTATCCCTTGGGCAGACACCACGTGACCCAAGTAAATCACCGAAGGTTGCATGAATTCAGATTTGTCTAATCGGCAGCGAAATCCAGCGTCCTCCAGTCTCTTTATCACCTGTCTGACATTTGACATGTGTTCCTCGTCATTAAATCCCGTTATCAGAATGTCATCCACCCGGCAACAGGTTTGACGAATCCCTGTCAGTACTTCATCGATTGTAGCTTGAAATTGAGCTCCAGCTGAGTTGATGCCAAAAGGAAGGCGTGTCCACATTAGTAAACCAAGCTGAGTATTCAGAGTCGTCAGAGCTTGATCACATTTCCTTAAGAGTAAGCTGTTGTAGGCACTCTTAATATCAATCTTCGAGAACAGTTTTCCTCCAACCATGCCAGCAAAGCATTCATCAACTGTCGGAAGAGGGTAAGTCTTGGTATCTAGTGCAGGGTTGAGTGTGGACTTGTAGTCTCCACACACACTGATCGTTTTATCTGGCTTGGCCACCGGCACAATGGGAGAAGCCCACTCTGAATTGTCAACAGGAACCAGCAGGCCCTCTGCTATCATCTGTTTCAATGTATCTTCTGTTTTCCCCCTAATCGAGAAAGCTGTCACTCTAGCTTTGCAGAACTTCGGCCTAGCTCCTTCTTTCAGGTTTAAACGGGCCTCGTACCCTTTCACAACTCCTACTCCAGGCATGAAAATGGGACTTTTCTTCATCTCTTCTGCAAATTTCTCATGACATTCACTAGTAGATACAGTTGCCGCATTAACCAGCCTACCGAACCACTCTGGCCCGAAAAGTCTCTCGATCCAGTCCCGACCCAGCAAGGTAGGAAAGCAAGAGTCCACCACATGCAAATTCATCTCTCCATGAGATGTGCCATTAAATTTGACGGATGTTTTGGCAATCATGCAAACGTTAACTGTTTGACCATTGGCTACACAAAGAGTTTTAACACTATCTATCAACTTGCAATCATTCAAATTTAGCTGTGAAAACTTAGGTTTAGAAATACATGTTAAAGCAGCACCAGTGTCTAATTCAAACTCGACTGGTTTCCCATTTAGTAATAACAAAATCATGGGTTTTCTACTTCGAAAATGACAAACCATATCACGGGATTCACAAACAGAAATTTGATTTTCAGAACAAACTCTACTCGACACAGTCGACATACATTCTACTGTACAATCATAACTTACAGCAGATTCAGCTTCACTCAAACTCGAACTCCCCATGGAGTTGGATGAGTCATTCTCGTCATGAGAATGTTGGAAATCAGGAGCAGAGTTCCCCTTGAGGGGATAGTTGACTGGATCAACAGGTAGATAGATGCAAGGTTCAGGTGACAGATCAGGATTACATATAACTGGAGAATCCTCCGATAAAACATCCACTTTCATCATATACTCATGTTCCTGATCCCCGTAAACATGTTCCTGATCCCCGTAAACATCATCATCATCTGCTTCACCCACATTGTTCTGTTTTGGGCGTTTCCCCTTTAAACAGTTTGCTCTGATATGACCGGTCTGGTGACAGTTTCTACATTTCACTTTGCAATCCGGAGCCTTATGGCCCTTCAATGTACATTTTGAGCAAACCAGTCCTTTATCACCAGGGCGATAACCTTTCATCTGACCTTGTTCCGATTGTCCCCCATAATGGTGTTTTTTATGGACAAAATGAGCAGATGGTGCTGACCCGTAACCTGACATGGCTGAATTAGCTGTCATCGCGTTTTCTTTTGCTATAGCTGCTGTTAGGACTTTTGCAGATGTGTCCAAGTTTGCTTTAGTTAGCAAATAAGATCTGATATTCGAATCTCTCAATCCATACAGAAAACGGTCCTTGACCATACGGTCGTAAAAAGTTCCGAAGTTGCACACATTTGCCTTTTCCTTGACTCGTGACATGTAAAGGCTTAGCCCCTCTCCAGATTCCTGCTTCATCAGGTTAAAACGATACCCTTCTGATACTGCATCTAACGCTGGAGCCAGATTTTCGGTCAGCAGTTTTACAAGATCATTGTATGTTTTCTTGGCAGGTTTGTCCGGTGCACAATATGATTTCAACACCTTGTACCCCATTTGTCCAATGTTCGACAACAACAACGATACTGAGTAACTGTTTTTGGCCTCTTCTTCTGTCAGTTTTTCTTGGACTATGCAACATGAAATTGCTTGGTCCAACCGCTCAAGCCAATCCTCTACGTTGTCCAGTTGCATGGGTTCTATAATCCTCGTCGCCATTTAGTACAAAGTAAAACAGTGATTCCAAGTTCCAAAGTAACCAAGTCAAAACATCCTGAATGATAACAGTTAATAACATCACATTATAACATTGTTCATTACCTGGGGACCCCCCAATATATTGTTCATTACCTGGGGACCCCCAGTATATTGTTCATTACCTGGGGACCCCCCAGTATATTGTTCATTACCTGGGGACCCTCCAATATATTGTTCATTACCTGGGGGACCCCCAGTATATTGTTCATTACCTGGGGACCCTCCAGTATATTGTTCATTACCTGGGGACCCCCCAGTACATTGTTCATTACCTGGGGACCCCCCAGTATATTGTTCATTACCTGGGGACCCCCCAGTATATTGTTCATTACCTGGGGACCCCCCAGTATATTGTTCATTACCTGGGGACCCCCCAGTATATTGTTCATTACCTGGGGACCCTCCAATATATTGTTCATTACCTGGGGGACCCCCAGTATATTGTTCATTACCTGGGGACCCTCCAGTATATTGTTCATTACCTGGGGACCCCCCAGTACATTGTTCATTACCTGGGGACCCCCCAGTATATTGTTCATTACCTGGGGACCCCCCAGTATATTGTTCATTACCTGGGGACCCCCCAGTATATTGTTCATTACCTGGGGACCCCCCAGTATATTGTTCATTACCTGGGGACCCCCCCAGTATATTGTTCATTACCTGGGGACCCGACAGTACATTGTACCTACTATTCAAATGTTCTAAAACATGATAATTGTTATTTTGTTCAAAAATGAACCTAATTCATAACAACAATAACAGAAAATTTGTACAAAATTTAGCTAAATGTTTCTAAATTTAACTAAATTTAACTTAATGTTACCAAACTCTCAGAACGCAGACAACAGTTTCTTCCCGATGATTGACATGTGCATAGTGGTGGTGGTGTGCCAGCTCACAACCCTCATCAGCTCTATTCTCGTTGTTGCGCGGGTACGTTATTTATTAGCTCACAACCCTCATCAGCTCTATTCTCGTTGTAGCGCGGGTACGTTATTTATTAGCTCACAACCCTCATCAGCTCTATTCTCGTTGTAGCGCGGGTACGTTATTTATTAGCTCACAACCCTCATCAGCTCTATTCTCGTTGTAGCGCGGGTACGTTATTTATTAGCTCACAACCCTCATCAGCTCTATTCTCGTTGTAGCGCGGGTACGTTATTTATTAGCTCACAACCCTCATCAGCTCTATTCTCGTTGTTGCGCGGGTACGTTATTTATTAGCTCACAACCCTCATCAGCTCTATTCTCGTTGTAGCGCGGGTACGTTATTTATTAGCTCACAACCCTCATCAGCTCTATTCTCGTTGTTGCGCGGGTACGTTATTTATTAGCTCACAACCCTCATCAGCTCTATTCTCGTTGTAGCGCGGGTACGTTATTTATTAGCTCACAACCCTCATCAGCTCTATTCTCGTTGTAGCGCGGGTACGTTATTTATTAGCTCACAACCCTCATCAGCTCTATTCTCGTTGTTGCGCGGGTACGTTATTTATTAGCTCACAACCCTCATCAGCTCTATTCTCGTTGTAGCGCGGGTACGTTATTTATTAGCTCACAACCCTCATCAGCTCTATTCTCGTTGTAGCGCGGGTACGTTATTTATTAGCTCACAACCCTCATCAGCTCTATTCTCGTTGTAGCGCGGGTACGTTATTTATTAGCTCACAACCCTCATCAGCTCTATTCTCGTTGTAGCGCGGGTACGTTATTTATTAGCTCACAACCCTCATCAGCTCTATTCTCGTTGTAGCGCGGGTACGTTATTTATTAGCTCACAACCCTCATCAGCTCTATTCTCGTTGTAGCGCGGGTACGTTATTTATTAGCTCACAACCCTCATCAGCTCTATTCTCGTTGTAGCGCGGGTACGTTATTTATTAGCTCACAACCCTCATCAGCTCTATTCTCGTTGTAGCGCGGGTACGTTATTTATTAGCTCACAACCCTCATCAGCTCTATTCTCGTTGTTGCGCGGGTACGTTATTTATTAGCTCACAACCCTCATCAGCTCTATTCTCGTTGTTGCGCGGGTACGTTATTTATTAGCTCACAACCCTCATCAGCTCTATTCTCGTTGTGGCGCGGGTACGTTATTTATTAGCTCACAACCCTCATCAGCTCTATTCTCGTTGTAGCGCGGGTACGTTATTTATTAGCTCACAACCCTCATCAGCTCTATTCTCGTTGTAGCGCGGGTACGTTATTTATTAGCTCACAACCCTCATCAGCTCTATTCTCGTTGTTGCGCGGGTACGTTATTTATTAGCTCACAACCCTCATCAGCTCTATTCTCGTTGTTGCGCGGGTACGTTATTTATTAGCTCACAACCCTCATCAGCTCTATTCTCGTTGTAGCGCGGGTACGTTATTTATTAGCTCACAACCCTCATCAGCTCTATTCTCTTTGTTGCGCGGGTACGTTATTTATTAGCTCACAACCCTCATCAGCTCTATTCTCGTTGTTGCGCGGGTACGTTATTTATTAGCTCACAACCCTCATCAGCTCTATTCTCGTTGTAGCGCGGGTACGTTATTTATTAGCTCACAACCCTCATCAGCTCTATTCTCGTTGTTGCGCGGGTACGTTATTTATTAGCTCACAACCCTCATCAGCTCTATTCTCGTTGTTGCGCGGGTACGTTATTTATCAGCTCACAACCCTCATCAGCTCTATTCTCGTTGTTGCGCGGGTACGTTATTTATTAGCTCACAACCCTCATCAGCTCTATTCTCGTTGTTGCGCGGGTACGTTATTTATTAGCTCACAACCCTCATCAGCTCTATTGTCGTTGTTGCGCGGGTACGTTATTTATTAGCTCACAACCCTCATCAGCTCTATTCTCGTTGTTGCGCGGGTACGTTATTTATTAGCTCACAACCCTCATCAGCTCTATTCTCGTTGTTGCGCGGGTACGTTATTTATTAGCTCACAACCCTCATCAGCTCTATTCTCGTTGTTGCGCGGGTACGTTATTTATTAGCTCACAACCCTCATCAGCTCTATTCTCGTTGTAGTGCGGGTACGTTATTTATTAGCTCACAACCCTCATCAGCTCTATTCTCGTTGTAGCGCGGGTACGTTATTTATTAGCTCACAACCCTCATCAGCTCTATTCTCGTTGTAGCGCGGGTACGTTATTTATTAGCTCACAACCCTCATCAGCTCTATTCTCGTTGTAGCGCGGGTACGTTATTTATTAGCTCACAACCCTCATCAGCTCTATTCTCGTTGTAGCGCGGGTACGTTATTTATTAGCTCACAACCCTCATCAGCTCTATTCTCGTTGTAGCGCGGGTACGTTGTTTATTAGCTCACAACCCTCATCAGCTCTATTCTCGTTGTTGCGCGGGTACGTTATTTATTAGCTCACAACCCTCATCAGCTCTATTCTCGTTGTTGCCCGGGTACGTTATTTATTAGCCGCATTGTTGTAATGTTTCTGGGGCACACATGTAATGTCCACGTTTATTGCGACAAGGATGAGAGCCTTTTTCTTGTCGGAATAAACGAAAATAAACGAAAATTTTGCCCCAGAAACATTGCGCAGTTACGTTAGCTTCTTAAAATGTTTTGTAGGTACTCTTTGATAAATATAGACCGCATAAAGCGGTACACCCTGTACATAAAGTGGTACACCCTGTACATAAAGTGGTACATACATTGGCGCTTGTTAAGACTTAGCCCAGACATGACATGACAAATTATCTAAATTTGGTTGTCTTGATCCACAATACTTGCTGGACAGTGTAGAATTACCATCCTGGCTATAGCCAGTTTATAAACTGACACTCATACCTACCTGTTCAGTTGTCTCATCGTCTTCATCTGAAGAAGACGAGTGAAAATGGAGCAAAACGACAGTCAACCTTGAGGAAATCAACTAAAGATACCACCAACATGACCTCCGTATCAGGGTTAGTGAGGCTACTGAATTTTTCCATTCACACCCTTTTGTAAAAAAGCAATAGTGAAAGGTTACGAATGGTCGTTTTTGCAGAAAAACGTTGATTTTGGCGATAGCGGTAGGTGGGTCTGAATATGTTGTGATTCCTTCCTTCCTTTCGTTAGTTACCATGTCAACTAGCCGCTTGCAGCGCGCAATTTTTGTACATTAGGGCTGCTGTTTTTTACACATTAAAGCTGCTGATTTTTACACATTAAGGCAGCTGATTTTTACAGATTAAGGCTGCTGATTTTTACACATAAAGGCTGCCTAATTTTACACATTAGGGCGGCTGATTTTTACACATTAAGGCTGCTGATTTTTACACATTAAGGCAGCTGATTTTTACAGATTAAGTCTGCTGATTTTTTCCTTTTCACCCTTTTGAAAAAAGGCAATAGTGAAAGGTTACGAATGGACGTTTTTGCAGAAAAACGTGGATTTTGGAGATTGCAGTAGGTGGGTCTGAATATGTCGTCAGTCCTTACGTTAGTAACCATGTCAACGAAAAAGTTGCGCGCGCGAGGATTGCTTGCGGAGATGTGATGTATAGATAGCCTGTGATCTATGAATGCGCGGCGCACCTGTGTTTTAATGTATACGATGTAATGTATAATATTAGGTTATAAGCCCAATTTGTACGTGGCACGCGTAGTGTATTGATGTGTACACGAGTATAGTTTACCTTTGCTTACAATTTAAGTTCTTTGCTTTACAAGTTAAGTTCTTTGGCAATTGAACTGAATTTCAAGTGTTTCCTGTACTTAATGCATAATTTATCAATATTATTATCATGAAGACAGAAGTGAGCTGATTGGAGCTTATACTTTATAGTAAATGTGAAATGGAAATCTAGCGTCCGCCAAAACGAAACAACGGGCGCAATTCTTGTTACACATAAAGGCTGCCGATTTTTACACATTAGGGCGGCTGATTTTTACACATAAAGGCCGCCGATTTTTACACATTAGGGCGGCTGATTTTTACACATTAAGGCTGCTGATTTTTTGCACATTAAGGCTGCTGATTTTTACACATTAAAGCTGCTGATTTTTACACAATAAGGCAGCTGATTTTTACAGATTAAGGCTGCTGATTTTTACACATAAAGGCTGCCGATTTTTACACATTAGGGCGGCTGATTTTTACACATAAAGGCCACCGATTTTTACACATTAGGGCGGCTGATTTTTACACATTAAGGCTGCTGATTTTTTGCACATTAAGGCTGCTGATTTTTACAGATTAAAGCTGCTGATTTTTACACAATAAGGCAGCTGATTTTTACAGATTAAGGCTGCTGATTTTTACACATAAAGGCTGCTGATTTTTACACATTAAGGCTGCTGATTTTTACACATAAAGGTTGCCGATTTTTACACATTAGGGCGGCTGATTTTTACACATTAAGGCTGCTGATTTTTACACATTAAGGCAATCCTACAGAGTCTGAGTCTTACAACCAAATTATCAGGAATAATCAAATTATCAGCAATACACTTATAGCCTTAAAGTAGCGTAAAAACAGTAGAGAATAAAATATAACGAATCCAACCTCCGGCAGGGAATCAAGTGTAAAAAAAGGGGGTCCGCCACTTCCATAGTAACCATAGTTACCATAGTGACTAACCCTCAGTAACCATAGTAACTAACCCAACCTCCGGCAGGGAATCAAGTGTAAAAAAAGGGGGTCCGCCACTTCCATAGTAACCATAGTAACCATAGTAACTAACCCTCAGCAGGGTCAAAAGGAAACCGCAACATGTGCGGAATTGCGATTTTTCCCATTATTTGCGACACATTTATAAGTGTATAGTCTTATGTATAGTCTGTTAAAAATCGCGGTATCGCGATTTTTGGGCAAAATAATCGCGATTTTCTTTTGTCCTTGACTCTCAGTAACCATAGTAACTAACCCAATCTCCGGCAGGAAATCAAGTGAAAGAAGAGGGGGGTCCGCCACTTCCATAGTAACCATTGTAACCATAGTAACCATAGTAACTTACCCAATCTCCGGCAGGAAATCAAGTGTAAAAAGAGGGGGGGGGGTCCGCCACTTCCATAGTAACCTAGTAACCATAGTAACTAACCCTCAGTAACCATAATAACTAACCCAATCTCCGGCAGGAAATCAAGTGTAAGAAGAAAGGGGGGTCCGCCACTTCCATAGTAACCATAGTAACCATAGTAACTAACCCAATCTCCGGCAGGAAATCAAGTGTAAAAAGAGGGGGGGTCCGCCACTTCCATAGTAACCATAATAACCATAGTAACCATAGTAACCATAGTAACTAACCCAATCTCCGGCAGGAAATCAAGTGTAAAAAGAGGGGGGGGGTCCGCCACTTCCATACTTACTATAGTAACCATACTAACTAACCCTCAGTAACCATAGTAACTAACCCAATCTCCGGCAGGAAATCAAGTGAAAAAAGAGGAGGGGTCCGCCACTTCCATAGTAACCATAGTAACTAACCCTCAGTAACCAAAGTTACTAACCCAATCTCCGGCAGGAAATCAAGTGTAAAAAGAGGAGGGGTCCGCCACTTCCACCCTTCGCCAGATGACAACTCTGCAGCAGGAGACCTCTCAGTTACCATTAGAGACGAGGAGAAAACAATCGGCAACGACATGGACGACAGTCTGGATTCGGGCCAAAACACCAAAAAAGTAGGCAGGAAGAAACGTCAAGCTGAGCGTCATGCCATCATCACCATGGTGACGGTGATAGCGTTTTTTATCATCACCTATACGCCGAGTTTCATTTGTTTCATAGTGCCGGGTATCTACGACATGGCTAAAGGTAACAACAACCTCTGGATCTTCCTCGTGGTAGATTACTGTACTTTTATAAACTCTACCTTTCTTCCCATGGTCCACTTTTCCCGGTCCGCCGGCTTCAAGAGACAGCTTAAAAACATCCAAAGTAAGATAATTAGAACGCTGAGACTAACGGGCAGCAAGAAAACCGTAGCAATAACCGATTCTAAAAGAGGGGCCACCATGAGGACAGTAGGGAGATCTGACTATAACGGGGATATTATGAGCGGTTCTGTTAACGACCAGCTAGACGAGAACAAAAGTAAAAACAATCTGATTAACAATTTACATAACAACCATTTCCGTGTGGATTCCCTGGCTCCAAAAGAGGTCACTCCGGTGACTTTGTGAGTGTGATATTTTATGGTAACTAGTAGTGTTACTATGGTAAATAGTAGTGTTACTATGGTAACTAGTAGTGTTACTATGGTAACTAGTAGTGTTACTATGGTAACTAGTATTGTTACTATGGTAACTAGTAGTGTTACTATGGTAACTAGTAGTGTTACTATGGTAACTAGTAGTGTTACTATGGTAACTAGTAGTGTTACTATGGTAACTAGTAGTGTTACTATGGTAACTAGTAGTGTTACTATGGTGATCACGAGTCAAGAACTGTGTAAGGGTTGCTTTCAGTGTTTTGAGATATATTGCGTATATTAATTATTATGTTGTATTTATTTTTGAATTGCAATATAGGTTTGCTCCATGTTCGGTTTTGTGACTGCCCTGAGGCCTTCCGTTACTTTATGTCGATTGACTAATAATACATCCGTCTATTACATCAGCGCATAAACGTACATTTTACGTACATTTCAATCCGTTATAAATTCCCAATGCAGCCAATAATTTTGATTTCTGTTTTGATTAATTTTCTTATTGTTAATGAAACTTTTTACCTACTATTTAAATTTTCCAAAATATCGTAACTGTTATTTTGTTCAAAAAACGAACCTAATTCGTATTATTAATAACAAACTGACTCATATATCCTCGGTAATAGTAGATCGCTTTATTTTTAAAGCTTGTCCCAAACTGCTCCTGAAAACTTGGCCGTTGACTACGGTGGAACTATCAAATAAATGCGATAACGAACCTTCATTCGAAAACCCCCCCCCCCCCCCTTGAATATTTTGATCGGGATTGAATTCAGTACCCTGTGTGGCGCCGTTCGACAGCGAGCGTGCTAAATCACTCTACAGTCAATCTTCGAGATCGTTCTAAAAGGACCCCCGACAGTTGAAACCAACTTCAATCGATGTATTTTTGGACGCTGATTCCGAATCACCCCCCATGACATAGGGTTTAACTTAAAATGCTCCCTGACGAAATATTGACGAAAACTGTCCAGATCACGTGATATGACCGTATAAGGAAGTTAGTCTAATTTCTCGTTAGGGTTAAGGTTTCAGCATTAATATTATATGCTTTTGTTAAGGATTGGGTTAGGGTTAGAGTTTGGATCAGATTAAAGGGTTAGGGTTTCGAAAAGTCGTTCAGGACCAGCTAGAGAACTGGTTGAAAAAGTCACGTGACAGTCGAGTGTAGAGCGCTCCTACTAAATCGCTCGCCCAAATTTTTTAAAAATTCTTGAGAAAAGGCCCTTTTGGTATGAAATTGATCTGATTCGGTGTATTTTTGGACGCTGATTCCAAATCACCGCCCATGACGTAGGGTAAAAATGCTTCCCTGGAGAGTTATGGGCAAAAAACCGTTTAATTGGTCACGTGACAGGCTAGTAAAACATGAATTCGATTGTTTAGGGTTAGGGTTAGGGTTAGGGTACGTTGTGGTAAGGGTTATGGATAGCTTCGGGGTTATGGTTAGGGTTTATGCAAAACCATAAAAACCAAAGTCACATGAAATTTTTGGGCGAGCGAATTAGTAAAAGCCAGTGTAGAGTGATTAATCATCATCCATTATTTAGGCCAAAAATCACAGTGCTGCGACATGCCAAACTAGGCAAAATCTTGGTTGACGATGTCAACCCATCGACATCGTTGCTCTGCGAAGAGCAACGATCGACGAGCAAGAATGGTAGTTCGCGCGGCGCGTCGAACCCACTGCGAGCTGATCATTCGCGAGGTGAAAATGAGCGCTGGGGACGATCTCTCTGAAATTTTACCTGTTGGTTCAGTGGACGATTTTAGCCACAGCGCCTTAAATTTAGCACGATCGTCCATAATCACACAAAGTTACAGCTAATTTAGTGATGTAAACACTCGTCGCAATATACTGGAATTGAATCGAGCGCGTTACTATGGTTACTGCGCGTTGATATGGTTACTAGATTTAGATTAGATTCATCGTTTTAGCGCGCGTAGCATGTAGCATTATTACAATTCTATCATATTGTCATATTATTATTAGATGCACGAGTTTAGCTGCATTTTACATTTAATTTCAGGAATCTGCAAGATTTGTAATCGATTAGATAATATTTAATTTCGTTCTTCATTCCTTGCTTGGCGGTCCTCATTTATGTATGTATTTTACCTGGGAGCGGGAACTCCAGGCTACGCTTTTCATTAACCGGGATGTAATTTTCATAAACCGATTAGAGTTTAGTCAGTATGACATGCTGATCGCCGCCAGACAGTTGAAAATTTGTTTCATACACATAAAATTGATTGTGTCATATCTGAGTTCTTGGCTGTATTTCGAAACCTCAGTCAGTTGTGGGTTTTTACCGGCCTAAATAAAAAGTCAAGTTTACAGGACATTTCTGGGGAACCTTACTATGTGTTTTACTTAACAAGATCAAAGATGCGAAGGTGAGGAAAAGGAAGCGTGCATTCGAGAGCGTATCATTTTGTACATTATAAATATATTACCCCGATCTGAAGCAGGAGGTGACCGGGATTGGCTATTTTGAGTTATCCCGGTCCCGGTCAACCGGGTCAAGTCACATTTTTCATCCCGGTCGCGGTCAAATGCTGATTTATGATCCCGGTCAATTCAGGATTCTTGGTCCCGGTCAATCACTCAAATTTGCCGGGATTTTGACCGGGATCTTTTACATAATTTCATTCACTGTGATTTTAAGTTTTTACTTTCATTCATTGTGAATTTCATCTTAAAACAACCTCTGAGCCAAATAAAACAATGTTTAAAATTGCTAAACAAGTTTAGGTAACTAATATCGTTACATAACTCATAAGTGCAAACTAACATCAAGTTTTCAACTCGGGCTACGCCCAATTGTCAATTGGAGAATGAAACTGTTGAATAATGAGGGATCATTGACTGAGGAATGAGGATGAACTTGAGTAATCAGTACATGAACATTATTGGTGTAGTACATTAGGCCCATGCCCCATATTGACGGGTTTTTTCTAGTTTTTTCTAATTTAATATTCTAGTTATTACTTATTCAAATTGTTCAATTATAATGTAAATGAAAGTTGCAGCTTTCAATATGAGAATACCAGTTTTGGTCCCGGTCATCCCGGTCATCCCGAAAAAATTGTATTGTTGGTCCCGGTCCCGGTAAGATAGAAATCCCAGAAATTATTGGTCCCGGTCCCGGTAAATTGATAATCTCAGTCCCGGTCCCGGTCAAGTCACATTTTGTATCCCGGTCCCGGTCCCGGTCAGGCCTAAAATCATGTCCCGGTCACCTCCTGATCTGAAGTTTGATGACTAGAAAACAGTGAATACAATTAATGTTTATTAATATTATTATCGAACTTCATATTATATTGTTTATCCTAAGTAAAGATCTGATAACTCTACAACAGGGAGCGGTTAAACTATAAATGGAAACAATTTAAATACTGAAACATAAACTAGTGTTAACATATCTATAATACGTTAACTTAAAACTTAATTACATCAACTTGCATGATTTAAAAAATTTTCCCTATAAAATACAGAGGCAATATCAAATATGGCACAGTTCAGTCAAATGAAAAAATCTGTTTGTTGATGGCACTGAAGAATATTTTGAAAAAAGCTACGATGAAAGTTGAAGGAACAGTTAAAGGAACACTATACCAATTTCAGAATGTAAATTTTCGTGTTTAAATATCATACTTTATAAGGTATAAAGTTTCGTATTATTAATCAAAAGTTGGTGTAATATCACACGTAACACGTTTTAGATATTAAACAGAAGAAAGTTTTTTGTCCTAGATCAAGAGCTGCTCATTTCTCACAAGCAGTGTGGTCGGGGTTCTGTTCTTCGATTCTTGCTGCCTTTGTCTTTCGCACGCAAGTAGGAGTACCCTGAGGATTAGAGGCAATAATAATAATAACGCTTTATTTGTATACCGCTTAGGCCGTATAATCAACCATGAATTATTAAAATTTTATAGTTCTACAATTGGAACCTGCGACTTGTTTTGCAGTGAATCACAATCCAGACGAAATGTGTAATTTTAAAAAGTATAGGTACACACCTGTCCGTAGTTTCTCGTACATCACGCGTGACGTCCGGCTAGAAGGAGTTTCTCCCAGGTCTGCTGTCTAGGAAGAGAGAATGGGAGATGAGAGCTGTTTGAGCTTTATGACTTCACTTAACAGCCAGAGGTGCCATAAGCTAACTCGTCGTAAATTGCGAGCTCTGGCAGGTATCCTCGGGTGATTGTCAGATGAGATGGTGGTCCAAAAGAAACTGCTGGGAGCCTGACAGAAAACCGTATTGCAAGCCCCGAAACGGTGTCAGGTTTGTGACTGAAGATTCTGATCAAGCTCAGGGTTGAGTCTACACAGTGTCGCCACTTGCCGATGCCAGTTGATGCGACAGGACACTGATTTAAGTGGGAAGTTGTGTCTAAGAAACAGCGTGTGGTTCGGGTGCCGGTTGAACGCATGTAATAGGGAGGGTATATCCGTATTTCGCTGCTAGGAGGTGGTCCGCAGATTGCGTGAAGATGCCTACTTTTGAACCTATCAATAGGTTCAATAGGTAGGTGCTAGTGAAGCAGTCCTTGACCCGGAAGTTAAGGCTTCCCCGTTTCTCGCTCATTTGTGCTCCGACGTTCTTGTGACCTCTGCAGGGGTCAAGTGCAGGATGAGGGACATGGCCGACCAGGAGAAGGTTGTTTTAGAGAGGTATTTTTATACAGTTTAACTGTATCATTACCCTTGGAAATCTCTCGACCCAAACGATGCCAAATTCTGCCTCCGAGCACAAGTACTTTGTAGGGGGTCAGCGAGTCATTTCATGTCTATTGTTCAATGTCGTTGAGTACAGGGGAAGTTAGCTGCTGTCTACTGCCGTTATTCTCCAATTCTTAGAGTTCGTCTTTCGCACGTGAGTAAGTTTCCTGGGGAAAATAAATAGTCAACCAAAAATTATTAATAATAAACATAGATGGACTTCCCACAATTATAACCAGTAAATCTGACACCTGCTAGCTGGCGTAAATTTAAAATTTAACACGCAGTGCGCGCGCCGCGCGCTAAAAATATCTCAAATTTGAAAACTGATGTGGTTTTTACCGAAAATCGAATTCGCGCCAGCCGCCATCAGAAAATGCAGTAGATGAATTCATAAATTTGGAACATGGGCACATCACAGTATTGGCCGTATTTGAGTGCTGGGAAGGCTCAGTTCGGATTTCTAAGATGGATATAGCCGTAAGCTAGGCCTAGGAACCATAAAAAGTCGTATAAAACTACCCATGGAATGACCAGAAATGAACGAAAATGAACATTCTTCTCAAAGTGCTCAGAATGGTTTAAAATGGGTCGGAAAGTGTTTATATTAGTCCTAGGACCACTCAAACCAAGTTTGAGAATCATTACATGTCTAGAACCGATGTTACCAATGTTCCAAAATGTCCCAATTTTGGCACAATAATCCTCCTGAGAATCCAGATTTTTGGAACATGGGCACATCGAAGTATTGGCTGTATTTAAGTGCTGGGAAGCCTCAATTCGGTTTTCTAAGATGGATGTAGGTAAAAACTAGGCCTAAGAGCCATCAAAACTCAAATAACATTACCCAGGTTCATGGAATGTATGGAAAATGAACAAAAATGAAAATAGTAGTTGAGATGGTGGAAACATTTGATACAATTTTGGAAACATGCTTTTACAGCCGTATTTATGCTTGTACTGACTTGGACATGTTCATAAAAAGGTGGCACTAGAGATTGATTTTTCACTGCCAAAATTGTGTGAAGCATTTTAAAATACTTGTATCTCAAGGAGTATGCTATGAAAGTTAACCAAATTTTAATGTGGTCCAAAAAGATCCAAATGTCACATAATAAAGTCATTCATCTCTTTATATCTGTTAATTGTGCAGATATGAGCCAGAAATCACAAAATATTCATTTCTTGCACCTCTAATCATGAATTTACATTCTGTGAGTGTGTCCTGCTTCTCAATGTGATTATTGAACCTTTTTGAGATAGCTGAGTTTTAAAAGTGCAAAGAATCACCGGTTAAATGTGGAGTTACGATGCAATTATCACATACAGGGTTAATTCTGACTAAGTATTTTAGAATGATGAATGTGATATGAATATCAACGGAATGATTGTAACAATGAACTCTATCAATGTCAATTATATCATGCTAACTAATATTTAGAGAATTTAGATGGTTAAAAGTGCCATAATGAGTCAAAAATCACATAAATGAGCATGTATTGAAATTATGCTGTATCAGGGGAATGTACACTGTCCATTTGAACACTGTCCATTAGTACTCCGATGAAAAAGCGATGAATGTCGATTTGCCGTGATTCTAGCTTTGTGTGTTATTGTGTGATTTCAATGCACGGCAATGAAGGGACTCAGGTACCACGATCTGGCAGACAAACATGTCTGAACAGTCAGATCTGGTTCAGGAAATTTTATCGTTAAAGAGATATTCATATTTCATATGAATCAATACTCAGGTTTCTAATTTTGGACTCGCCCGGGGTTTGATTATGATACTTTGAGGAATGACATTTGATTTATAAGTTGATTTCAAATCCCCTATGGGTACCAGAAATACTGGTTTCACAACAACAACATCACTTTTTGGCTCTATATCAGGTTGGTATTCATAGTAAATCTGCAGTGATTTGTTGTGACACTGCACTTGTTTATGGTCATGGAGAAGTTCGTTATTAGAGTAATAGTGGAATCAATAATCACAAAACACTGATTTTAAACTGATTAAACTAGGCAAGTACTTTTACTACTCAAGCCATGATAATTTTGTCTCCATACTGTGACAAATGAATCAATCAGTTACGTATAATACTTAATTGAATTTTTGAAATGTGATTATCGATTCATTACCTTTCTTTTCAAAATGTCATTACAAATTGAACATTACATATGATTCAATTGTCATACTTTAAAGAAAATTACATAGTTGGTAGCCAGATTTGTGTGATTTTTGAATCATTTAACCACCCAGATCAAAAATTATCGCTCAAAGGCCTTCAATATGGTATAAGCTTAGACATGGATTCAAAAATCACATAATAAGAACCATAGAATGGATATATGTTGTCATATTGTGCACTTAATTTAAGGCTTACTATAGTGAGACTTAATAGCGCACCAATAACGAAAATGTGATTTTTGAATCATATTAACTGGTTTTAATACTATTTAATACTATTTTGTACCCTAAAAAATGATAGAAAGCCAATAAAAACGTAAGATGATTCAATAATCACTGCTCAAAATAGGCTCATTTCCAATGTTTAAGTTGTGATTTTTGAATCATTTTGGCACCAATAACAATTTCAGATAAGACATTTTATTCCTTACATGCATTATAGTCACCATATCAATTTTGGCGTCTTTGTGAATAGTACTTTTCAGATTATCTAGTGTTGATTCATCTTGCATTTCTAATTGTGTGATTTTTGAATCATTGGCACACAAATAACGATAACTCCTGTGATATAAGCACTACAGACTCCGTGATTTCAGGATCATGAAATTTAATCGAATTTCTAAAGGTATAGATAGATATATCAACCAACAAAGAGCAATGACCATTTTTAAAACTCATTTAAAAAAAATCAATCTCTAGTGCCACCTTTTTTTGAACGTGTCCACTTGGAATCTATCTGGTATGGTAGAAGGACACATGTACTAACATTTCCAGCCACTTAGACTTGCAAAATACTCCCCTGGTTCATGGAATGAATGAAATGAACACAAAATGAACATTTTCCTAGAATCCCCTGAATTGGGCTAAAACCAATTGGAATCGGTCGGTATTGATACCAGGAGTGTCCCTGAGAAGTTTGGTGTGCCTAGCATGTTCAAAAAGGGCTCTGGGGCAATGTTTCTATTTTGGTTTCAGAGTAGTTGAGATGGTGGAAACAATTGACACAAATTTAGAAACATGCTTTTTAGCGGTAATTATGCCTGGACTGGCATGGAATCGATATTGTATGGTAGAGGGGCATATTGTTTACTAACATGTTCAGCAACTCAGAAGTTTTTTTCTTTGAAATTTAATACTCCACCGAAGGGATAGGGTGCGTCAAGAATCATCCAGTTTCACATCGAAAGCACTATTTTCACACATCAAATTGTGACATTTTTTGTTCAACTTTAAAAAAACCTTTTTAGTGCAAAATGATCCCCTGGTTCATGAAATGAACAAAAATGAACTTTACCCTAAAATCGCCTAAACTGAGTTGAAGGCGATCAGAATCGATTGGTATCGATACCAGGAGTGTCCTTGAAAAGTTTGGTGGCCCTAGCATCCTCAGAAAAGGCTTTGTGGGCAATGTTCCATTTTGGTTTCAGAGAAGTTGGGATTCTGGAACAGAATTGAGACAAATTTGGAACAGGCTTTTTGGGCAGTAATTATGCCTTGGCTGACTTAAAATCGATCTGGTATGGTGGAGGGGTATATTAACTACATTTGGGGTATATTAACTACTTTGGGTGTTTTCAAATTAAAGATTTCAAAGCCAGATTTTCGGCTTAAGTTGGCTGGGACATGCCCAAATTGTATATGCTTTGATCGTGATCGGGTTTTCAAAAATAAACGATTTACCTTTCGCATATGATGGACTTTTTCCCGAAGAAGGTGGGTATTTTATCCTTGTAGTTTTCCAGAGAAGGACGTAGTCTTTTCCACATCTCTGTCATCAGTGAAGTCCTCTCGATTAAACGGTACCTTTTTGGCACTCCTGAGATAATTGACTGTCTTATACACAATGGTTTTACCGTTTACAACATTTGCAGTAATATTTATTACCGAATTTAATTAGAATTTAACCCATACATTTTAAACACATGAACTGCTGTATCAGTAACCATCAAAATAGAGACAAACCTATGAATTTGATGTTTATCTTGTTAAGTGGGAGGTTAACCTCTTCTTGACACAAAATACCAAGTCGTCTCCTGAGATCTCCGACATGACAGAGGAAGCTACTGTCGAGTTCGATATTACAGCTAACCTAAGATAGTCAAACTGAGTGGGATCAATTTTAAGCATTACAAATCAGCAGTTATCAAGCAAATGTGATGAAAGAGCCATTATTGAAATGTAAGGCAGATCTAGAGCTAGGAATGTGTTTCGGGGCATCAAAGAATAAGTATCTGTGTACTGTTCTTTACCATACCATTTAAACGATTTAATACATGGAAGTATCACAATAATATACTTTTTCAAAAACATACACATTTAAAAAAAGGCTCGAATAGGTTATCGATATTTCCATATAATGCAGGATTGAAATAATCTGTTTAGGAGTAATACGTTCAAATTCGATCCTGATCTACAAAAGTGTAACATGATAGCAAAATCCGCTGTGCTTTTCTATACTAGAACAAGTTTTAGTAGTCTCCAGCACATCACAGCTTAAAGGCAGTAACACTAAATCGATTACATTAAATAACCTCTCAAGATCATTTAGTAATATCTGTATTTCAATGTTCAACGAAACGGCTTCTATACTACTTTACTACTTCTATACTACTTTACTATCAACTAGATATACGGTTTGAGCATTGAAGCTCTATGCTGTGAGCAGCAACGAAAAGAGATGGGATTGCAATATATCGACTCACTTGTGAAAATAATGATTAAATCTCAAATCTCACTTGTTCAGAACAATTACGATTTTTAACTGCGCGGCGTAGTGCGTACTTTGAAATCCAAATAAAAATTATTTTTGATCAAAATATTGGAAAACAAAATTACAACATGATTCAAATCTTGTGTAAAAAAATGTGATAAACAATATGCTGTTAAAAACTTTCGTGAAAAATTTTAAAAAGCATGATTTCCACCCGATTATGTGAAGTTATCATTTTTATGACTTTTACAGGTTATAATTTTTGTCAAGAGCTTAGCCATTTGTCAAAATTTAGGTCATGGTATCATGTTATGTGACTATACAATGAGATTATAATCCGTTGATGTATAATATCTTGGAGTTTATCAGGGGATAAAATTATTTGTAGGTTTATAAACTACCAAAACGCGCGCTGGGTTGGACTCGTTGTATAATAATAATGTATAACTATCAATACATGATACACGATAACGTAAAACTATATAAATCGATAACATATAAGATCAAATAAACCATATGGTACCAAGTTACATTAATTGATGAAATCTTTCCATGTTTTAGAATGAAAATCCATATTACACAAATATTCCTAGCTTTAAGTATGACACACATTATTACATGATAACGAATTGATTTAACGCGCATATGCAAAATATATTGTAATTGTATAAGAATCGACCTTGTTTTTTAAAGATTAGTCATTTAAAGTATCGATGAGAAAATCCCTGTACAAATAGCTTTTACTTATAATCCGATAATTTGTGTTGTATGATGCAATGAAAATACTCATACCGCGCGCGCAGCTTGAACTACGACATACGCAAGCGTTCAGTTGCAAATTATAAGGTCTACCGAAGTTTGTAGGGCGCGAAAAATTTTATGTTGACGTGCTCGCGCATTCTGAGTAGTCAGCTCGCGTTGGGAAGCGGCGAAGTCCTCCAAGGCAAAATCACAGCGAAAATTTTAAAAATCGCGACGAAATATAATGTATTTGCAGAGCAAAGTTAGATGTCATATATTCGTTAACTAGCTTGATATAGTTAGATTAGATATAAAGAATAAATACTGAGCAGAGCTTGCTTTTAGATCAGCCATTCCAGACGATCTCGAAAGTTCCTCCCAGCTCGCCAGACCTAGCCAGACCGGAACTCACTGTTCCACTTCTGTACTCATATTATATTAATCAACTATATACAGCAAACACAAGATAATAGAAAATAAATCATAAAATCGAGTGGCCGAGTAGTCTCGACTCACCCATAGCTTCTCCATAAGCGTCTATCATGAGCTTTGAGTTTGTACACTAAATCGTTGAAATTACTTAAACTAAATCTTTTATTTACAATCACAATAATGTTCTTTGTCATAATGTCTTTCAATAATAAATCAAATAAATTTGAACGAGGTCTGCCCCTTTTTCCTTTGTAGTCAAGACATCCTAAACATGCAAATCTGAAAGATAAGAAGGCGGGATCGGAGTGTCATCACTGCTTCTGAGAACGTGCCCAAGCATCTTCCATTTTGCTTTCTTGATCCTTTCAGTAAGGGGTCTGACGTTACATCTCTTATATAAATTCTCGTTACTGATAACCGTAGGCCAATAGGTGTTGATTATCTGTCTCAGATGCTTCCTTTGAAGAACGTCGACAGATGCCATTACGGTTTCAGGAGCAGCCCAGCTGCTACAGTTATACAACAACACTGAAGTGACAAGAGCTTCGTACAGCTTCAGCTTTCTACTCTCACTGATCTGAACAGAACTATTCAACCAGACTTTCTTGTAGGTGTAGAAGGCAACATTGGCTTTGTTGCGTCTGTTGACAATATCTCTTTCTGAACAGAGCTTTGATCCTAATAGCACTGACTCTCGCCACTCTTCATCTCCTCTAATTTTATTGCCATGGGCATCTAAAGCATCTGTATCTGCCAAATACACTCTTGTAAACACCGTCTTTGATTCGTTAAAGGATGAGGGGACCTTAGAATTTACTTCCAAATATTCGCGTTTAAGTCCTGTGAAAGTGTGTAGAATCAAAAAATACGCCGGACTGTGAAATCGATAATTCGTGCAATATCACGCCGCGCTCCTATTGGCTGATAGCAATTTTGGGCTGTGACGTCACTTATGTGTTAAGACCAACGTGCGCGCGCACCCTTTGCTCGTGTCAACATTTTGTTCTGTTCTGTTTTAATTACGTCGTGTTACCTTTGGCGTTTGCGAGAGCGGTATCTTTGGTTGCACTGAATTAGTCTAAGTTACGAATAATTCTCTTTAATAATAATAGTTAAATGTAACTCAGAAAGGCTTTCTTGTAGTTGTAGTAGGTATTTCTATTTATAAATAGCTAAGATAAGTAGCATCCGGTAACTAAACCACAAACTGCTATTTTGTTTTGACTTGTTTGAAACCCGATATGGACACAATTAAAAAGAATGTATGATGTAGTAGAAGACATTTTACTAGCTGGCCCTTGGCGCCTCTAGTCCTATCTGAGTACGCACGTGCGGTTTGACACTGCGCTGTACCGGCCTTTAGTTGTAAACTCATTTATAATTTACCGTTTTAGTTTGCTGTGACTTGAGTGTAAAGCGTAACGAATGTGGATGTGTTCGTCTGCTATGCTTGGTATAATATTGCTTGGTGTAATAGTTGCAAATCTTGCTTACGTTATAAGTAGTGTCACATAGTGAGTTAGAACTTAAAAGCTTGGTGCTTGTCCAACTGGAATGAAGACATGCATTTCATACCTACCCGATCCATTTTTATTAGGACCGTGTAGTAGATGGGAATGTATGAAGGCCAGTCATCAAGTGACTCCCAGCCACTCACAGCACGCCCTCAGGTCACATGACAACACGTCACAAGGGTCACGTGACAGATCACATGTCATGTAACCACGTGACAAGCTCGTTAATTAAATGTCAAGGTCACGTGACAAGATAATCGACCAATGAGGAGCCAGAACGTCATGACAAATCAATCAATAATCCCGACTAAAGGATCTAAAGTCTGATTAAACGGTCGCCAAGCAGGTTCCTGTTACTTGAATGTAATCATGTGACATGAATGTTATTGAACCTCGAGATCACGTGACAGGAGTCACTTGATTACCCGTCAGAACGTCATGATGAATAATTCAATAATCCTGTCTAAAGGATCTAAAGTCAGATTAAACGGTTGCCAATCACTTGGCTCCTGTCACTTGATTACCGGTCAAATGATTTTTCACGATTTACCCCGGTCCAGTCACCACTCCAAATAAGTAGAGGGTGACATAACGAAATGTGGTGTAGGGTTACCATCGCTCGACCTCCTGGAAATTACAAGGCTTATCATCAATTTTCTGACATTTAAGCAATAGCCACAGTATCTGAACCACATTTTTACCCTTTAAGATATAACAACTGTTAGGTAGCCTAGTGGTTAGAGCATCCGCCTTCTGCATAAAAGGTTCAGGGCGAATCCCATTGTCACCCTGCAGTCTAGGGAGTAGCAAAGGCTCCATACCATTGACTATTATTAACTACTAAATTTGCGTGTTATAAATTTGGTGTATTTCAAGAGACGAATAAAACTACCGTTTTATGATAATTTTTTTGTTATCACCATAATCATAAATTGAAATCATCAAGAGTAAGATTGGGTACATAAATCAATCTATAACAGTTGTACGTTAATGGGGTTCTAGTACAGGTAGCTAGTTCCACCAACTACTTATTCAGATAAAGTTTGAGAATCTTATCGACAATAGTTGTGTTTTCGTTCATCAGTTTGTTTACATCAGATAGACTTGTAGTGTTGATAACTGCATCCAATAGAGCTCGTTCTTCCAAACTTAAAATACCTGTTATGTCTTTTCCGTTGTCAATGAAACGCTGCTTCAAGTCCACAAACAATTCGGTTTTCATCATGTATGAGAATAACATGTCAAAACATTTATCTTGCTCTTTACACAATTTACTTTGTAACATGACGTCTATAGATTTAAGTAATTTCGATATCTTTTTCTTGTTTGGTTGTTTGATTGGTACTCCTTTCCGCTTGCCTACGTGTTTCCAGTCAGTATCAGATTCTAACTCTTTAGCACTATATTCTTTGTTGGACTCATCATCGCTACTTGTTACACCACTAAATTCATCATCACCACTACCTGGTACATCAGAGTTAGAACCACCTTGCTGAGATTCTTCAGAAACTATTGTATCAGCATCTGAACATACAGAATCAGGACCCTCCATTTTGACATCAGTCGCATCTGAGTTAGCTTTTGACAGTGGCTGTAGAATTGCAGAACTTTGATCTAACTCTCGGTTCTCTCGATGATACCTACTAATGTGTGAGGACAGACTATATTTATTGGCAAAAGACTTGTCACAGAATGAGCAGGTTACAGAATTCATAACTGCAGTACAAACGTTTTATAATGCTATGCAACAACCATTATATAGCAATAATCGCATAAAATCGCAAATAATCGCAAAATAATCGCATATAATCGCATATATTAGCATATAATTGCATATAATAGCATAAAATTGCAAATAATCGCATATAATTGCAAAATAATTGCATAAAATAGCATATAATAGCATATAATCGCATATAATCGCATATAATAGCATATAATAATAGCATATAATCGCATCTAATCATATATAATCACGTATATTATCTCTTAAAATCACATTTTATTATTTATACTCGCAAATAATTGCATATAATTGCAAATAATCGCATATAGTAGCAGGGAGAATATGATTCAACTTATACATTCAACATATTAAAGATCTTTTCAAAGATTTATTAATTATTTTCATGCTGATTGCCAAGCATCATCCTGGAGATGAAACTGTAACTCTTGAGTCTACCAAAGACTGCACCCAACATGTAGGAATACTTCCTAGTGGGGACATTAAAGAACCACACCAGACAGGACAAGGAGATCATGGTGAATTCTACGTCAACTAGCCAGACGGAGATCATCTTCGAGATCTATCACTTTCTGGATTATCATTCATAACCAGTAGTCAGCGCACCATTGATTTCTGCTTTCAAATGATAACTGCTAATACTCTTGTCGATTTTAATGCACAGAAACCAGCATTTGACCGGGACCGGGGCCGGGATAGCTCAAAAATTGCCAAACCCGGTACCGGGAATCCCGGTCGATTACTGGTGCATGCAACTGACCAGGTTTAGGTATCAGGTGATTCTGCAATTTGGTAGTTGTGAAACATCACCTTGGATTTCTGTTGTCACAAAACATACCTTTTTAGACCTTTTCTCAAAGCATATAAAAGCATATATTAGCATATAATAGCATATAATCGCATGACCAGGTTTAGGTATCGGGTGATTTTTCCTGCAATTTGGTAGTTGTGGAACATCACCTTGGATTTCCGTTGTTACAAAACGTACCTTTTTAGACCTTTTCTCAAAGCATATAATAGCATATAATAGCATATAATCGCATATAATAGCATATAATAGCATATAATAGCATATAATCGCATATAATCGCATTTAATAGCATTCAATCACATATATAATCCATTGGGTGGGCGAAAATTGTCCCCCGACAATTGACCCCCGACAATTGACCCCCCGACAATTGACCCCTCGACAATTGACCCCCCCGACAATGTAACTCAATACAACATCACCTCATACCATACTCCTCACGGTTCTCTTGATCTAGGAAGAATGCACCTTTGTTGTGGTGTGCCACACTCCACATGGACAAATCTCACGATACTCTTGATTTAAGAAGTAGGTACTTTTGTTGTGATGTGCCACACTCCACATGAACAAATCCGCTAAATACTGAATAAATGCCGAATACTGAATGAATACTGAATAAATACTAAATGAATACTTAATGGATACTGAATGAATACTGAATGAATACTGAATGAATACTGAATGAATACTGAATGAATACTGAATGAATACTGAATGAATACTGAATTGCAGTTCAATCGCCAGCATATAATCGCATATAATAGCATATGATAGCATATAATTGCATATAATTGCATATAATCGCATATAATAGCATATAATAGCATGTAATAGCATATTATTATACTCATACTCACTAATACTCATATATAATCGCATTCGGTAGACTCAAGAGTTATAGTTCCATCTCCAACATGTATTCATATAATCGCATATAATGCAATTATATGCTATCATATGCTATTATATGCGATTATATGCTGGCGATTGAACTGCAATTCAGTATTCATTCAGTATTCATTCAGTATTCATTCAGTATTCATTCAGTATTCATTCAGTATTCATTCAGTATTCATTCAGTATCCATTAAGTATTCATTTAGTATTTATTCAGTATTCATTCAGTATTCGGCATTTATTCAGTATTTAGCGGATTTGTTCATGTGGAGTGTGGCACATCACAACAAAAGTACCTACTTCTTAAATCAAGAGTATCGTGAGATTTGTCCATGTGGAGTGTGGCACACCACAACAAAGGTGCATTCTTCCTAGATCAAGAGAACCGTGAGGAGTATGGTATGAGGTGATGTTGTATTGAGTTACATTGTCGGGGGGTCAATTGTCGAGGGGTCAATTGTCGGGGGGGTCAATTGTCGGGGGTCAATTGTCGGGGGACAATTTTCGCCCACCCAATGGATCATATATGTGATTGAATGCTATTAAATGCGATTATATGCGATTATATGCTATTATATGCTATTATATGCTATTATATGCGATTATATGCTATTATATGCTATTATATGCTTTGAGAAAAGGTCTAAAAAGGTACGTTTTGTAACAACGGAAATCCAAGGTGATGTTCCACAACTACCAAATTGCAGGAAAAATCACCCGATACCTAAACCTGGTCATGCGATTATATGCTATTATATGCTAATATATGCTTTTATATGCTTTGAGAAAAGGTCTAAAAAGGTATGTTTTGTGACAACAGAAATCCAAGGTGATGTTTCACAACTACCAAATTGCAGAATCACCTGATACCTAAACCTGGTCAGTTGCATGCACCAGTAATCGACCGGGATTCCCGGTACCGGGTTTGGCAATTTTTGAGCTATCCCGGCCCCGGTCCCGGTCAAATGCTGGTTTCTGTGCATTAAAATCGACAAGAGTATTAGCAGTTATCATTTGAAAGCAGAAATCAATGGTGCGCTGACTACTGGTTATGAATGATAATCCAGAAAGTGATAGATCTCGAAGATGATCTCCGTCTGGCTAGTTGACGTAGAATTCACCATGATCTCCTTGTCCTGTCTGGTGTGGTTCTTTAATGTCCCCACTAGGAAGTATTCCTACATGTTGGGTGCAGTCTTTGGTAGACTCAAGAGTTACAGTTTCATCTCCAGGATGATGCTTGGCAATCAGCATGAAAATAATTAATAAATCTTTGAAAAGATCTTTAATATGTTGAATGTATAAGTTGAATCATATTCTCCCTGCTACTATATGCGATTATTTGCAATTATATGCAATTATTTGCGAGTATAAATAATAAAATGTGATTTTAAGAGATAATATACGTGATTATATATGATTAGATGCGATTATATGCTATTATTATATGCTATTATATGCGATTATATGCGATTATATGCTATTATATGCTATTTTATGCAATTATTTTGCAATTATATGCGATTATTTGCAATTTTATGCTATTATATGCAATTATATGCTAATATATGCGATTATATGCGATTATTTTGCGATTATTTGCGATTTTATGCGATTATTGCTATATAATGGTTGTTGCATAGCATTATAAAACGTTTGTACTGCAGTTATGAATTCTGTAACCTGCTCATTCTGTGACAAGTCTTTTGCCAATAAATATAGTCTGTCCTCACACATTAGTAGGTATCATCGAGAGAACCGAGAGTTAGATCAAAGTTCTGCAATTCTACAGCCACTGTCAAAAGCTAACTCAGATGCGACTGATGTCAAAATGGAGGGTCCTGATTCTGTATGTTCAGATGCTGATACAATAGTTTCTGAAGAATCTCAGCAAGGTGGTTCTAACTCTGATGTACCAGGTAGTGGTGATGATGAATTTAGTGGTGTAACAAGTAGCGATGATGAGTCCAACAAAGAATATAGTGCTAAAGAGTTAGAATCTGATACTGACTGGAAACACGTAGGCAAGCGGAAAGGAGTACCAATCAAACAACCAAACAAGAAAAAGATATCGAAATTACTTAAATCTATAGACGTCATGTTACAAAGTAAATTGTGTAAAGAGCAAGATAAATGTTTTGACATGTTATTCTCATACATGATGAAAACCGAATTGTTTGTGGACTTGAAGCAGCGTTTCATTGACAACGGAAAAGACATAACAGGTATTTTAAGTTTGGAAGAACGAGCTCTATTGGATGCAGTTATCAACACTACAAGTCTATCTGATGTAAACAAACTGATGAACGAAAACACAACTATTGTCGATAAGATTCTCAAACTTTATCTGAATAAGTAGTTGGTGGAACTAGCTACCTGTACTAGAACCCCATTAACGTACAACTGTTATAGATTGATTTATGTACCCAATCTTACTCTTGATGATTTCAATTTATGATTATGGTGATAACAAAAAAAATTATCATAAAACGGTAGTTTTATTCGTCTCTTGAAATTCACCAAATTTATAACACGCAAATTTAGTAGTTAATAATAGTCAATGGTATGGAGCCTTTGCTACTCCCTAGACTGCAGGGTGACAATGGGATTCGCCCTGAACCTTTTATGCAGAAGGCGGATGCTCTAACCACTAGGCTACCTAACAGTTGTTATATCTTAAAGGGTAAAAATGTGGTTCAGATACTGTGGCTATTGCTTAAATGTCAGAAAATTGATGATAAGCCTTGTAATTTCCAGGAGGTCGAGCGATGGTAACCCTACACCACATTTCGTTATGTCACCCTCTACTTATTTGGAGTGGTGACTGGACCGGGGTAAATCGTGAAAAATCATTTGACCGGTAATCAAGTGACAGGAGCCAAGTGATTGGCAACCGTTTAATCTGACTTTAGATCCTTTAGACAGGATTATTGAATTATTCATCATGACGTTCTGACGGGTAATCAAGTGACTCCTGTCACGTGATCTCGAGGTTCAAATAACATTCATGTCACATGATGCTTAAGCTAAACACGTGACCAGTGATCAAGTAACAGGAACCTGCTTGGCGACCGTTTAATCAGACTTTAGATCCTTTAGTCGGGATTATTGATTGATTTGTCATGACGTTCTGGCTCCTCATTGGTCGATTATCTTGTCACGTGACCTTGACATTTAATTAACGAGCTTGTCACGTGGTTACATGACATGTGATCTGTCACGTGACCCTTGTGACGTGTTGTCATGTGACCTGAGGGCGTGCTGTGAGTGGCTGGGAGTCACTTGATGACTGGCCTTCATACATTCCCTTCTACTCCGTGTTGTGTTGATATGACATGTTGATATATCAACTGTGGTACGAAACAGGGAGTTGCTAGGTGTTACGTTGGGAGTTATAAATATACATAATTTACATGCCTTTCTGTGTGACTTCAATCTTATTCCAGGTGTATCTCGGCTCATGGTTATCGTAGGGTGATAATTCTTTTTTCAACCGGTCATAAAAAGTCTCCTCTCCATTGGTTATAGGCTCGTTAGTATCGTAAATTGTTAATTTATTCTTAATTAGTAATTTAGTCGGCCCGCACGCTCATTTTACCTGTATTTCTATATGCGCGGATCAGAGCAACTCACATAATTGACGTCACAGGTTCAAATTGTTTTGGCTGGATATCTCGGCGCGCGAATGAAATACAACTTTGCGGATTTCACTAAAGTGGTTTATACGATTAATGTAATAAAAGGATTTGCACGAGAAAAAAACTTTTTCTAAGGTCCCCTCATCCTTTAACAAAGAGACTCCAATCCTTTAGTATATCACTGGCAATCTCTAGTATCTTCACCAGGCTCTGACCATCTTCACTCAGAAGCTCAGCATCGTCAGCATAGGCGGACTCTAACGGGAGGCCTCTATCAGAGACTGGGGGGTTCGGTCTAGGAATTGTGACACTGATCACGGCTCTGATGTGATTCAGGGCACCGGCAAGGGTCAATGTAAACACTTTACCTGCCAGACTGTCTCCCTAGTAAGCGCCAATATTAATCACAAATTCACCAGACTCAGATCTGTTGACCGTCACCTTGAGCTTTGTATTTGAGAGGAGGTACTGAACTAGGCGAATATCGTCTCTAGAGCAACCTGCATCAATGAGGAGGTTGATGATGGTCTGTCTGCGGATAGTATTAAACGCAGCGGTCATGTCAATGTTGATTTTACTATACTCAAACTCGCGCCTGGTAACCACTGATGTCAACATTCTCTGAGACCATACCAGGTCAGCACAACTGCGACCCTGCTTGTATGCCGCCTGCCAAGGTCCAGTGTACATATCAACGTGGTAATTGATTCTGTTCAAGGCTACGAGGGATAGGACTTTTCTAGTTCCATTTAGTAATGTGAGGGGCCGGATAGACTTTATCGGACCTCGGGGTTTTCCTGGCTTCTGAAGGGGTGTCAGGATACCTTCTCCAATAGCTGGGATGTATGTGTTGGTCTCAAAGGAGAGATTGTAGATCCTAGCCAACTCACAGTGGAGGGGATATCCAGCAGCTTTCATTAGCTCATTAGGTATACCGTCAGGGCCACACGCTCTACCGGATTTCAGCTTCATAACAGCACGGCCAACTTCTTCAGGTGTTATGGGACAGAGGAGGCTTCCAGGAGGGTCTATGAATGCTGGGAGGTGGGGTTCATCTTTGTCATTGAATCATTATTAAAGTATTCTTTAATAGCTTCTGCTTTTAATGAGTCAGAACCTAAGGTGTTGCCGTCTGCGTCGTGGACAGTCACTCCATCTTTCTTCATCCTACACTGGGCCAATGTTCTATTCGCTTCAAACATGCTTCTGCAGCTGTCGGTGTTGTTGATGACATCTACAAGGGCGTTAGCAGTGGCCTCGTTGATGGATTTCAACCTCTTTTTGATGGTACGTTTGAGATGGTTGATTCTTTTTCTGAGGTCACTCCTGTCACTTATCCCTGTGAGGCTACATTCTTGCTGAAGGGACTTTCTCTCTGCTGAAAGTTTAACGACAGTTGGATCGTCGCTGTACTGATGAGGCTTCCCCGGGGGCACTTTACCAACCACCTGGACGGCACATTTACTCAATATACCAAATATATCAGAATTTTCAGAAATGGCATTATTAGTTAAAACTCTACAATCAATATTACTTTTAAATGAATCAAAAAATTTAGACTTAATATCAGAATCATTAAGGCGATTGACATCAAACCTTATTTCGTCAGACCTGGGCCGCTTATGTAATGTACAATGTATTCACAACCAAGTTTAAAACGTGCGACCACAGGTTTATTGTCAGATTTCACAAAATCACCGCAAAAAGAGCGGGAGTCTGTTAAACAGACTTTAAAGTTAGTACGACATAAAATATAATCAATTTGTTTAAAATAGTTTACAGTGTCTTTTGAACCCTTGGGTCTGCCCTTGGGAACACATCTAGCCTTCCAGGTGGTAATATACTTCGCTCTGTGTTGGAACGCAGTATTGCACGCAAACAGACCATTATCAACAATAAAGTCCAGTAGAAACTAACCGTTCCTGTTTCTCAGACCATTACCGAACTGACCAATATGATTATTAAGGCCAGCATCATACTCTTTCCTACTGCATCTCCCAAGGCGGGCGTTAAAATCTCCAGCAACAAACAAATCGAATCGAGCTGGGATATTGATAGCAGTTTTCAGATCATTGAAATATGATTGTAACAATGGGGAGTTAACTGTGACCCTACTGATGTCATCATCGACAATCTTCTTGGATGGTCCGTACACGTTAACGATCCTGATCATACGATGAGATCCGTTGTGTTCTGTGAGTCTTATATCAATGAAAGCCACTCTGTTACTAAGTGATCTCCATGCAACAATAGAAGGTACAAGGGCTGGGCAGATTAGAAAACCGAGACCATAATGATACCAATTGTCTGATTGGGCTAGTGTTACAAGTTTGTGACCGTCAATAATTGTTTCCTCGAAGTCTCGGCATTTTGTCTCTTGGAGACACACTACATCGAAATGATAACGTTTAGCGTCACTTACTAAATGTTCTCTCCTAAGAATGTTACCTTTAATACCATTGAGGTTCCAACTTGAAATGTTCAGAGTCGAAGACATCGGCATAAAGAGACTTTACTGGTGGAACACGGAGTGTACCTGGTGGTGGGAGTATTACGAGACTTTACTGGTGGAACACGGAGTGTACCTGGTGGTGGGAGTATTACGAGACTTTACTGGTGGAACACGGAGTGGACCTGGTGGTGGGAGTAATACGAGACTTTACTGGTGGAACACGGAGTGGACCTGGTGGTGGGAGTATTACGAGACTTTACTGGTGGAACACGGAGTGGACCTGGTGGTGGGAGTATTACGAGACTTTACTGGTGGAACACGGAGTGGACCTGGTGGTGGGAGTATTACGAGACTTTACTGGTGGAACACGGAGTGGACCTGGTGGTGGGAGTATTACGCAACTTTACTGGTGGAACACGGAGTGTACCTGGTGGTGGGAGTATTACGAGACTTTACTGGTGGAACATGGAGTCGACCTGGTGGTGGGAGTATTACGAGACTTTACTGGTGGACCTGGTGGTGGGAGTATTACGAGACTTTACTGGTGGAACACGGAGTGGACCTGGTGGTGGGAGTATTACGAGACTTTACTGGTGGAACACGGAGTGGACCTGGTGGTGGGAGTATTACGAGACTTTACTGGTGGAACACGGAGTGTACCTGGTGGTGGGAGTATTACGAGACTTTACTGGTGGAACACGGAGTGTACCTGGTGGTGGGAGTATTACGAGACTTTACTGGTGGAACACGGAGTGTACCTGGTGGTGGGAGTATTACGAGACTTTACTGGTGGAACACGGAGTGTACCTGGTGGTGGGAGTATTACGAGACTTTACTGGTGGAACACGGAGTGGACCTGGTGGTGGGAGTATTACGAGACTTTACTGGTGGAACACGGAGTGTACCTGGTGGTGGGAGTATTACGAGACTTTACTGGTGGAACACGGAGTGGACCTGGTGGTGGGAGTATTACGAAACTTTACTGGTGGAACACGGAGTGTACCTGGTGGTGGGAGTATTACGAGACTTTACTGGTGGAACACGGAGTGGACCTGGTGGTGGGAGTATTACGAGACTTTACTGGTGGAACACGGAGTGTACCTGGTGGTGGGAGTATTACGAGACTTTACTGGTGGAACACGGAGTGTACCTGGTGGTGGGAGTATTACGAGACTTTACTGGTGGAACACGGAGTGGACCTGGTGGTGGGAGTATTACGAGACTTTACTGGTGGAACACGGAGTGGACCTGGTGGTGGGAGTATTACGAGACTTTACTGGTGGAACACGGAGTGGACCTGGTTGTGGGAGTATTACGAGACTTTACTGGTGGAACACGGAGTGGACCTGGTGGTGGGAGTATTACGAGACTTTACTGGTGGAACACGGAGTGGACCTGGTGGTGGGAGTATTACGAGACTTTACTGGTGGAACACGGAGTGTACCTGGTGGTGGGAGTATTACGAGACTTTACTGGTGGAACACGGAGTGTACCTGGTGGTGGGAGTATTACGAGACTTTACTGGTGGAACACGGAGTGTACCTGGTGGTGGGAGTATTACGAGACTTTACTGGTGGAACACGGAGTGTACCTGGTGGTGGGAGTATTACGAGACTTTACTGGTGGAACACGGAGTGGACCTGGTGGTGGGAGTACTACGAGACTTTACTGGTGGAACACGGAGTGGACCTGGTGGTGGAAGTATTACGAGACTTTACTGGTGGAACACGGAGTGGACCTGGTGGTGGGAGTATTACGAGACTTTACTGGTGGAACACGGAGTGGACCTGGTGGTGGGAGTATTACGAGACTTTACTGGTGGAACACGGAGTGTACCTGGTGGTGGGAGTATTACGAGACTTTACTGGTGGAACACGGAGTGGACCTGGTGGTTGGAGTATTACGAGACTTTACTGGTGGAACACGGAGTGGACCTGGTGGTGGGAGTATTAAGAGACTTTACTGGTGGAACACGGAGTGGACCTGGTGGTGGGAGTATTACGAGACTTTACTGGTGGAACACGGAGTGTACCTGGTGGTGGGAGTATTACGAGACTTTACTGGTGGAACACGGAGTGTACCTGGTGGTGGGAGTATTACGAGACTTTACTGGTGGAACACGGAGTGTACCTGGCGGTGGGAGTATTACGAGACTTTACTGGTGGAACACGGAGTGTACCTGGTGGTGGGAGTATTACGAGACTTTACTGGTGGAACACGGAGTGTACCTGGTGGTGGGAGTATTACGAGACTTTACTGGTGGAACACGGAGTGGACCTGGTGGTGGGAGTATTACGAGACTTTACTGGTGGAACACGGAGTGTACCTGGCGGTGGGAGTATTACGAGACTTTACTGGTGGAACACGGAGTGTACCTGGTGGTGGGAGTATTACGAGACTTTACTGGTGGAACACGGAGTGGACCTGGTGGTGGGAGTATTACGAGACTTTACTGGTGGAACACGGAGTGTACCTGGTGGTGGGAGTATTACGAGTCTTTACTGGTGGAACACGGAGTGGACCTGGTGGTGGGAGTATTACGAGACTTTACTGGTGGAACACGGAGTGGACCTGGTGGTGGGAGTATTACGAGACTTTACTGGTGGAACACGGAGTGGACCTGGTGGTGGGAGTATTACGAGACTTTACTGGTGGAACACGGAGTGGACCTGGTGGTGGGAGTATTACGAGACTTTACTGGTGGAACACGGAGTGGACCTGGTGGTGGGAGTATTACGAGACTTTACTGGTGGAACACGGAGTGGACCTGGTGGTGGGAGTATTACGAGTGGACCTGGTGGTGGGAGTATTACGAGACTTTACTGGTGGAACACGGAGTGTACCTGGCGGTGGGAGTATTACGAGACTTTACTGGTGGAACACGGAGTGTACCTGGTGGTGGGAGTATTACGAGACTTTACTGGTGGAACACGGAGTGTACCTGGTGGTGGGAGTATTACGAGACTTTACTGGTGGAACACGGAGTGGACCTGGTGGTGGGAGTATTACGAGACTTTACTGGTGGAACACGGAGTGTACCTGGTGGTGGGAGTATTACGAGACTTTACTGGTGGAACACGCAGTGGACCTGGTGGTGGGAGTATTACGAGACTTTACTGGTGGAACACGGAGTGGACCTGGTGGTGGGAGTATTACGAGACTTTACTGGTGGAACACGGAGTGTACCTGGTGGTGGGAGTATTACGAGACTTTACTGGTGGAACACGGAGTGGACCTGGTGGTGGGAGTATTACGAGACTTTACTGGTGGAACACGGAGTGTACCTGGTGGCGGGAGTATTACGAGACTTTACTGGTGGAACACGGAGTGAACCTGGTCCTTAACGGTCACGTGCATCACTATGAGAGGACCTGGCCAATCAGGAACCAGATATGAGAGGCCGTGAAATCGTGAGTTTTAAATTTTGTTATTTGTTGCTTTTAATGTCATTACTCCTAACTCTGGCAATAAATAGGATGTAATGTGATAGTTGTATACAATTATTTTTTAATACATTATAAATTTTACCTGTTAAAACCGAATTCCAGTTAATACCGAATTCAAAACGTACAGCTCAATCGTGAAGAATTCACACTCACGGCCAACTAAGCAAGTCATCAGTTCGGAAACGCTTAAAAGCGTAGTCAAACGTGTTGTTGAGGAAGAGGACCGCAGTCGCAACGTCATTGTATTTGGTCTGTCAGAAGGGAGCGATAGCGATCTTATTGACACAGTTAGCGAGATTTTCCAAAACATTGGACAGAAACCGAAGATAGTTGAAGCGTGCAGAATTGGCAGGACATTTAAAGGCAATTCAGTTACTGCGCGGCCCGTCAAAGTAAAAGTAGTAAGCTCAATAGTTGTTGATCAGCTTGTCGCCAACACTAAGAATCTGAGAATAACAGAGAAGATAACTGAGAAGAAAACTGTTTTCGTCTGTCCAGATCGATCTACTGAAAAACGCCAAATTCAAAGAGACTTACTCTTAGTCAAGCTAGGAGGTGAGGCAAAAGAGAAGGATAAAGTCTTTTTCATAAAGAGCTGATAAAATCCTTTGTAGAGATAAAATTGAAACTGAGGCCGATGGATAATATGGGTCAAATATATTTTGTGGTGAATTAATTGATTTGTCGAGTGTTTGCAACATGTTTTAGCGCACAGTTTTTTGCTTTTTAAAGTGATAATGCAGGACTAAACAGTTCTCGAGAGCCTAATTAGCATAATTAATTTGTAATATAAATATAACGGAGTTTTATATTAACAGGAAGCGATGTAATAACAGAGTCGATATATTTTGATGTTGCCATGGGGTGGCAAGTCCCCATACATCGTGGTCCGGTAGTTTCATTGCGTCCTAATTTACCTGGGGACCTCAGGCTATTATGTTCATAAAAATAATAAAGATTCGGCGGAATGACAGGCCATGAGCGCGGCCCAGTAAGTCTTAATATATTACATATATTTGAAGTAAACATTGGCCAGAAAGCAAAGCCAAAAGCTGGTCCCCAAATAAACAAAACTCTTTACTCATTTATTACGTAATATTTGTAAAACGTTCTTTATGTGGCCTTGATTGACTATTATTCGAATTTCGAAACTTTAACCCTCCAATCTGATTCCAACCGTAACCCAATCGCAAATCGACTGTAAATTAAAGGGATTTAGCACGCTCAACAAATTGCGCGCATTGCAGTAATTCGACCCGTGCAGTTTTTATAAAATTCGCGCGCGCATATAATCGGACAATTTAGTTGCCATCTGTTCTCTTTGCTTTGGTTGACAGTTTGATAACCGTTCATATCATGGGCAACGCGACGTTGCGTTGACCTGTTATCTACGATGTTTTTCAGTGGACAATTGTGAATTAATTTTATCGCTTTTCTAAGATGGCTACGTTTTCCGGACAAATGTTTTGCTTTTCTCAAAATCTAGTTTCAAGTTCTGTACTTTATAGAAAAAAAAATAGAATCTATTTTAGAATCTATTTTAGAATCTATTTTAGAATCTATTTTAGAATCCATTTTAGAATCTATTTTCTGCTATTATAACTGTAAGTGAATTATATTAATAACCAATAGCTAATAGATTATTAGGCAGACTAGTACCTTTTTTACTTTTTGACATTTTTCATAATTGGAGTAATTTTTCTGTTTCCAAACCACGAATGACAGTAATGTAATTACTATGTTTATTCAGGCCCATTCATATTATTGTATAAAACATTTCGATACAAAACACTGTAATATTTAGCAATAAATCAAAAAGGAAACACAATTAAATAATAACAATACTTAGGTTAGTGGGTGAAATTATCTACAAGTCATAATTGCTAGCCTAATATATTTGTACAAATGTCGCCTCAGTGGCGTAATTGGTTAGTACAATTGGTTAGCCTTGGCCCTTTAACCCGGAGGTTGCGAGTTCGAATCCCGGCTGGGTCAAAATTTCAAAAATCGTCAATTAATCAACGCATTGAAGGCTTGTGTATACATGTTTCTGAAAAATTGAACTAGTCACCCACCAACGTTATTACACAGTAATATATAATTTAATGCCGTATAATACGAGCAAAGTTACTCAGTTTATCTAACAAAGGTAACATGTGAGGTGCATCGTCTAATGTTCTACCCTCCAATGGGAATATAACAACAGAGCAGTAAACACGTGCTCTGGATAACGCTAAGTAAAGGTGAGTCAGGTCCAGCTCCTCACTACTGTACCACCTCACTGTGAGCAGTACTATTACAGCTGGCCACTCTGCAGAGGAACTATCCGCACTGTCACACACTGCAATCTTACTATCAGTGTTATCACATCTCATATTAACACTGTTCTTAACTAGTGACTCTACACTACTAGTGACATCAGTATGTACTATACCTATATCAGAATAATTTAATTCATCACACAATCTATCTAATTCATTATTAAATACATGCATAATACTAGTAACATTGAAATCATTAAACACATGCATGACAGGCAATGTACCGTGTATGAAGTGTCCTTGCAATTGTGTAGGTAAAATCATATCTAATACATCAGGTATTTCTGAAAATTCTCTTAATTGTTCTCGTATTACACATAAGATGTCAGATAAATCACATGTGTTCCTAAGGCTCATTGATAAGCGTACCAACTGAGTGGATGATAGTTTGTCAGATATCCTTCTCAGGTCGTCAATAATTCCCTTTTTATTCAAACTCCAAAAACCCTGTGCCATGTCACATGCAACCATGACAGTGCACTTTAATAATAACAACTTGTCCATCAGCACACTACACTTCTTAGTTGAGCTGTAATATAATAACTCCTGTATATCATCAATAAATATGTGACAGTTGGTCACAGCACTGATTGTGTCTGTTAACTTCTGTATATCCCCATGTGTTATCTCTACAATGATAACTTTACACTCACTCTCTGATATTAGAGTAACTAGTTCTGTGACGTCAGACATGCTGGTCTCTCGACAGTCGACATCAGCATTCTTTAATGCACTCTGATACAGCTCACAGTTATTACCTTCACCGCCGAATTTGAATAACACAACTTTATTGTCCTCATTAAGTTGTTGTACAAGTTGTATCATTCTACCGCAAAGTATCACACTTTTCCCCGCTCCTGCGGGTCCATTAATCCACAACAGATCCTCGCTTGATTCGAACGCTTTACTTTGTTCTGCTGTCAGGTTATCCACTTTGACATAGTTTTTGATAACAGCAGGAGCTGTTACAACTCCAGGATTCTGTGCACCCTTCTTCCCTTTTTTTGGTAAAAAAATAAATTTTCCTGATCTGAGCCGTTCATCAATGTTTGATATGCAGTTTCCTAAACTACATTTCGATTTATCGTAGTATTTATCGGTAGACCATATAGCAAGTAAGATATCTCTAACTTTTTGAAATGCATCATTAACTGTTGACGTTGTATCTTGAGCTATTGCTGCGTTGTTATTCCACCAAGAACCAAAACTTGATATGTCCTCATGAAATATCACTGTTGATAATTCTAAATCGCTTAGCTGAAATCCTATATTTTCACTAGCCAGGAACTGTCCTTTAAATTGTTTTTTGAAATTAGGATATGCAGTGAACTGACATATAGTTGTGTCCTTGTCCATACATTGAATCAGAGATTCTATCTTCTTTCTCTGCTTAACTGACTTTTTGAACGTACCAAATAATGCTCGATAGTGCTCTTCCTTGTTAATCGCAACATCATCGATCTCAATGTGAGACATGTTCTTAACTTCGATTATAACAATGGAGCCTGGACATAAAATTAAAAAATCGCACTCCCCTACAATATCTTTAGATCTACATGAACGACAACCCTTTTTCACATGATTTTTATCGCACAAATAGTATTGGAAGTGCGTGAATTGAAAGTTATGAAGAACGATGATCTTATTGTCCGGTAATTTCTCCAATGCCCTATACACCATAACTTCGGCCTCATAATCAGATTGTCGTCGTCGTTCATCTTCGAAGTCACTACTACTATCCGGGTACCTGTCTATATACGTCTGATCTGGAGCTCTCGGCAACATAGTGGGTCGTTTGTCATCAGTGGGTCGTTTGTCATTAGAGGTGCAGAACTTGAGGAATATTTCTTCTCCGTTCTTTAAATAGTTCTCCATTGTTCAGTAAATTAAGATATTCTGAGATAAATGAAACTGTTATAAATATAAGTTTAAAGCTAAATGTAGTTAACATAATTTGTAAATGAGATGAGGCACCGCAGGTGCTCAGGACAAAGTACGAACTTTGATTAATCAGAGCTGTGAGGAGTGGAGTATTACATTCATATTATTACCTTAATATTTAAGAAATTAATGTTAATCTTTACCTTACGAAAATATCTGAAACGCAGCTTAATCTCCGACCGGAATCTGGTACCTAAAATATATTATCCTGTCAATTATTGCGAGCAAGGTAGATCATTTTTTTATGAGATATCTTGTACTACAAATGTGTAGGGCGGAATATTTTAAATTGTTGTTTAGGATGAAGAATTAATCATTAAGGGTCGCTCTATAATAGGGATGATCAATGGTATTAAAATTCAAAACTTATATTAGTATATCAAAATCTTGTGAAACGGCCAAGTGCTATAGTAAACATACATATTTTTACCTTGATATTCTGATTCAAGATCGATGTTGATCTAATTGACGAAGAAATTGGAATAGGCTGCTTGATCGCTGACCTGAGTCTAGTACCTAAAATACGACACTGATATGAGCAGGTTAATCATTTTGTAATTAAATATAATGGAATACAAAATGTGTAACGAATATAAAAATAAAGTAAACGTCTTAACGAAAAAAGGTTAATACTAACCTTTTAAACTAGTAACAGAGATCGTTACTAGTTTAAAAGGTTAGAGGCTCTCTCAAAAACCAAAAAAGTGCAATTTTGTAAGATTAGCTGTGAACTGAACCGGGCACATGGGCAGCTATCAAACCAGGCCAGGAAGCAAAATTAAGAAATGGATGTCAGGAACAGGTGAAACACTACACAGGAATTTGAAGCAGCTTTACGAGGAAGCCACTCAGCGACCCACACTCCAAAAGTCTAATGCGTTGACGGCTGTCTATAAACTCTACTTGTAAACAATTTCGATGCTAACCACAAAGTTAGTCTGGCAAGCAACTGGTAAGTAGGTAACATAACTAGTAAGCTAGGTAACCAATAAGCTAGGTAACCAGTAAGCTAGGTAACCAGTAAGCTAGGTAACCAGTAAGCTAGGTAACCAGTAAGCTAGGTAACCAGTAAGCTAGGTAACCAGTAAGCTAGGTAACCATAAAGCTAGGTAACCAGTAAGCTAGGTAACCAGTAAGCTAGGTAACCAGTAAGCTAGGTAACCAGTAAGCTAGGTAACCAGTAAGCTAGGTAACCAGTAAGCTAGGTAACCATTAAGCTAGGTAACCAGTAAGCTAGGTAACCAGTAAGCTAGGTAACCAGTAAGCTAGGTAACCAGTAAGCTAGGTAACCAGTAAGCTAGGTAACCAGTAAGCTAGGTAACCAGTAAGCTAGGTAACCAGTAAGCTAGGTAACCAGTAAGCTAGGTAACCAGTAAGCTAGGTAACCAGTAAGCTAGGTAACCAGTAAGCTAGGTAACCAGTAAGCTAGGTAACCAGTAAGCTAGGTAACCAGTAAGCTAGGTAACCAGTAAGCTAGGTAACCAGTAAGCTAGGTAACCAGTAAGCTAGGTAACCAGTAAGCTAGGTAACCAGTAAGCTAGGTAACCAGTAAGCTAGGTAACCAGTAAGCTAGGTAACCAGTAAGCTAGGTAACCAGTAAGCTAGGTAACCAGTAAGCTAGGTAACCATTAAGCTAGGTAACCAGTAAGCTAGGTAACCAGTAAGCTAGGTAACCAGTAAGCTAGGTAACCATTAAGCTAGGTAACCAGTAAGCTAGGTAACCAGTAAGCTAGGTAACCAGTAAGCTAGGTAACCAGTAAGCTAGGTAACCAGTAAGCTAGGTAACCAGTAAGCTAGGTAACCAGTAAGCTAGGTAACCAGTAAGCTAGGTAACCAGTAAGCTAGGTAACCAGTAAGCTAGGTAACCAGTAAGCTAGGTAACCAGTAAGCTAGGTAACCAGTAAGCTAGGGCGAGGAACATTATTCATAAGCTGAGTGTGGGATCATTATCTGAGACTAGACGTGCTCCGGTGCTTTGTTATTTAATGAAACCAATAATCCAATTCTTGCAGGAAAGACAGCACCGCAGATACAGATATTATACAGGCGCAAACTGCAAGCTGTATCTCCTTTTGTTATCTTTAGTGGTGTGGCTTTGATCTTCTGTAAAATCCACACATGAATTAAATCAGCGTATCAGAAGTCTCCACCTGACGAACAAAAGGCAGGTTGCGATGAAACGCAAAGAAACGACTAATGAAGTAATGAGATAAACATAGTCTATTGTCTTGGTAGACGGTTACTAGTTCATCTTATTTGTGATACAGACTGTATTACAGTATATAATACAATGTATTACTCACTTCACGAGGAATGACGGATAACTTCATCCACCCTTACAAGTACAATTTCTACTGATTTGGTGAAGTTGTCGCCTGACAGTTAACAAGACGGAGTCTACTGCATTGTAGACGATATGGTGTAACCCAGGGCTGGGAGGTGATGGTCAGTGATCTGTTAATCACACACACTGTATTGAGATCGATTATAGAATATGATATTTGCATGAAATCACACATTCTAACAGTTTGAAAATGATCAGTTCAGTATGAGAAACGGCTGGGTCATATCTAGGGGGAGGCTAGGAGGGTGTTCCGGGTAAATTATTGTCACATCTAGGAGGAGGCTAGGAGGGTGTGCCGGGTAACTTATTGTCACATCTAGGGGGAGGCTAGGAGGGTGTGCTGGGAAACTTATTGTCACATCTAGGGGGAGGCTAGGAGGGTGTGCTGGGTAACTTATTGTCACATCTAGGGGGAGGCTAGGAGGGTGTGCCGGGTAACTTATTGTCACATCTAGGGGGAGGCTAGGAGTGTGTGCCTGTTAACTTATTGTCACATCTAGGGGGAGGCTAGGAGAGTGTGCTGGGTAACTTATTGTCACATCTAGGGGGAGGCTAGGGGGTGTGCTGGGTAACTTATTGTCACATCTAGGGGGAGGCTAGGGGGGTGTGCCGGGTAACTTATTGTCACATCTAGGGGAGGCTAGGAGGGTGTGCCGGGTAACTTATTGTCACATCTAGGGGGAGGCTAGGAGGGTGTGCTGGGTAACTTATTGTCACATCTAGGGGGAGGCTAGGAGGGTGTGCCGGGTAACTTATTGTCACATCTAGGGGGAGGCTAGGAGGGTGTGCTGGGTAACTTATTGTCACATCTAGGGGGAGGCTAGGAGGGTGTGCCGGGTAACTTATTGTCACATCTAGGGGGAGGCTAGGGGGGTGTGCCGGGTAACTTATTGTCACATCTAGGGGGAGGCTAGGAGGGTGTGCCGGGTAACTTATTGTCACATCTAGGGGGAGGCTAGGAGGGTGTGCTGGGTAACTTATTGTCACATCTAGGGGGAGGCTAGGAGGGTGTGCCGGGTAACTTATTGTCACATCTAGGGGGAGGCTAGGAGGGTGTACCGGGTAACTTATTGTCACATCTAGGGGGAGGCTAGGAGGGTGTGCCGGGTAACTTATTGTCACATCTAGGGGAGGCTAGGAGGGTGTGCCGGGTAACTTATTGTCACATCTAGGGGGAGGCTAGGAGGGTGTGCCGGGTAACTTATTGTCACATCTAGGGGGAGGCTAGGAGGGTGTGCTGGGTAACTTATTGTCACATCTAGGGGGAGGCTAGGAGGGTGTGCCGGGTAACTTATTGTCACATCTAGGGGGAGGCTAGGAGGGTGTGCCGGGTAACTTATTGTCACATCTAGGGGGAGGCTAGGAGGGTGTGCCGGGTAACTTATTGTCACATCTAGGGGGAGGCTAGGAGGGTGTGCTGGGTAACTTATTGTCACATCTAGGGGGAGGCTAGGAGGGTGTGCCGGGTAACTTATTGTCACATCTAGGGGGAGGCTAGGAGGGTGTGCCGGGTAACTTATTGTCACATCTAGGGGGAGGCTAGGAGGGTGTGCCGGGTAACTTATTGTCACATCTAGGGGGAGGCTAGGAGGGTGTGCCGGGTAACTTATTGTCACATCTAGGGGGAGGCTAGGAGGGTGTGCCGGGTAACTTATTGTCACATCTAGGGGGAGGCTAGGAGGGTGTGCCGGGTAACTTATTGTCACATCTAGGGGGAGGCTAGGAGGGTGTGCCGGGTAACTTATTGTCACATCTAGGGGGAGGCTAGGAGGGTGTGCCTGTTAACTTATTGTCACATCTAGGGGGAGGCTAGGAGGGTGTGCTGGGTAACTTATTGTCACATCTAGGGGGAGGCTAGGAGGGTGTGCCGGGTAACTTATTGTCACATCTAGGGGGAGGCTAGGAGGGTGTGCCGGGTAACTTATTGTCACATCTAGGGGGAGGCTAGGAGGGTGTGCCGGGTAACTTATTGTCACATCTAGGGGGAGGCTAGGAGGGTGTGCCGGGTAACTTATTGTCACATCTAGGGGGAGGCTAGGAGGGTGTGCCGGGTAACTTATTGTCACATCTAGGGGGAGGCTAGGAGGGTGTGCCGGGTAACTTATTGTCACATCTAGGGGGAGGCTAGGAGGGTGTGCCGGGTAACTTATTGTCACATCTAGGGGGAGGCTAGGAGGGTGTGCCGGGTAACTTATTGTCACATCTAGGGGGAGGCTAGGAGGGTGTGCCGGGTAACTTATTGTCACATCTAGGGGGAGGCTAGGAGGGTGTGCCGGGTAACTTATTGTCACATCTAGGGGGAGGCTAGGAGGGTGTGCCGGGTAACTTATTGTCACATCTAGGGGGAGGCTAGGAGGGTGTGCCGGGTAACTTATTGTCACATCTAGGGGGAGGCTAGGAGGGTGTGCCGGGTAACTTATTGTCACATCTAGGGGGAGGCTAGGAGGGTGTGCCGGGTAACTTATTGTCACATCTAGGGGGAGGCTAGGAGGGTGTGCCGGGTAACTTATTGTCACATCTAGGGGGAGGCTAGGAGGGTGTGCCGGGTAACTTATTGTCACATCTAGGGGGAGGCTAGGAGGGTGTGCCGGGTAACTTATTGTCACATCTAGGGGGAGGCTAGGAGGGTGTGCCGGGTAACTTATTGTCACATCTAGGGGGAGGCTAGGAGGGTGTGCCGGGTAACTTATTGTCACATCTAGGGGGAGGCTAGGAGGGTGTGCCGGGTAACTTATTGTCACATCTAGGGGGAGGCTAGGAGGGTGTGCCGGGTAACTTATTGTCACATCTAGGGGGAGGCTAGGAGGGTGTGCCGGGTAACTTATTGTCACATCTAGGGGGAGGCTAGGAGGGTGTGCCGGGTAACTTATTGTCACATCTAGGGGGAGGCTAGGAGGGTGTGCCGGGTAACTTATTGTCACATCTAGGGGGAGGCTAGGAGGGTGTGCCGGGTAACTTATTGTCACATCTAGGGGGAGGCTAGGAGGGTGTGCCGGGTAACTTATTGTCACATCTAGGGGGAGGCTAGGAGGGTGTGCCGGGTAACTTATTGTCACATCTAGGGGGAGGCTAGGAGGGTGTGCCGGGTAACTTATTGTCACATCTAGGGGGAGGCTAGGAGGGTGTGCCGGGTAACTTATTGTCACATCTAGGGGGAGGCTAGGAGGGTGTGCCGGGTAACTTATTGTCACATCTAGGGGGAGGCTAGGAGGGTGTGCCGGGTAACTTATTGTCACATCTAGGGGGAGGCTAGGAGGGTGTGCCGGGTAACTTATTGTCACATCTAGGGGGAGGCTAGGAGTGTGTGCCTGTTAACTTATTGTCACATCTAGGGGGAGGCTAGGAGGGTGTGCTGGGTAACTTATTAGATTTTTTTTTTTAGATTTAGATTTGAAAAATTTTCAAAACGGTATATACAAATCAACAGGATTATAAAACATAAAAATAAAAACCGCTTTGTCGGCAAATGCCAGGGCCCTAACAATCCACTCAAAAAAATTCAAAACAGGACCCAGAAGCTTGTAAGCCACTGGTCAAAAACAAAGTGAAATCTAATTAAATAAAGATTTTGTTCAAAAATCAAATAAAATCAAAATTACGCGACCAAAATTCAAAAACTCTCATAAATGTGAAAATCTTAGTATCAATCAATATCCATGATCAGAATAAATGAGGAAAAACGCGAAAATCACATACATTACTGTATTACAACAGATGTCAAAAATTGTTATTAACAGAGATCCAATGTGTCCATAATAAAATAATAAAGTTCAACTAGCTACCCAATCAAAAGGTAGTCAAGACAGGGTAACTAGAGTAGTAGGCAGTAACTTAGTAGTAATAGCAGAGTAGGGATAAATTTGCTATCAGTGAGAAAGATGAGGGAATAGTCAGCATCAGGATGCAGAGAGTTTTCCCGTATGCGTCCATGCTTTAGGTGTAGTGTCAAAGTTGTGACTTCCAGTAAGATCAGGTAATCTGGTGATCTTAAACCCGAGCATCTCGAACCCCGTTTGACTCTTCTCACCCGGTGTCGCACAATACATGTACTGTGCGACACCAAGTGAGAAAAGCTGCTGAAATAAGGTTACGGAAAATGGGGGGGTTATCAAACCCCCACATAGTAAAGAAACGGGGCGTTTAATGAGGGGGAAGTGTTGGAGCTATGCCCCTCAGGGGGTAATTTAAGATTCAAAATAGAACATTAAGCAAGGTAAAACAGCTAAAAACGCAGCTCAAATGATCACACACACTGAATAAGAATTGTCACAAATTGAACATGAACATGTACATGCAGTCGGAATTACCCAGCTTGAATAAGAATCTAAAAAATGTCCAATTTGAACATGTAAATGTACATGCAGTCACATGCCAAAATATCAAAAACATGCAATATGGTAACAACATGCATGGTGTTAACGTGTAACTGAGTATGACTCGGGGTTCTTAGATGCAGTGACAAAAAATGTTTGCGCATCAAGATTGGATGGTTCCCATGTGTTATTTGAACCATTAGATTGGACTGAAGTGTTTAAAGGTTTTGCCACCGGTTTGGTTTTCTTCTCCTGAGGGAAAACTGTAGTATATATTTCTCTTCAAAACAGTAGTCCCCCACCGGTTTTCTTTTCCTGGAAACTGTAAACGCACTAGTTCTCCTCAAAACAGTAGACCCCACCGGTTTTCTTTTCCTGGAGAATAACAGTAACGCAATAGTTCTCTCAAACCAGATAGACACCACCGGTTTTCTTCTCTGGAACAGTAGTGCTACTACTACTTGTTCTCTTCAAACAAGTAGACAAGGGTTTCCTTCTCTGAGAACAGTAGTGCACCAAAATACCAATTCTCCTCGAAACAGTCAAGACATTAAGGATTCAGTGAACCGTTTTCTTATCCTGCTTGCTGATAACTTGGGAGCAAAAGATTCTTCTCCTGAAGACAAGTTTCACGCCCAGAACACTTACTGAATTCAATTGATGTGCCCTGCCGGTAATTTTGACTCTTGTTAACAGTAACTTGCTCGTTCCCGTTTCCTGAATATTTTTAAGGTAAAAGCCAATACCTCAAGAGAACATTGTCAATAACCGTCTCTGAAGATTCAACAGTTCATTAAGTTCTACAGTTCCATGGTACTTAAAAATGTAAATATACCTCTCATCTAAGTAAACCACTCTTATATCATACTAGAAAACGTTTGCGGGACTGTTTTATTGGCTTACTTGGAAAGGCAAAAACACTGTATTATTTCTTACAATTTTTCGAGTATTGGTGGCAGTATTTTGGTTAATATCTAGTAAATTTTTATACCGATTTAAATATATGTTTTTTCTAGATAAAAAGATAAACTTTTTTAAACGAATATCGGAGATTAATTATCGGTTTCGATTATGGAGAGGATAGCTAGTATAAACCTTTTTTACGTAGCTCTTAATGGACATATGCCACTTTTTTGTTGCATTTAGGCTCAATTAAAATTAGTTAATAATTTAAACAAACTTCATTACGAAGTTCTGAACAAAATTATAACAGCCCCACAGTGCCGACTTATAATTGTCCCTACCAAACATCTGATGTGTCCACAATAACATTAACGTTTTTACAAGTTATAATTTGCGCGCACTTATTCGCTTATAATTATTAAAATTAATTTAGTAAAAAAAAATAAATAAAATCAATATTATTCCATGTTGACGTGATTACCGTAGCTAAGTTTACTTTATACTGCCCTTGGTTCTTTGACGTATAACGAACCGAAATTGTTTCGGCCATTTCAAGGCTTATGCTATAATTTAATAATTCGTTGGTTCTGTAATAAAACTCTAATATTGTATTAACGCACTTTTTTAATGCATTTAAGAGCTCAATTAAAGTTTAAAATAGATGTTTTTTTTGTTTTAATTTATGATTAATTGACATCTAATGCGATTCATGCCGTGCCTTTTTTCTTTCATGATGCCAGAAGTCCTGAAGTTTTATTCAAGTAGTCTATTTCTGTGTGGGGCCTTCTGGAAGTTGTAAGAGTTTCAAAATTCCAACTGCAATTCAAGAACAAAGAATTTCGTGGTGGTTACACCAGCCCTCGTCTAATTACTCCTTCATGTTCTGTGCTACTCTGCCTACAGTAACTATTTAGCGAATGAAAAGGCTGTGGCACTTGAACTCGTGTTCGATCATTTATAGCCTTAGGCCTGCTGAACTTAGGCCTGCAGATATTAACATATCCGCCACTATTTTCTATGTTGATGAGTGGGATCCGTAGATTGTTGGCGATTCAGCCTGCTACTTTGAATGCTTGTAAAATGCATGATTAGCTCGGTCAACTGCAATTTCAACTATATAATCGAGCTGAAACTGTACAAAATCTAAAGTTCTATACCACACCTAACACTGTAAATTTAATTAACAGAAATAACGGCCAGTGCTTCGAGTAGTGTGATTAGTCTGTAAATCTCCACTTATGCACTATACTTTTGTAATATGGTGCCACGGTTATATATAATACAGCCCTGTATCATTACCATAGTGCGGAACTGTGTCATCACATTGGATGTGTTCGCTACACTTCTCTAATATTGATATACTTATTTTTGAAGTGTAAGAGTAATGTACAGATTTGAGATTCAAAATTATGATTGGACAGAATGGTGTGAGCGGGCCATTGCCATTATTATGTATAATCAGAAAGGGCAATTTGCTGAACTGAAATAAGGCAGTGCCTTTTGGACAGTACATACTCTTCTGCGAGAGACTGTAACAGCTAATATAACTTTTGAAGAAACTTTGAAAACTTCAAAAAACCATACTTTTAGTTCAATTTGCACTAAATTAAAGTAAAAATGAGTTATAAATATAGCTCATTGATTTTAACAAAAATTGAGGCTTATGAAATGAAATGAATAATAGAAATGAAATGAGGTTTTTATATCCCGTCATATGATTAACCAAACAACACATAGGAAGGTGGGTCTAACCAAGTCAGAGCGGCTGATGTGGAGTGATGTGGCAAAAGTGTATAAATTAGTATGAAGCTAAAGTATAAACTCAGCATAAGGCAAAGACAAAATTAAAACATCTTTTATTGTAAAACACACTAAACTAAATAGAGGCAGACACCATACAGTACATGTAGGTTATAAAAAGCGTTTTAGCCCTACAGAGACCATAAGACAATCAAGACAGAATCAGATCAAGTAAGTAAGAGATCAAGGCAATAAAATGGAGTGCGGTAAAAAAATAAAAAGCCAATGTGTCTTGCAAAGTGAAGACATGGAAAGATAAACATCAGAACTGATTATATAAATGTTTCTTTAAAAATTCGCTTGAAACGTTGGTTTCAGTGGAATAATTTAAATCATCAGGAGGGGAAGAGAGAGTGAGTTCCATGCATTCGGTGCATGGCTTGGAAACGTCTTGTAAAATCAACTTAGGATCTTTTTACTTCTTTGGTACCTTGAGCATGTGATGGTCATAAGGTCTCTTCGAACTGGTCATGGTCATGGTGTTTGAGAGTTCTTTTATCTACTTCTTCCACATCATGTAGTGCTTTGAGGTAATCAGGTTACGTACCTGTGAACATGATTTGTGGGTTAAAAAGACAAACTTTATAATAAGGATTACGGTTGGTCTATAGGGAGTAGTGGGCCTTCTTATAGAAGGGAAACCAGTCCGTGGTCTCTCTTATATGTTATTAGATAAACGAAAATACCCGCATTAAGGAGTTTGATCTAAGTTTGTTCAATTAGGTCTTGGGTAGTTTCATTGCTAAAGAGAAATTTACAGTAGTTAATTTAGATATGACCAGTTGTTTCACCAGCATCAATTTAATGCCTTTCATCAGGTTTTAATTGTTATAGATGAAACGAACTTACCCCATTAAGGGTTTGATCTAAGTTTGTCAATTGGTCTTGGGTTAGATTCATGCTAAAGAGAATTTGCAGTAGTCTAATTTAGATATGGAAGACCAGTTGTTTCACCAGACATCAATTTAATGACTTCATCAAGGGTAACGACCCAATGGTTCTTTGATTCATCCATTGTCCAGACTGCATTTTCCTGTTTGACAATATTGATATTGTCTTTCCCATATTTAGGTTTCATCAAATTTGACACCAAACTCTTCCCGTAGTCGCCTTTACACTCCGTAGGCAGAATTTCTCAGGTGCTGCCAAATTGCCAGTCTGACACTGAGTTCACACTTTTGGAAATACATGGAATTAACATTGGCCACTGAATATCGTGCGGTTTTAGTTCATGAGAAAGAGAGTCAGGACTGTAAGACGGTACATTGACGATGGTGCAGGTTTCTTCTACAGCACTGAAAGGAAATTTGACCAGTGGATTTCCGATGTAAACAAATCCTTGAAAGAATATGGGCTACTCATTGACGAATCCCAATGGAAGGAAGTTGGCACGCCTGTGGCTTTTCTAGATATCGAGTTTTGTTTCGACCCTGAGGGAAACTTACAAACTGACCTCCATATCAAGGAAACAGATTCAAGGAGCTATCTACATTTTAGCAGTGCACATCCAAACCACATTTATAGTGGAATAGTTTACAGCCAGTGTATCAGACTCAGGAGAATAATCAACTCACAAGAACGACTGGAATCCAGATTGAGTGAATTAAGCCAAGCATTCAAGGCAGCTGCTTATCCCTCAAAGATGGTGAACAACATTAGCAAAAAAGTTCTCAACTCAGAAAGAAACCTTGAACGAAGACCTCCCAAGGACAACACACTGAAGCCAGAGATCCTACCAATAAGGGTTGTCTCAACCTACGGAAGTGACTCTGACATTGTCACCACAGTGAAAAAGTATGAGGAGAACTTAAAGAAGACCAGAAGTTTTTGTAACCTGAGTGACTCAAAACAACAGAGTAACACCCTTGAAGAAAAGAAGAATGGCAAAAAGTTCTTCCAATTTGTCAAGAAAACAGGAAGCAACCTCAAAAGCCGGTTGGTTAAGGTGAAAGAAATAGCTCTGGGGAATAAGCATGGTCAAACAAGGCCGTGTAGAAAGAAGAACTGTGCAACGTGTGAGTCTATTGATAGTGCTACACAAATCAGCATCAATGGGAAACGGGTAAAACCAGCACCAGGTACATGCATCACTTACAACATCATATATTTGATCAGATGTAAACTGTGTGAGAAACCATACGTAGGCAAATCCACCAGAATGCTACGGGTAAGGTTTGGCGAACACAGAAGAGCATTCTACAAGATCATCAGTGGGCAAAAGGTTGACACGGATGATGACTCAAACTGCGTAGGACTCCACCTCCATATAGAGCATGGACTGACTCAGAAGGAAAATTTTAACAATAGTGTTTCAGTGTGTATCCTAGAAAATTCAAGTCCTAGTAGTTTAGATGTTAAGGAGCACCGATATATACATGCCTTAAATTCCCTCCGCCCCTCAGGAATGAATAGTACAAACCCTTTTAAGATTCCTTTATTGCATAATTGATTTTTATTTTGTCTGAGGGGCTTTCCATAAATTATTTTTTTAAATAATTGGTCCTTTTATTGATGTTTCATATTTCACGGCAGTTTCCTTTTCAGAGTTTGAGTTTATATTTAGAAACTAACCATACTATCTTTTAGATTTATGTCACTTATGATGGCTCCGGCTGAAAGTACTATGACTCATTTTATCTAGAAGACTGTAGTTTCATTGCTTCTGAAGTAGCTATCAGTTCGCCGGTCAATGTTGGGTATAATACTCTTGTGAAAACAGCACAACCTTTAACCAATAATTTTAATTTTACCAAAACTTTGTATCCGGATCACTGATTTAAAAATTCAAAAATGGTTGTTTCGGGCCGTTGGTACTATAGTTTTAAACTAAATGCAGCACTACAAATCTATTATATTTATTGAGAATTATGTAATGTAACGTGGTGGAAATATTCCAAGCGGGCATATCCTGTCCAAACCCAGAATGCACTACACGAAGAATTCGTTGTAACTTTGTATTAAAAGCATTATTATGTAGTATTATGGCCGGTATTGCTCCAGCACAGACTGAAAAGGTCATGAAATTGTCAATCCACAAGAAGAAACATGATAAGTTTACTATGCTAAATTGGATGTAGTAAAAAGTGTAATTTTTCTCAGTTGTAAGTGGTAAAATGCGCGCACGACAAAAAGAACCAATATAAGATAATATACATCCGCATCCCCCCACTGTACAAACCATCTTGTAAAAAAAGTAAACCTTAGGGCCTCTATTAAAGTCATAGCCTCCAAAAATTAAGTTAATAATTATAAGAATCTCATGACAGTTGGCACGAGCACTGAACAGACTGTGCCTGCAGTCAGGCACAGCTTTTGAAAAGACGTGCCCACGTGCCTGAGGAGTTGTCATGTATCTTGGCACGCCCTCTAAACACACTACGTGCATATGGTCATGACTGTCGTGCCAGTTGGGATTACATCTGATTGCACTATGACAACAGTCATGGTGACAACAGTCATGGTGAAAACAGTCATGGTGAAAACAGTCATAGTATGGTCGGGCCCTTAAATTCTGAGAATAAACTATGGGCGACATTCTTACAATTTCTTTACAATTTTCCTAGAACACCTCTTCTTTAAATTCATGATATTCATACATCGTTGCTCAGTAGTCATGAGTTAAACATACAATTAACAGGTTGGTTACCAGTCAAACGTGAGGTGGAAATAGAGTGGGATCTTGAGTCGACACCTTTAGAAATTAAAACTAATAGTGTGCTGGGGAGTGGCGATAAGGTGGTAGTGTACTTCTACTCTGCTGGGGGAGATATTGCAGGAGCAGTCAACCTCTACTTCAGATATACTCCAACTTACTTTCTCCGCTACTGCACAACATCCCGGACTGACTTCCCTATTAATCTCCCCTCTACTGCTGACAAGGTGTGGCGCATCACTCTAACCAGAACTGCAGGTGTCAGAGTAGTGATACACTGTAACGAGGTAGAGGTGCTCAGCATACTGCTCTCTCAAGCAACGTGTAGTGACAGTGACTGGAGCACGTACTGGAACAGAGACGTGGCAAAGATAAAGTTCTCCGACACAGCATCTGATTACTACAGAACACAACCAGGTGACTAATAACAACAAGCATTGGTTTAACAAAGTGACAATTTAAAGTTTAATTTATAAATAAATTAACTTGCTGATTCTCTCGTAAGCTCGTGATTACGTGTTTTCTGTCTAAATTTCAAGTGTGTTATTGTAGTCATGTTCTGGACAAAAAGTTCGTAGTGGACCACTTTTGGGAAAGAAGTTTAACTTGTACACATTTTATTTGAACGGACGTTAAAATAAAAGCTAGGGCCTCGTTGCTCAGTAGCTATGAATTAAACATACAATTAACAGGTTGGTTACCAGTGCAGCTAAACGTGAAAATAGAGTGTGATCTTGAGTCGACACCTTTAGAAATTAAAACTAATAGTGAGCTGGGGAGTAACGAAATGGTGGTAGTGGACTTCTACTCTGCTGAAGGAGAGGATGCAGGAGGAGTCCTGCTCTACTTCACCTCTACTCCACAATACATCCTCGTCTACTGCAGCTTATTCTGGACTAACTTCCCTGTTGATCCCCCCTCTCCTATTGACAAGGTTTGGCGTATCTCTCTAACCAGAACTGCAGGAGTCAGACTAGTGATACACTGTAACGAGGTGGAGGTTCTCAACACACTGCATTCTCAAGCAACGTGTAGTTACAGTGACTGGAGCACGTACTTGAACAGAGACGTGGCAAAGATAAGGTTCAGGTCCACTGACACAGCATCTGATTACTATCATGGACCACAACCAGGTGACTAATAACAACATTGGTTTAACAAAGTAACAATTTAAACTTTAATTTATAAATAAATTAACTTGCTGATTCTCTCGTAAGCTCGTGATTACGTGTTTTCTGTCTAAATTTCAAGTGTGTTATTTAACATAATATAACACATTATATAGGATATTATGGGATATGGGATAGTTAGCATATTTTTATTTATTACTTAATAAAGTGGTCAAAATTTTATCAATTACTGTTCTTCGAATGAGATAAAATCACATTTGACATTCTTTCACTGAAGGCAGAGTTATGATCATATTAGCGATAGCGGAATGCAAAATAGCTAACTATTATTTGGTAATATTGCATATTTTGTAGTAGACATCATGGAGACAAGCCATTTTTAGCAGCTACTAAAGGTTGAAACAATCGTCAATTGAAAACTGATGTTTTTACAATCTCAAAACTGTATTGGTTCAATATTTATTTTGCAGAGTTTAAACAGTATGTGCATTGTGCATTGTGCATTGTGCTTCGTAGTTTGTTGATGAGGCGAATTTTTAGCGTTAACCCTAATGACTGATAACAATTTGAATTAGTATTGGGCTTAGAAGCAAGAAGGCAAATTTGTGGTACGAAAATACAAGAACCGTAAGAGTCTGGGTGGTAATAATTCTGTCAAAAAACTGTGGTTGTGTGGATAATGGATATTTACTTTTTTACATATTGTTTAACATCTAATGTTATTGTAACACATCTGAACTGTACTTAAGTACTTATATTATATAATTATATAATAACGATTTATCTTCAACTACGATTTGGCAGTTGTAACGTTATAATTCCAGAGCCGTGTGGAGAAGGAACATATCGGAATGATGCTATGACAAGCTGTGAGACATGTGACGCTGGATTGACACCAAACTCTGACAAAACAGCCTGCGGTAAGATAACTTTAAAGCTTATATTTAATAATATTGTTATGTTCTAAATTTGAATTGAATGAGCTATAGAATGAAAACCAAGGATATTGGTACTCACAATAACTTCTTAATAAGTTAGTTCCAACGAATTGCTGCTAAAAGATTTCAAATTTCTTCAGAACCATGTCCACCTGGAAGCTACAAGAATATTGATATGAACACGTGTGAAGAATGTCCTGATAATATGATCAGTTCAGAAGGAGCAGCCTTGTGTACAACTTGTGACCCTGGCCAGGAACGAAACTCAGGGAGGACTGCGTGTGGTAAGGATTCTTATTTTAGGACCAGGGGATAATTCAGGACATTCTGTATTATTCACATTTTTATATTTTTTAGCTCATTATTTTCTAACTACTTCTTTATTTTTCAGTTCTGTATCACCACTGAACTGTACTTATATATAACGATTTCCTTATCGTCCAGAAACCAGTGCAACTTGTACCGCTATAATTTCAGAGCTGTGTGGAGAAGGAACATATCGGAATGGTGCTATGACAAGCTGTGAGACATGTGACGTAGGATGGACAACAAATACTGACAAAACTGCCTGTGGTAAGATAACTTGGAAGCTTATACTATTGTTATGTTTTAAATGTAGTCATGTTCTGGACAATAAGTTCGTAGTGGACCACTTTTGGGAAAGAAGTTTAACTTGTACACATTTTATTTGAACGGACGTTAAAATAAAAGCTAGGGCCTCGTTGCTCAGTAGCTATGAATTAAACATACAATTAACAGGTTGGTTACCAGTGCAGCTAAACGTGAAAATAGAGTGTGATCTTGAGTCGACACCTTTAGAAATTAAAACTAATAGTGAGCTGGGGAGTAACGAAATGGTGGTAGTGGACTTCTACTCTGCTGAAGGAGAGGATGCAGGAGGAGTCCTGCTCTACTTCACCTCTACTCCACAATACATCCTCGTCTACTGCAGCTTATTCTGGACTAACTTCCCTGTTGATCCCCCCTCTCCTATTGACAAGGTTTGGCGTATCACTCTAACCAGAACTGCAGGAGTCAGACTAGTGATACACTGTAACGAGGTGGAGGTTCTCAACACACTGCATTCTCAAGCAACGTGTAGTTACAGTGACTGGAGCACGTACTTGAACAGAGACGTGGCAAAGATAAGGTTCAGGTCCGCCGACACAGCATCTGATTACTATCATGGACCACAACCAGGTGACTAATAACAACATTGGTTTAAACAAAGTAACAATTTAAACTTTAATTTATAAATAAATTAACTTGCTGATTCTCTCGTAAGCTCGTGATTACGTGTTTTCTGTCTAAATTTCAAGTGTGTTATTTAACATAATATAACACATTATATAGGATATTATGGGATATGGGATAGTTAGCATATTTTTATTTATTACTTAATAAAGTGGTCAAAATTTTATCAATTACTGTTCTTCGAATGAGATAAAATCACATTTGACATTCTTTCACTGAAGGCAGAGTTATGATCATATTAGCGATAGCGGAATGCAAAATAGCTAACTATTATTTGGAAATATTGCATATTTTGTAGTAGACATCATGGAGACAAGCCATTTTTAGCAGCTACTAAAGGTTGAAACAATCGTCAATTGAAAACTGATGTTTTTACAATCTCAAAACTGTATTGGTTCAATATTTATTTTGCAGAGTTTAAACAGTATGTGCATTGTGCATTGTGCATTGTGCTTCATAGTTTGTTGATGAGGCGAATTTTTAGCGTTAACCCTAATGACTGATAACAATTTGAATTAGTATTGGGCTTAGAATCAAGAAGGCAAATTTGTGGTACGAAAATACAAGAACCGTAAGAGTCTGGGTGGTAATAATTCTGTCAAAAAACTGTGGTTGTGTGGATAATGGATATTTACTTTTTTACATATTGTTTAACATCTAATGTTATTGTAACACATCTGAACTGTACTTAAGTACTTATATTATATAATTATATAATAACGATTTATCTTCAACTACGATTTGGCAGTTGTAACGTTATAATTCCAGAGCCGTGTGGAGAAGGAACATATCGGAATGATGCTATGACAAGCTGTGAGACATGTGACGCTGGATTGACACCAAACTCTGACAAAACAGCCTGTGGTAAGATAACTTTAAAGCTTATATTTAATATTATTGTTATGTTTTAAATTTGAATTAAATGAGCTATAGAAGTATAGAATGAAAACCAAGGATATTGGTACTCACAATAACTTCTTAATAAGTTAGTTCTAACGAATTGCTGCTAAAAGATTTCAAATTTCTTCAGAACCATGTCCACCTGGAAGCTACAAGAATATTGATATGAACACGTGTGAAGATTGTCCTGATAATATGATCAGTTCAGAAGGAGCAGCCTTGTGTACAACTTGTGACCCTGGCCAGGAACGAAACTCAGGGAGGACTGCGTGTGGTAAGGATTCTTATCTTAGGACCAGGGGATAATTCAGGGCATTCTGTATTATTCACATTTTTATATTTTTTAGCTCATTATTTTCTAACTACTTCCTTATTTTTCAGCTGAGTGTCCAGCTGGAAGCTACAAGAACAAAGATATGAAAAGCTGTGACATGTGTGACGCAGGATGGACATCAAACACTGACAAAACTGCCTGTGGTAAGATAACTTTGAAGCTTATACTATAATTGTTACACAGTATTTGAGACTCGGACCCCCGAGCAAGCAATGATTTAGTTATGTTAGTGCTGGTTGCTTGAAAGGGTTCGGGTTAGGATAGAACTGTTAAAATAACGGTTATAATTATTGTATCACACAACCAAATTAATCAGGTCAACGTGAATTAATATGATATATCTACAGTGAGCTGCACGGGACTGAAAGATGAGTGGTCAACTACGATCAGAACAACAACACGGTTCCCAGTAATTCCAGGAACTGTGGTGGAAGTGACATGCTCGGACTCAGGAGCTCTCAATAAAGGGAGCAGCGAGGTGACCTGCAACTCAGGAACGGAATTTATTTTCCAATTTAAAGAACCCGAGTGTTTACATCCAGGTATTGAAACAGTAAACATGCTAAATAACCATAGCATCACCACAAAGGGATTACTAAACCCTTTATATTTTATACAGCCAGGAAAAAGATCTCATCAGAACCGACGAAAGCTTAAGGGGGAAAATAAAATAGGGGGAAGTTCATTACTATAGAAGACTAATTAAATAACAACTACAGCTAATGACTTAATGATGATACGGCATTCTAACTTAGATATCTTAATAAATAAATTCACACTAGTGACTAGAGTGTCCTTAGTGAACAAGTATGACGACAGAACTTCAGTCTCCAGAAGCCTCCAGAAGAGTTATCGAGGTAACCTGCCCTGAGATCTCAACACAGGGAACAGTAACAACCTAATTTCTTTATTGAGGTTCATTTGAAAAAGCAAATTAGAATTTAAAATCAAAGATTTAACAAAGTTTTAATACAATGTTAACGTTATGTTATTACGTTATTATAACTATGGAGACCTAGTTTTTATTTACAACGAAAAGCTCTAATAGTAAAACAATTTATTTCAGAATTCAGACCCTTGCGCAGCGGGAACGAACTGTTGAACTGACAAGACACGATGTGAACCCTTTGTGAAGTGTTTGATGAGCTGAGGGCACTAAGGTGGGGTACAAAAAGCGGAAGAATATTCTTTTTGCTGACTTATTTATACAACACTTATTAAACAAAACTGTTCAATCAATATCCAATAAATATTAACATTATTAGGCTTATATCTTTTAAGCTGTTCTTTGTATACTGAAGCGAACTTCTTTATGTTCGTTTTTATCCTACTTTCAGCAACAACAATTACGGTACCTGGTACCTATTATTAATTTGAGTTGGTACACTTAATACTATTGTGAGGTGATGTAGGTAGAATCCAAATACTATGGCTACTTTGCTCAAAGTTTGATCTGTGTGCTTAGAAACGTCTGACCTGAGAGCGTGTGGGTGCATATTTTGCTGTTAACATTTACTTAAAATATAAACTATGACCTTGATACTGGTGACCTTACTGAGTAACATCACGGCTTAAGGGACGCAACACTTGCCATTTTCTTACATCTCTTTCTTGTAGAGTTAGTCTAGGGGGGATCATGTTGTTTTTGTCCGTTTTTGTCCGTACGATTTTGTCCGTTTTCAGAAAATAGTGTGCCGCACGGACAAAAACGGACAAAAACGGACAAAAACGGACAAAAACGGACAAAAAGTAAAAACGGACAAAAATTGTAACTTTAGATTTAAATTGTCTTGTCTCCACAATTTCTAACAGGCTATCTGCAGAAATGGGTAGCACGATTAATGACCATGGTCCTTTTCAATCCTCAGTTAGATACAAAGAATAGTCTACACATTTATTAATAACATAAAACTATAAAAAGGAATGAAAATCACTTTATTCATGAAAAATATCGTGTAACAACTTTTCCATAGTACTGGAGAGTAAAACTATATTAAACACAAAAATTCTTGAGGACGAGGACGAGGACGAGGACGAGGACGAGGAGGAGGAGGAGGAGGAGGAGGAGGAGGAGGAGGAGGAGGAGGAGGAGGAAGCATCTAAATGTTATTTCCTTAAAATTTTTTGTCTGTTTTTGTCTGTTTTTGTCCGTTTTTGTCCGCCCTACTTTTTGTCTATTTTGAAAATATAGGGTACCGAACGGACAAAAACGGACACAAAACATGATCCCCCCCCCCCCCCCCCCCCCCCCCCCCCAATGAAGGTCACGAAATCGAGATTAAAGGATCTTATTAAATACCAGTATGTCCTTCTGGAAATTTTAATTTAACATGCATATTTAATTGAATACTTTCTATATTTTTCTTACTTTACTATACTTTTCTACATTCTATTAATATAACTAGTTAGTAGCTGTCTGCCTATTGGGGAAATATAATTATAAGTGAAATTTAAACCTCTTTTTTGATGAGTTCAAGTGGAACCTTGACGTCTGGGTTGAGGGTGACTTGTCGTTTCTTCTTGCTAACGAGATAGTACAACGTCGCTAGAGAAACACACACCATCGTTGTGATGCCAGCTACAAGCTGAAAATGGATAATCAAATTGAAATGGTAAAAGTCATTTGAAATCATGACTAAGTGTATCTTAGGTAATCAATTTGCATATTTTATATACGAATCACACCCAATTTTAAAACGAAAGTGAAGTAATCAATTAATCAACAGATCATGTCAATGAATTGATAATAATTACTTACAAACATAAGCCTATGAATTGTGTCAATGTATCTCAATTGTGTGTCCATGTATGCTGATTGTGCAATGTTATGGATCAGAAATACATGATTGAAATGTGTAATCTTAAATTTCTGGATGTGGGACAGAGCCTGCCTACAATAAACAATTTGATTGTCACATTTGTTTAATTAAGGCTGTGAAAAGTGGAGATGATGACTTCGGGCATTTAAAACATAATGTATGCTTCAATGTAAGTTTCAACGTGAAGTAATAATATATGTTCATAATGTAGTGTGCCTCAGCACAATCTCAACAATGGGGACTTGCTGGCTAGTAGTCTAAGGGCCAGTCAATATGTTGATTTAGCTTGATGGAGCTTGGTCGTTTACAAATAATGTGAATGCATGATAATGTATGATATTTAACATATGACATGTATGCAAACAAATGAACTGACAAATCCAAAAGCATAACTAATCTCACTTTGATATTAGGATCCATTGAAAACCTTTATTCACCTCAAACCTAATGGAATAATAATGTATCATGTATAATATGTCACTCGTGTCAGAACTTCACAAAAATCCCAGCGAACACAGCCATTGGTCAAACCCAGAACCCCGAAACCCATGCAAAATCCCATTGATTACAGAGGGTGTCGCACGCTACTCCCTCTCCCCCACTACCGTTGCCCTTCTAAGATCCCGCAGACATGCGACCCTGTCACCCAATCAGCGATTTTGTCACCCAATCAGTGATCTCATCAGGGGTTAAAGGATGAAAAAATGTTTAGAAAATTACAGACCAATACAGCTGGTATTATCAAGCTGCAGTTATTCCAAGATAATCCAGAGAAAAATCATAAAATAAGTAGTAAACACGAAGACAATATGAAACAACACTCGATTTTCCAATTCCACAATCTTACACCAAATGCCTGATTGTTTTTTTTGTAACAAAAGTTAAATTTTTAATTGTAGTTGACGAAATGAGAGTCTCCACTCAGTGTGTTAAAACATAATTCTTTGTCGACGTTTCGGCTACATGCCTTTGTCATAAACAGGACGTACTGAAAACTTACATAGCTGCAAAAATACAATGTTAAAATAATCTATTAATACTACGAAAATAACAACAACAAATAACATCTTAAAACACAACAACGATCACAAATTTTTCCAAAAGAAACATAAAATATAACGGCTAAAAGAAACCACACCGCAACAAGCCGTGAACAATTCCTCATAGTACTACAAACATTTTACCAAGATAGCTCCTTCATAAAACTAAGTAATCAAAAATTATCTAGGTTTATAAGTGTAATATTATATTAACTTCCAAGTATATTTTATCCAATCACCTTCATTTACGGACTCAGACAATTGAGTATTTATTTCTGGGTTTTCACGTTTTATTAGAACCGACTGCCACAATTGACGGTCCACATAGTCTTTACATCTTTTTCGAACTATAAACCTAGGGCCTGTCGTGATATCATGGATCGCTTAGGTTCCACCAGGATCTGGTAGTCCTCATAATTCTGCGGCCTCTATGTGTCGTCATCTCGCACAACTCCGAAAAACCGTTGTGAGTTTGGCATGTGAAAATTTGCAGCCTTCCAGACATCGATTGGGTTAACGAGTTGTCGTACGTCACCTCAAGATCGGGTGACAGGGGGCTGAACAGGCCAGATCCCAATTGATTGGGTCTGAGGTCACGTGGTTATGAGCCTGAGGTCACGTGACTATGACGTCACCAGAGCTCGTTCTCCGTTTCCCGCTCTTTGGACCAGGTGAGCTTGCATGCTTGTGAAAGTGGGTGTAAGTACAGCTGTACTGTAGTTACATCCAATTACTAATAGAACGAAGATTTATTTTCTGACAGAAAGCTAGAAATTTACCAAAATATCGACTTTGTTCAAAATTTATTTTGATGACCACTCCAGACCTAAAATTGCACGAGAAATCGATTAAACTTGGTTTCAGAACTCAACAATGCTTCCTTATGCCTTAAAATCCATTTTTATCGATACAATAAACATTTTGATCCTGTGGATTAATTAGTAACAGGTAACAAATGCACAGAAAAAACCACCGCACTTACATTGCATTCTTAACGGTTTTTTTTTCATCAGCAATCAAGAGACAGGAACGGTGATTGCTTTAAATCAACGGTTTACGTTATTTTTGTGAATTCGACCCCTGTTTTAACGGTTATCACACTTTGTAATTGAATGTATTGAGGATAGCTTTACTTTTTTCAATGAAACTAATAAATCATAACCATAAGATTTGGAATTTTTCAACCGTTGAAGAATATCGGAATTTTATAAAATGTAAGTTCAATTTTACAAAAATCAACGAATCGTATGAAATTCCATCAGCAGTTAGTTCTTCTGCTTTTTCGTTTCCTGTCTGTGCTCTGCGACAGCAATTTGTTGCCCAGACTTCCTATCCTCCCCTACCACTTTCTTACCACAGGTTGACATAAGAGCCACTTGCCTCTCAACGGCTTGATTGTTGTTGACAAATGCCGTTTTGAGAGGCATTCTTATATAGGAGATGATAGTGGCTCTCGTCAGACCACGTAGCAAGGGGGGTAGGGTTACCCGAGCATACTCCTTCTTTGCTGAGGATAATTGTGTTATTTTGTATTTAAATCATGTACTGAGACTGAAGCAACTATAACTTAACTCGAACACATTAGTACGAGTATAATATGTTGAATAAATGATTGATTAAGCTCGTTAACATATGATATAAATTATGCAAAAAAGGTATATTTGAAAATTATTATTATTACCAACTCCCGTTTTAAACCACCATCCACAAGAATCCTCCTTATAGATGGGGAGCTCGGTGAACTTCCTTGCGGTCATGTTCAAATCTGGCTTGTAAAAAACCCTCACACGTCGGGAGGGTGGCACCTTCTCCTCCCAGTCAAGGATCTTCAGACAATCGGCCACACCCTCCCTCCGCACATCTTGTTCATCATCGGCTGAAATTCATCATTCAATCAAATTTAAAAGACTTCGAATAATATGAATAATATGCTTATTGTTCTAAATTTCATAGCTGCACGATTCTCAAATACATAAACTGATAAAGTGCTACGTACGTAGGACACAAAATGGAAATCTGATGTATATAATTATAATATAATTATACAATATTATATATGTTTTTGTATTATATTATCATATATAAGTTTCATGAATATTTTAAAGAATACCGGTGTTTTTTATAAAACACCATTTAAAGGCTGTACTATGGTGTTAAATTAATACCTAGTTTAGCCAGAATGACCGATTCAGGGTGCCCGAAATAGCTGTTATGACTGATCCGGGCATAAACAACTTCACGCTCCTTCCGGGTCAGTTGTATCTCAGTGGCGTATTGCAGGTGTTTGAACAGGTGCACAGCACCATGCTCCAAACCAGGCTGTAACTTCACATCCGCATGAACCTGATATCATAATCATTAATGCATCTTTAATCATAATGATATTGATATTGATAACCAGAAGTAAAGAAAAACAAAGCATTTTTAATAGTAGATATTTAAGTATGAAATGAAGAATTTTAGAAGTTTAGCATATCAATATAATTCCTCCCAAATAAAGACTTTAATGTCAAGGTTCTCAATAAAAGAGAGTTAAAGTTCAAATTCAATTACCCTGTAGTACACTTCTATTATGTACCTAGCCAGCACCTCAATCTGGTGTTGGTGGCTAGGTTCGGGGGTGGACATGTGATAACGGAGTATTCTCGAGGCCATCGTCAGCCACCTCGCGTGGCACAACGGCCCTATCTTGTTACCAGTAGATGCTGCGAATTTCAGCAGCCTTTTTTTAGTGTAATCTTAATTAAAACTGCTGCCATTGGTCGATTTCTTCTATCAGTAGAATAAGCTGTTGCGATTGGACACAAATTGCTAACTAATGCACCCGACTAACGCGTGTCTTACTCCGCAAAACCATCCAAAATCTATACACTAATCCTACCTAATCTTACACTCAGCTCTTATGGCAATTCTACACTCAAACTAGAACATTCCAAAAGATCGATTATTACGCTAAAACCCTGCTGTAAACAGCTTACCAAATTGGCCACTGTGTATGTGCTTGTAGTCATATTATATATATGTGTGAAAAGATGCCGATAATACTTCCAGATTATTTCTCAAATAAATTCATAAGTTACTTTATAAAATAAATCATTATATTATTTTAAAAAGTAGTTGTCTTTTCCATTTATATTGTACCAATCGCCGATTTTTCCAATTAGCCTCACCAGCGCAACGTGAATTTTATTAGAAATCGTTAACAACATATTTTACTAAAATAGATCTGCTGGATTTGCAAAGTGCTAGTAACAATCGGGGATCGGATGGCCGGATTTTAAAATTCAAAAAATTCCTTGGTAGTAAGTTTACGAAAATTGAAAAAACAGACACTTTAAAAAGCTGCCCAACTGAAATTGCACAAATTGCAATACAATACAAAGATATCATTGGAAATAACCGTCGCGTCATTCTAACAACTCATTCCTCATTTAACTGCCACCTAACGCAAGGTTTTTATACATATAACTGATAAGACAATTGCAGCGTGCTGCAATTGTCTTATCAGTTATATGTATAAAAACCTTGCGTTATCAGTTATATGTATAAAAACCTTGCGTTAGGTGGCAGTTAAATGAGGAATGAGTTGTTAGAATGACGCGACGGTTATTTCCAATGAAGTATCAGCAGCGGTATCATTCACAATTTTTCGATTAACCGTTCAAAGGTTGATAAGTGTGATTAGATTTTATAAAATTCCGATATTCTTCAACGGTTGAAAAATTCCGAATCTTATGGTTAAGTAAGAATTTTCATTGTGTCTTATCGAAAGTGAGTGAGAGGAACACTTGTGGCAATTTTTTTACTGGTCCTCTTATTTGTAAAGCTATCCTCAATACATTCAATTACAAAGTGTGATAACCGTTAAAACAGGGGTCGAATTCACAAAAATAACGTAAACCGTTGATTTAAAGCAATCGCCGCTCCTGTCTCTTGATTGCTGATGATGATCAAGAACGCATGACGTTTAAATATCATCACGACGATTATTGGTCACTCGAAATCGACCCGTTAAGAATGCAATGGTAGTGCGGTGGTTTTTTCTGTGCATTTGTTACCTGTTACTAATTAATCCACAGGATCAAAATGTTTATTGTATCAATAAAAATGGATTTTAAGGCATAAGGAAGCATTGTTGAGTTCTGGAACCAAGTTTAATCGATTTCTCGTGCAATTTTAGGTCAGGAGTGGTCATCAAAATAAATTTTGAACAAAGTCGATATTTTGGTAAATTTCTAGCTTTCTGTCAGAAAATAAATCTTCGTTCTATTAGGGGTAATTGGATGTAACTACAGTACAGCTGTACTTACACCCACTTTCACAAGCATGCAAGCTCACCTGGTCCAAAGAGCGGGAAACGGAGAACGAGCTCTGGTGACGTCATAGTCACGTGACCTCAGGCTCATAACCACGTGACCTCAGACCCAATCAATTGGGATCTGGCCTGTTCAGCCCCCTGTCACCCGATCTTGAGGTGACGTACGACAACTCGTTAACCCAATCGATGTCTGGAAGGCTGCAAATTTTCACATGCCAAACTCACAACGGTTTTTCGGAGTTGTGCGAGATGACGACACATAGAGGCCGCAGAATTATGAGGACTACCAGATCCTGGTGGAACCTAAGCGATCCATGATATCACGACAGGCCCTACTATAAACCGAAACGGTATGTTTGGCATTGAAATGTCTGCATGCTCCTCTAGGCAGTGCTTCCCCATGGCCGTAGATTTATTGCCATCCCTTACTGATTTGTAGTGTTCCCAGGCTCTACTTCTTTTAAACCTACCAGTTTCCCCAATGTAGAAACTGGTAGGTTTAAAAGAAGTAGAGCCTGGGAACACTACAAATCAGTAAGGGATGGCAATAAATCTACGGCCATGGGGAAGCACTACCTAGAGGAGCATGCAGACATTTCAATGCCAAACATACCGTTTCGGTTTATAGTTCGAAAAAGATGTAAAGACTATGTGGACCGTCAATTGTGGCAGTCGGTTCTAATAAAACGTGAAAACCCAGAAATAAATACTCAATTGTCTGAGTCCGTAAATGAAGGTGATTGGATAAAATATACTTGGAAGTTAATGTAATATTGAACTTATAAACCTAGATAATTTTTGATTACTTAGTTTTATAAAGGAGCTATCTTGGTAAAATGTTTGTAGTACTATGAGGAATTGTTCACGGCTTGTTGCGGTGTGGTTTCTTTTAGCCGTTATATTTTATGTTTCTTTTGGAAAAATTTGTGATCGTTGTTGTGTTTTAAGATGTTATTTGTTGTTGTTATTTTCGTAGTATTAATAGATTATTTTAACATTGTATTTTTGCAGCTATGTAAGTTTTCAGTACGTCCTGTTTATGACAAAGGCATGTAGCCGAAACGTCGACAAAGAATTATGTTTTAACACACTGAGTGGAGACTCTCATTTCGTCAACTACAATTAAAAATAAATGATTGACCCACTCATAAGAGCAAAACAAGATTAAAAGTTAAATTTATTACCAATTATTCAATCAATACATATCATACATTTTTGAATTTAAGTTATGTATAAAATGCCACAACATCATAGTTAGGGTAAAAGATTATAATTAAATTATAAAATTAAGAAGATTGACCTTCCTATGATTCCTTCCTATGATTCCTATAAGTATATTATGTTACTTTTGAAGTGTTTTCTGGTGGTTTATTGTTAATCGTAGTGTGGTATATATCAATAAATCTTCCTATGATTACTATATGATATATTTAAAGTTTTAATTTTTCCTAAATAGATTTGTTTTTGAGATGATTTAGTTGTTTGTTGCTGGATGTTTTCACCTCACCCTTTAGAACTGCTCTGACATGGTTAGTACCTGGCACTTGTGTCAGTTGCTAACCATATGGGCGGTATACAAGCACATTATTTCATTTCATTTCATGATCTATTTGACAACAAATTTATTTTGTTTTTGGTAAATGTGTGCTGACTCTACCACCTATGTATTTTACCTAATATTTAGTGTATTACAGGTAGACATTGACTTAGGTAGGTATTTTCTCTTACGGTAGATATTAAGAATTTGGTAAATTTCTTAATTGTATGACAATTTCCATTATTGAGACGTTTTTAATATTTAATTTAAGAGGGTCTTTTTTATAGGACTGGTTCACAGTGTGAACAGATTCCAGATTTATATATTTTTAAAGTGATATTTAATAAATGATTAAAAGAACCAATTTTAAAGTTGCCATACTAAATAAATAATAATATTTGTTTCGTCTGCAAATAAGACAAATTTACCCTTATTAGTTATATTGCAAATATCAAAAAAAATTTGTTTTACTAATAAAATTTGGTAGCTTAAACACAAACTCTAAGCCCAGTGGATAAACCACAAAACTTATGCTCTATTGTGTGAAACAAAGATACTAGATCAAGATAACTATCAAGGAGTGTATGCATAGGACATAAAAAGTTTTGGAACGAAGATGACATGCTTATGAAGCGAGCTAACAGTCTAATTGCTAATAAGTTCAAAAAGATCATGACATTAGGTTGCATCCTAAACAGTTTAAGCAAATAACATAAAGTTATACTGTCAATTAATCGCTCATGCCATAACTTTTCTTAAACAGGTGAGTTTTTAATAATGTTTTGAACAGATCAACATCAGAACAAGTCTTAATTCCAATTGGTAGTTGGTTCCAGATTTTCGGAGCAACAGTCTGAAACGCTCTTGGGTCCAAAAAGCTCTTGGGTCCAAAAAGCTCTTGGGTCCAAAAAGCCTTTAGGTCCAAAAATATACCTATTATGCTCACTTAAAAACAACTCTAAATCAGTAGGCTGTCACTCTATTAATGCACCACACCGCTACCTCCACTGCACTAAAAGTTATACAATGAATTTTACAATCCTAATTTTGTATCGTGATGGAGACCGGTGTCCATACAAAACATTTACTAGGTTGCCGTTTGGTGTGAGCGAACAGCACGCACACTCCTTTGCCCCGTCAACCTATATCTAATCTATTTAAAGAGTGACCACCATACTACACATTGAATTAGGATTCCTTTAAATATCAAATTGATTTATTGTAAACTTGTTTACATTGTAATAAATGGCATAAAATTGAATTTTTGTTTAACTGAATTTTTGTTTAACTGACTTCAAATTTAAAATTTTAGCAAATGCTATCTAATTTTTAAACATTTGGTTACAGTTTGTGGCAGTACTGGCAAGACGTACTGGATGGTAAACGGACCCAGTTGCCTGCAAGGGCTTTACTGAACCCCTGGGGACCACAATGTAATCAGTACAGGCCAAATGTATCTATGTAGAGTAATTTATTTATTTCGGAGCTATGGTTACATGATATAGCTGGTGGTCATATTTAAAGGTCATTTCATCCTTGTATGCTAATTATCCATCCGAATGCATTGTGATGTGAATATATCTTCTACAATATACAAGGCTTAACCATGAATTTTGTTAAACCACAGAAACTGTGGCACTTTACCTGAGGACCCCAGGCTATTATGTTTATAAACATAGCCTGGCGTCATTAAACCCTTTAAAACGCGCAAGTAAGCGAGTTTATGCGATTTTACAATCAAATAATCAGATTTTATAATCTAACTCAGCGCGCGGCTCTTGTAGCTTATACGTTACTTTTTTCCAATTGGTAGTTGGAGTGCACGTGATTTTTTGCGCGGCTGTGATTGGTTCTATGGTTCTAAACGATCACGTGAATGCTGGTCATGTGCGCTCTAATATAACATCCAATTAGCATCCGCACATTTTCAGGGCGATGGAGCTCACAGGGGGGCTGAAACCAGGTTTTTGATCAAACGCTGCCATTTATAGTAAAACTTCGCCAAAAAAAACATAAATCAAAAAAACTTGCATCATGCGTTAATTAATTAACGATGCAATTGGCAATGTCAATTAATTTCGTTGGAGGACTTCGCCGCTTCGACGCGCCGCGCAAACTAGCATTCTTGCTTCGCATCGTCGATCGTTGCTCTGCTAACTGTTTCGCAGAGCAACGATCTCGACGGATTGACATCGTCAATCAATTCATTTCGTCGATCTAGTCGTTGCGATAAGCATAATTGAGTGCGCGGCGCGGCACAGTAATGCATCGCGCTATAATGCATTAATTGTATGTAAGATTGACGCGAAGCGCATTTTTACAAAGTGAAAATATGGATTGGTCATAAGGGTGCCACTGCGTTGTAGCGATATGCACTACTGGGCTGCGCCGCGCTTCTTCTCGCAACCACATCTACTTCGATAGTAACTCTATCCAGAGCCCTTGCAGTAGCCCTTGCAGTAGCGTGTGCCCGCCTCAGGCCGCCTTTTCCTTACATGTGAAAAAAGTCCTGCTAGTTATATATAAAATATATGTTTGCTTTAATTGAAACTAAATAAAATTGTTGTTTTCTTGAGCGCGCCCGCATGGGCGCAAAAGCACATGGTAGGGTGAAGGCGAAATACACCACTGCACACCGGGTCTCACCGAGCTGCGAAGGATTGACATCGCAATTGTGAATCAATCCACTGTGATGCAAAAAGGTTAATTTTTGGCAAAAATTAATTTTCATACGAATTAATTCAAGAATAAATCGTTTTTAGGTTAAAACCGTAAATCATTTCACAATAAACATACAATTATAATATTATAAAAACAATTGTAAATAATAATCTTGTTTTTGGATCGGAATCTTAATTTAATAAGTTGATTTTAAATCGCAATGAACCACTTTGCAGTTATAAAATGTATTAAGCTATAATAAAATTAAAAAGTGTAAGTGATTCATATATACATGATGTAATTCAAATTTGTGATATATTTATCCTTGCATCATTTGCATTTAAATTTATATCATATCAGCCACAATGGATATTTTAATTTTGAAATCACAATGAATTTTCATTAAAAATTGTTATCGAATTTTAAAATGATCAAGTTAGGGTAGTAAATGAAATTTGATCATTCTATTATTCTATTCACTAGAATTCATTTTTTATGAACTTGGATTAATTACATTTAATCAAATTTGATCATTACTCTTATCATACCTTTAATTATCATAAAAGAGTTCTTTACTGAATGAGTCAGATTGGAGATTTCCTTCATACAATTAATGTTCAATCATCCATTTCACTCCAACTGTTTGGATCACAGATCGTATTAAAATCAAGTGCTACAATTATCATTTTAAATAGTTGTACTGCACGTTAATTTTTTACTGTCATAGGTGGCCAAGGGTGATTTTCAAAACTTTGAGTTTTTTCTCTTTACATAGGGTCATTGTGACATTATGTGTATACTGTTTGAAAAATTTTATTCTTTACTGTCATAAGGTTTGATTCTTCGTTTTAAGTTCTTAAGTTTGAAAAAGGATAATTGGGGTCAAATCCAGAATCATATCACTCTCGAGTGTTTGCTCTATTGCATGTTGTGCTGTTGTTTACAGGTTTGTTTCTTTTATCTCGTCTCTGGCTGGAGATACCACTGCAAAAATAAAATATTTATATCTCATAAATATCACTTTGTACAAAGTCATCAGAACTTAGTTATTGGCTGCTTTAAATCGTGGCTAAGTATACTAGATAACTGTGTTCCGAGTTTAAAATAATCCTATTTGAACGTATGTTATCCGCCTTTCAAGACATCACAGTTAGCAAGAACTCTCTAGGCCATATTATGGTTTATGTAATTAATGGTGTCTCATCATGTGAAATTAACAATAGCTTTGACTATTTTTACACTCCGCATCTGTGCTAACTATAACGTGTTTCGGAGTCTTTGTTAATTTGCAGGATCCCCTGTGTTTTACTGACCAAATTAAGCCGCAAGTTTACATTATAAAAACTTAATTGAAGAAGTATAGATCTGTAAGACGTATGTCTCTCTTACTTTATCCGCTTACCACGTGTGACCTGATGCCATTTTTTACTCTAAGTTCTGTACTTCTCTGCATAGAAATGTACATAATTTTGACAACAAATGTCAAAACGGGTATCTATGTAATTTTCGTACTATTTTAATGGTTACCTTCATGCCCACAGTTTAATGTTCAATCTCACTATACCATATTCATTAACTTATAACTTATTACATACTATATGACGTTTTGATTGATGTCCTTAGAAGGGTATTCTTCTTGCACTTTTTGACTGACTTGAATGTCATGCACAGCAGTTTGAAGCTTCTTTAAATTATTTGTATTCTTATTGTATTGCTGGGTAAATTTGATTATAATTCTAGTTCTAATTCTATGGTTCATAATTGTATATGTTCTTAAACATCATTACATCTATACACGTTATTCGTATCCATTTTCTTGAATATTCGGAAGATAGCTGGAGAAATTGGAATTCAATCATGCAGAGAAATTATATGCTTAAAAGAATATTATACATTACTTGCTGCATAAATTTGTCACTTAACTAATGGCGAATTTTCAAATCTGCCACTATACCATTAGCCAAGTAGCATTGTCTTCCTGTATTATTAACAACAATTAAGTACCTGAGGTTACCATTCATTTCATCTACTCAACCCAATTTGTATCCCCAATTTGCTAGTTCTATTTATAGCTAAGATATATGTTGGGTGTTAGATAAGAAGTTACCCACCAAAAGAAGGGCTGATCAACTCTTGTTCAAGTGTAAGCCCTGCTTCAAAATATCCAGACTGTTGATATACATTCTCTACACATTCCTGCAAATGTTTAATGACAATTAGGTATGTTTATTGCACTTTGAACAATTGTGTCACTATTTTTTTAATTTGTGTCACTATTTAACACTTACAATAAATTGCTATCTGCTATACCTAAATACCTGTGATGGTTGTACCCTGGCTTTCTTTTTCCAAGTCCTGATGGAAGCAATGACCAGCACAGTCAGGAGAACGAGCACCACAGGGATAGACAACCATGCTAAGGAAACACATCTCCCTGTCACGTAAGGTAGACTGAAGCTTCTTGCTGGACATGAGTCCCCCTTGAGAGTTAGTCCGTTGCAGGCAGTATTCAATGGGCAAACTGAGCATCTTTCAGTTACAACATCGAATCTGTATCCTGGCTTGCAACCATCTGAATAAGTACAAGTTTTGGATTTTTATTTTTGTTGTTCAAAGCAGTGAGTTTCATCTTAAATCTATTCCAATAGCAACCATGTTCTGAGCTTGGCTCTATAAAGATATTTTTAGCTGTTTTGGAGCAACTGATTCAGATTTGAAGGTCATTGAAATTTAAATGGGAAACATGGGAAATTTAATTGACATTTTATATTACATAACTTTTTGAATAAAAGCAAAGTAGTAGGATAAATTAATACCTAGACATTTTAATGAGGTTGACACCACTCCATTTCTAGATTCAGAGTGGTCAGCCCCAATGACCCTTTTACGGTGCAGCCAACAGGTACCATTCTGAGAGAAAGAAACTCTTGAGCAACCATCTTGTGATCTACAACCCAGGATGCAAGCTTTTATGTCTGATGTTCGGTTCAGCACTTTTAGGACACTACCAGCTCCGAAAACGTTGTCCTCGTAGCAACCATGTTCTAGTGTAAAAGTCTGTTTTAATGAAAAATTAAAATTTAGCCATATTATTACTTACAACTAAGAAAGGAATTTAACAGAATTTAATATGAAATGAATAAATTTGGTTAGCATTTAATTTAAATGCTACATTACAATCAAATCTGAGATACATTGTTCCTTGATGATTATAAATTAGAAACACACCATGAAAACAATCTGCTACATTAGTTGATCCTTTGAGAGAATCTTTGCCATTTGGACAAGCTGAACAAGAATGAGAGGACATAGCACTGAACGTTCTCCTACCACAAACAGTGCAATCATCAGTTGCAGAATTGTACATCATCCCTTTCTTGCACATCACTGGTTATGGATTTAAAGTTAGTCCAAATATTGAATATAACCTTGATTTTATATAATAACATCTATAAACGAAAGAGGCTCAGAAAAATGCTGGCCTATAATATATATGCTTTCTAAGACTCATCTGTTCAATATGTCTCATAAAATTTAACCTAAATTTTATCTAAATATTTTATGTTATCACCCTGTGATCCTGTATTCAGCCCACCCCTTTTAATTCAGAACAACTGTACTCACTGCAGCGATCAGAGCAGTCCAACTTTGCTGTACTATTTCCAGGGCAGTCTAGACCATAGCAAACAGGGTTAAAACAGGTTCTGTTCCTTCTTCTATAGCCTAATGAAGAGGTTGAGTTCTCTGCTGACTCACAAAAGCAGTCCCCCCAATTTGTCCAATCGCTCCATTCTCCATCAACTGTCAGACCTTACAAGGGAAATTAGTAACTTGAGTATTTGAATGACTTCTCTTAAATGATTGACCAGCAGAGATGACATCATCATCATTAAGAGACAAAATACAACATTCAAGGTAAATTGTATTTTAAGCTTTTTAGCACTTACAGCATCGATCATCACAAGTTCCATTATTAAGAAGTTCACCAACACAGTCCCTAGTGTGTATTTTGTTTCAGTATCAATCAAGTTTTATTCAATTATTGAATCCAAATCTAAATTTTTTTGTATAAGTAAAAGACTACGTACAAGTGTAATAAGATTATAGATCTGTTTTACTGTGAAATATATCAGTATTCCCTTACGTTCCATGGCAAGAAGGTGGTGGGTTGGTACAAGATCTAGTTCTGTTCCATGTCCCTGTTCCAGTACTGTGATCACAATCACACCTGCTCCAATTTCCCCAATCTGTCCAGTTTCCGTTTACTATCTGACCTGAGATATTTTGAGTACTTAAATCTGGCAGCTGATTTATTCTTTAAATCGGCAGGCATTGGAGGCATCATGTAGCTGGTGGGCCCGACATGATACGACATATCTCGACACGTCGGGGTCTGTCGGGATATGTCGGGGTTTGTCGGGGTTTGTCGGGGTTTGTCAGGGTGTGTCGGGGTTTGTCAGGGTTTGTCGGGGTTTGTCGAGCCTGGAGGTTTTTTTATTTAATTTTATTTTTTTATTTTTTTATTTTTTTTAACGTAATTTAAAAAAGATTTTTTAAAATTTTTTTTTGAGTCTCCCAACAAAAAGCCGAGACGGAGTCATCAAGCTTTACGTGGAAAAACACTACACAAGAAGGCATCATGTAGCCGGTGGGCCCGACATGATACGACATATCTCGACACGTCGGGGTTTGTCGGGGTTTGTCGAGCCTGGAGGCTACATGATGCCTCATTGGGCAGAAATTGTTTATTATTGAAATTAATTTTCATATTCAAACTGTAGTAGAATGTTGAAACTTACAGCACTGATCATCACAAGTTCCATTGTTGAGCAGCTCACCAACACAGTCCCTGATATAATGATCAACAATTAAGATAAGATTGGGTAAAAGAAACTGATTTTTGGGTGAGGGAAACTGATGCAGTAAACTATTCTTGGTTGATTTCATGGTTAAAAACTGTGACATTATTCCCTTACGTTCCATAGCAAGAAGGTGGTGGGTTGGTACAATATCTAGTTCTGTTCCATGTTCCTGTTCCAGTACTGTGATCACAATCACACCCGCTCCAATTTCCCCAATCTGTCCAGTTTCCGTTTACTGTTTGACCTGAAAAGTTTTAAACGCTTAAATGTGTTAGCTTATTTATTCTTTAAATTGACAGGCAGTGGGCAGAAATTGTTTATCATCAAACTTAATTTTCATATTCAAACTACAGTTGCATGTTGAAACTTACAGCACTGATCATCACAAGTTCCATTGTTGAGCAGCTCACCAACACAGTCTCTGATATAATGATTAACAATTAAGATAAGATTGGGTAAAAGAAACTGATTTTTGGGTGAGGGAAACTGATGCAGTAAACGATTCTTGGTTGATTTCATGGTTAAAAACGGTGGCATTATTCCCTTACGTTCCATAGCAAGAAGGTGGTGGGTTGGTACAAGATCTAGTTCTGTTCCATGTTCCTGTTCCAGTACTGTGATCACAATCACACCTGCTCCAATTTCCCCAATCTGTCCAGTTTCCGTTCACTGTCTGACCTGAGATATTTTGAGTACTTTAATCTGGCAGCTGATTTATAAATTTATTCTTTAAATCGGCAGGCATTGGGCAGAAATTGTTTATCATTGAACTTAATTTTCATATTCAAACTACAGTAGCATGTTGAAACTTACAGCACTGATCATCACAAGTTCCATTGTTGAGCAGCTCACCAACACAGTCCCTGATATAATAATGATTAACAATTGAGATAAGACTGGGTAAAAGAAACTGATTTTTGGGTGAGAGAAACTGATGCAGTAAACGATTCTTGGTTGATTTCATGGTTAAAAATTGTGATATTATTCCCTTACGTTCCATAGCAAGAAGGTGGTGGGTTGGTACAAGATCTAGTTCTGTTCCATGTTCCTGTTCCAGTACTGTGATCACAATCACACCCGCTCCAATTTCCCCAATCTGTCCAGTTTCCGTTTACTGTCTGGCCTGAGATATTTTGAGTACTTAAATCTGGCAGGTGATTTATTTTTTAAATCGGCAGGCATTGGGCAGTAATTGTTTATTACGGTATTGAACTTAATTTTCATATTGAAACTACAGTAAAATGTTGAAACTTACAGCACTGATCATCACAAGTTCCATTGTTGAGCAGCTCACCAACACAGTCCCTGATATAATGATCAACAATTAAGATAAGATTGGGTAAAAGAAACTGATTTTTGGGTGAGAGACACTGATGCAGTAAACGATTCTTGGTTGATTACATGGTTAAAAACGGTGACATTGTTCCCTTACGATCCATAGCAAGAAGGTGGTGGGTTGGTACAAGATCTAGTTCTGTTCCATGTTCCTGTTCCAGCACTGTGATCACAATCACACCTGCTCCAATTTCCCCAATCTGTCCAGTTTCCGTTTACTGTTTGACCTGAGATATTTTGAGTACTTGAATCTGGCAGCTGATTTATTCTTTAAATCGGCAGGCATTGGGCAGAAATTGTTTATTATGGTATTGAACTTAATTTTCATATTCAAAGTGTAGTAGAATGTTGAAACTTACAGCACTGATCATCACAAGTTCCATTGTTGAGCAGCTCACCAACACAGTCCCTGATATAATGATTAACAATTAAGATAAGATTGGGTAAAAGAAACTGATTTTTGGGTGAGAGGAACTGATTTTGGGTGAGAGGAACTGATGCAGTAAACGATTCTTGGTTGATTTCATGGTTAAAAACTGTGATATTGTTCCCTTACGTTCCATAGCAAGAAGGTGGTGGGTTGGTACAAGATCTAGTTCTGTTCCATGTTCCTGTTCCAGCACTGTGATCACAATCACACCTGCTCCAATTTCCCCAATCTGTCCAGTTTCCGTTTACTGTTTTACCTGAGATATTTTGAGTACTTAAATCTGGCAGCTGATTTATTCTTTAAATCGGCAGGCATTGGGCAGAAATTGTTTATTACGGTATTGAACTTAATTTTCATATTCAAACTACAGTAGCATGTTGAAACTTACAGCACTGATCATCACAAGTTCCATTGTTGAGCAGCTCACCAACACAGTCCCTGATATAATGATCAACAATTAAGATAAGATCGGGTAAAAGAAACTGATTTTTGGGTGAGAGAAACTGATGCAGTAACGATTCTTGGTTGATTACATGGTTAAAAACTGTGATATTATTCCCTTACGTTCCATGGCAAGCAGGTGGTGGGTTGGTACAATATCTAGTTCTGTTCCATGTTCCTGTTCCAGCACTGTGATCACAATCACACCTGCTCCAATTTCCCCAATCTGTCCAGTTTCCGTTTACTGTTTGACCTGAGATATTTTGAATGCTTAAATCTGGCAGCTGATTTATTCTTTAAATTGACAGGCAGTGGGCAGAAATTGTTTATCATTGAACTTAATTTTGATATTCAAACTACAGTAGAATGTTGAAACTTACAGCACTGATCATCACAAGTTCCATTGTTGAGCAGCTCACCGGCACAGTCCCTGATATAATGATTAACAATTAAGATAAGATTGGGTAAAAGAAACTGAATTTTGAGTAAGAGAAACTGATGCAGTAAACGATTCTTGGTTGATTTCATGGTTAAAAACTGTGACATTATTCCCTTACATTCCATAGCAAGAAGGTGGTGGGTTGGTACAAGATCTAGTTCTGTTCCATGTTCCTGTTCCAGCACTGTGATCACAATCACACCTGCTCCAATTTCCCCAATCTGTCCAGTTTCCGTTTACTGTTTGACCTGAGATATTTTGAGTACTTGAATCTGGCAGCTGATTTATTCTTTAAATCGGCAGGCATTGGGCAGAAATTGTTTATTATGGTATTGAACTTAATTTTCATATTCAAAGTGTAGTAGAATGTTGAAACTTACAGCACTGATCATCACAAGTTCCATTGTTGAGCAGCTCACCAACACAGTCCCTGATATAATGATCAACAATTGAGATAAGATTGGGTAAGAAAAACTGATTTTTGGGTGAGAGAAACTGATGCAGTAAACGATTCTTGGTTGATTTCATGGTTAAAAACTGTGATATTGTTCCCTTACGTTCCATAGCAAGAAGGTGGTGGGTTGGTACAAGATCTAGTTCTGTTCCATGTTCCTGTTCCAGTACTGTGATCACAATCACACCTGCTCCAATTTCCCCAATCTGTCCAGTTCCCGTTTACTGTTTGACCTGAGATATTTTGAGTACTGAATCTGGCAGCTGATTTATTTTTTAAATCGGCAGGCATTGGGCAGAAATTGTTTATCATTGAACTTAATTTTCATATTCAAACTACAGTAGCATGTTGAAACTTACAGCACTGATCATCACAAGTTCCATTGTTGAGCAGCTCACCAACACAGTCCCTAATATAATAATCAACAATTAAGATAAGATTGGGTAAAAGAAACTGATTTTTGGGTGAGAGAAACTGATGCAGTAAACGATTCTTGGTTGATTTCATGGTTAAAAACTGTGACATTGTTCCCTTACGTTCCATAGCAAGAAGGTGGTGGGTTGGTACAAGATCTAGTTCTGTTCCATGTTCCTGTTCCAGCACTGTGATCACAATCACACCCGCTCCAATTTCCCCAATCTGTCCAGTTCCCGTTTACTGTTTGACCTGAGATATTTTGAATGTTTAAATCTGGCAGCTGATTTATAAATTTATTCTTTCAATTGACAGGCAGTGGGCAGAACTTGTTTAATATCAAACTTAATTTTCATATTCAAACTACAGCAGAATGTTGAAACTTACAGCACTGATCATCACAAGTTCCATTGTTGAGCAGCTCACCAACACAGTCCCTGATATAATGATCAACAATTAAGATAAGATTGGGTAAAAGAAACTGATTTTTGGGTGAGAGAAACTGATACAGTAAACGATTCTTGGTTGATTTCATGGTTAAAAACTGTGACATTATTCCCTTACGTTCCATAGCAAGAAGGTGGTAGGTTGGTACAAGATCTAATTCTGTTCCATGATCCTGTTCCAGCACTGTGATCACAATCACACCCGCTCCAATTTCCCCAATCTGTCCAGTCTCCGTTTACTGTTTGACCTGAAAAGTTTTGAACGCTTAAATGTGTTAGCTTATTTATTATTTAAATCGGCAGGCATTGGGCAGAAATTGTTTATCATTGAACTTAATTTTCATATTCAAACTACAGTAGAATGTTGAAACTTACAGCACTGATCATCACAAGTTCCATTGTTGAGCAGCTCACCAACACAGTCCCTGATATAATGATTAACAATTAAGATAAGATTGGGTAAAAGAAACTGATTTTGGGTGAGAGAAACTGATGCAGTAAACGATTCTTGGTTGATTTCATGGTTAAAAACTGTGACATTATTCCCTTACGTTCCATAGCAAGAAGGTGGTGGGTTGGTACAAGATCTAGTTCTGTTCCATGTTCCTGTTCCAGTACTGTGATCACAATCACACTCGCTCCAATTTCCCCAATCTGTCCAGTCTCCGTTTACTGTTTGACCTGAAAAGTTTTGAACGCTTAAATGTGTTAGCTTATTTATTATTTAAATCGGCAGGCATTGGGCAGAAATTGTTTATCATTGAACTTAATTTTCATATTTAAATTACAGTAGCATGTTGAAACTTACAGCACTGATCATCACAAGTTCCATTGTTGAGCAGCTCACCAACACAGTCCCTGATATAATGATTAACAATTAAGATAAGATTGGGTAAAAGAAACTGATTTCGGGTAAGAGAAACTGATGCAGTAAACGATTCTTGGTTGATTTCATGGTTAAAAACTGTGATATTATTCCCTTACGTTCCATAGCAAGAAGGTGGTGGGTTGGTACAATATCTAGTTCTGTTCCATGTTCCTGTTCCAGCACTGTGATCACAATCACACCTGCTCCAATTTCCCCAATCTGTCCAGTTTCCGTTTACTGTTTGACCTGAGATATTTTAAATGCTTAAATCTGGCAGCTGATTTATAAATTTATTCTTTCAATTGACAGGCAGTGGGCAGAAATTGTTTAACATTGAGCTTAATTTTCATATTCAAACTACAGTAGCATGTTGAAACTTACAGCACTGATCATCACAAGTTCCATTGTTGAGCAGCTCACCAACACAGTCCCTGATATAATGATTAACAATTAAGATAAGATTGGGTAAAAGAAACTGATTTTTAGGTGAGAGAAACTGATGCAGTAAACGATTCTTGGTTGATTTCATGGTTAAAAACTGTGACATTATTCCCTTACGTTCCATAGCAAGAAGGTGGTGGGTTGGTACAAGATCTAGTTCTGTTCCATGTTCCTGTTCCAGCACTGTGATCACAATCACACCTGCTCCAATTTCCCCAATCTGTCCAGTTTCCGTTTACTGTTTGACCTGAGATATTTTGAGTACTTGAATCTGGCAGCTGATTTATTCTTTAAATCGGCAGGCATTGGGCAGAAATTGTTTATAATTGAACTTAATTTTGATATTCAAACTAGAGTAGAATGTTGAAACTTACAGCACTGATCATCACAAGTTCCATTGTTGAGCAGCTCACCAACACAGTCCCTGATATAATGATTAACAATTAAGATAAGATTGGGTAAAAGAAACTGATTTTGGGTGAGAGAAACTGATGCAGTAAACAATTCTTGGTTGATTTCATGGTTAAAACTGTGACATTATTCCCTTACGTTCCATGGCAAGCAGGTGGTGAGTTGGTACAAGATCTAGTTCTGTTCCATGTTCCTGTTCCAGCACTGTGATCACAATCACACCTGCTCCAATTTCCCCAATCTGTCCAGTTACCGTTTACTGTTTGACCTGATTTAACATTTGCATGTATTTTAAGGTGTTATACATTATGCATGTGCATGTATTGGTTGCTTCATGAGCTGAACGACCTACAATAAGTTCAGACTAGAAATATTATATTATTATAGTTGATATTAATTAAGGATACCTTGCCTATTCCCCTTTTAACCCTCTAGTTGATGCAATTACTTACAACATTGACTGTCGCAGTTTCCTGTGTCGGAAGATGATCCTGAGCAGGAAGCTCCCCCACAAGATGGTGATGGATTGTTACAGGATCTAGTTCGGGTCCATGTTCCGGTGCCAGAGTTGTGGTTACAGGTACAGCTACCCCATCCAGTCCAGCTACTCCATCCTCCATTAAGTGTTTGACCTGATAACATGTTTTATTGTAAACTGATGGCCACATTTAATACAGATGGGAAGAGATTAGGAAAGAATGAACATTGTGTATGAGTCATATTTCTTAATTTTACTCAGTATGATCTGCGATTTCAATAAACAAGCATGGGAATACAATACCTATGCCATTTAATTCAATGATACATATAGAACTTATTTAATTCAAAATTGCCTTCATTCCTTGCCTAGTTCCCTTTTAACCCTTTCTTTGAATATACTTACAACATTGACTGTCGCAGTTTCCTGTGTCGGAAGATGATCCTGAGCAGGAAGCTCCCCCACAAGATGGTGAGGGATTGTTACAGGATCTAGTTCGGGTCCATGTTCCGGTGCCAGAGTTGTTGTTACAGGTACAGCTACCCCATCCAGTCCAGCTGCTCCATCCTCCGTTTGTTGTTGTGCCTGTAGAATGAAATAATTAGATGGGGATATTTAGTCAAATCACAAATGGGATCAAACATTATTTGGTTATTATGAATATATCTTTAATACAGAATAAATACAGCTATGAAAAAAATTGTACATTTTCTTGACACTCTGTAGTAATCTGTAGCTGCAGAATCGCTGTAGAAAAATGCGCGATAATTCCCTCTTCCCAAGTAAGACCATTCTGTACTTGATAGGCAGCTAAAATACCTCCCCCGAGAAAATTGTCCAACTAGGTTTCCATCACAGTAGATATAGAGGTAGTTCGAATCTTTACTGATTTTCCAGGTTCTGGTACTGGTGCTAGGTACAGGAACGTTAGTAAGCGTTCCATCCGTGTCACAACCAGAGCCGTGCATGTTGAAATCCAGAGATGAGCTCGAGGAGCTCAAATGCCAATCAAAGGCTACCCAGTCTGTGCTCATTTTAAAATGGAGATCAAACTCGGCACCATTACTACCACTAGCTCGAACTTCTAAGTCGTAATAGTTGAAGTCCACAGTAATCAGACCAGTGGTACCGCTAGAATCTTTTATCACACTGCTCCACGATAAGCCTGCGAGAGAAAATGTTTATTTGATGTTAGTTAATCGATTACGTTTGATGTGTGATATTTTGATAAATATTTTTAATGGTCTGAAGGCTACTGGCTGATATTATGCAAAGAACGAACATGAAAACACTGGAGAGGGTATTGGATACGTGTAAACTGTATTTGATAGGAGAAGGTTTTGTTAGGGTTTCACTGATCGGTTATTAGAAGTTAGAACTAATATAATGAGATGCCATCGAAAAATATTTGTGAATTCAAGCAGTCTAGAGTTTGTATTCTTTATCTATGCATTTTTCAAATATGATCAAATCCGGCTGGGAAATCAAAAACATGATTTAATATTGTGCCTCAAAACTTAATTTATAACTTTATAATTTCTTTTTTTCAAAATGTGCGGTAAATCATGGTTTTACTGTAGTCGCTATTTATTTAATGTATTTACTTCCTATAGTAGACAGGACATCTATTTTTCGATAATTTTTCAATAATTTTTCAGGATTAAAATACCCTTGAAAAGCTGACAGTTCAATAAAATATCAGGCTTTTTATAATTACTCACATTGCTCTGCTCCCATCAACAAAAGAATTATACCCAGGAGGAATTTATCACTCATGATATCTTGCCAAGATTTGGTATCTGATCTATTCTAAAGTATTCTTGGAATTCTTGAATCCATGGACAAAGTATAAAAGTCAGGATAAACGGACGAAAGTTAAAAACGGACCAAATATAAAAGTGTCAAATAACATTCAGCAAATCATCTTCATTTCATTCTCAACCGGTCTCAACCCGAAAACACGATTCTTGACAGAAAATCCAAAAAAAAACACGTTGAAGCGTTGAGAAATAAGATTGAAAGGAAGTGTCCACCTTCAACTAATACTATTTACGTATCTTTCGTTAATGAATTAAACGTTAAACATAATATATGTACATGATATTGAAAGGAAAGAGTTCTCGATTGAAAAATATAATTACAAAATCTAGACTATGAAACATGGTTCAAAACTATTTCTAGCTCAGACAGCAAAAAGAAATAAGGAAATATATAAGAGCCAGAAGTCAGAAATCGACCTGGGTAGGGCTGGGTATTGTGGAATGATCAAGCGTCACAGATCAAGTCTAACAGATCAAATGAATTCCATTGCCATATTTCAGATGATTTTGAATCTCAGTCAGCTGACTAAACTATATCTGATTTTCATTGGTCAGTATCGGCATGAAGTGAACTCATAGCTTTAGTTTGTGCAAATCATCAGATGCATAATCGACATTTTATCTAAATACGTCAAATTTTGAATTTTGGTTTCCTACTTAGGATGGATATGAGAATATTGCCCTACTCAAAGTCAAATAGATTCTGGGAGATATTTGATATTTGATATTCTACTTAAGTTAACGATGCCTGGCCACAGTGCAGGGATGGGCACAGTCACATCTTACAATTAATTCACAATTTTACGGTTATTTACTAAGAGCTGATTGTAGGTTACCTAATGTAGGAAGTCTATATAAGTTAGAACGTGTCAATTGGACATCTTTGTCCACTGAAAGTTAGAAAAGTGATGGAATAAATTGTAACTAGTCATTTAAATTGAGCAGAAATTAGTTTGAGTTTGTAAAGGCGGGGAGCAGCACATAACTCCGCCAATTTCCGTCTAACCCCGCACTTGCGGAATTAGGCGTGATTAGGCGGGATTACGCGGAATTACGCGGGATTTGGCGGGATTACGCGGGATTTGGCGGGATTACGCGGGATTTCGCGGGATTACGCGGGATTTGGCGGGATTTGGCGGGATTAGCGGAATCGGACGAAAGGTAAAATTTTTCTCAAATTTTTGAAAATGTAAAATTTTGGTTGTTTTATTCCAACGACAAAAATCCAAATAATCTTTGGAGGCTCAAAATTCACGTATAAACATAATACCATTCTTTGCAACAGTGGCACAATGCTCTTCGCCTGATCTTGACCCTCGGAAATCTCGGAACTGAGCCGTTATTTTTCAAGCTATCTTCAACAGCAGCTACCCAGAGGGTTTTGTGATGATTCACCGACGTTGCTTTTAGTTCAGTAACCAAGAAGAAAAGCGTTGTTACCAAATTATCAGATCATAAAGACTTGTAACCGTTCTTTAAATCTAATTGCCCTGCGATCTACTTCAAGCTCTCACTTGGGTTATGTTAATCTTTGAATAAATTCAAAGATTCAAAGCGTCAGTTGTGTTATTAAAAGCGTTAGATACGTTATTTCAAACTGTAAATCTAGAACGACTGTAGTTCATACCGTTCAATAATTCATCTTATGCTATGTAAATTTGCTTCATGCAGGCTATGTTAGGGGGGGGGGGGGGGGGAGGCTCATGTTTTTTGTCCGTTCGGTACCCTATATTTTCAAAACAGACAAAAAATAGAGCGGACAAAAACAGACAAAAAATAACAAAAATGGAAATAACATTTAGATGCTTCCTCCTCCTCCTCTTCCTCCTTCTCCTCCTCCTCCTCCTCTTCCTCCTCCTCAGTCCTCCTCCTGGGTCCTCCTCCTGGGTCCTCCTCCTGGGTCCTCCTCCTGGGTCCTCCTCCTGGATCCTCCTCCTGGGTCCTCCTCCTCCTTCTCCTCTTCAGTTCTTTACCTCCTCCTCTTCCTCAGTCTTCCTCCTCCCTGTCAGTCCTCCTCCTCAGTCAACCTCCTCAGCCATCCTCCTCAGTCCTCCTCCTCATTCCTCCTCCTCAGTCCTCCTCCTCCCCTCCTCCTCCTCCCCCTCCTCCTCAGTCCTCCTCCTTTTCATCCTCCTCTTCAGTCCTCAATCCTCCTCCTCAGTCCTCCTCCTCATCGTTCTCCTAAGTCCTCCTCCTCCTCCTCCTCTTCCTCCTCTTCCAGCTTCCTCCTCCTCAGTCCTCCTCCTGGGTCCTCCTCCGATCCTGGGTCCTCCTCCGATCCTGGGTCCTCCTCCTGGGTCCTCCTCCTGGGTCCTCCTCCTCCTCTTTCTCCTCTTCAGTCCTTTACCTCCTCCTCCTCCTCAGTCTTCCTCCTCCTCCTCCTCCCTGTCAGTCCTCCTCCTCAGTCAACCTCCTCAGCCATCCTCCTCAGTCCTCCTCCTCAGTCCTCCTCCTCAGTCCTCATCCTCAGTCCTCCTCCTCAGTCCTCCTCCTCTTCCCCCTCCTGGGTCCTCCTCCTGGGTCCTCCTCCTGGGTCCTCCTCCTGGGTCCTCCTCCTGGGTCCTCCTCCTCCTCAGTTCTCCTCAGTCCTCCTCCTTCTCAGTCCTCCTCAGTCCTCCTCCTCAGTCCTCCTCCTCCCCAGTCATCCTCCTCAGTCCTCCTGGGTCCTCCTCCTGGGTCATCCTGATCCTCCTCAGTCTTCTTCCTCCTCCCCTCCTTTTCATCCTCCCCCTGGCCCTCTTCAGTCCTCAGTCCTCCTCCTCAGTCCTCCCCCAGTCCCCCTCCTCCTATTCAGTCCTCCTCCTCCTCAGTTCTCCTCAGTCCTCCTCCTTCTCGGTCCTCCTCCTCCTCATCAATCCTCTTCACCAGTCCTCCTTCTCCTTCTCCTCCTCCTTCTCCTTAGTCCTCCTCATCCTCCTCATCCTCCTCATCCACCTCCTTCCCCTCCTCATCATTCCTCATCAGTCATCCTCCTCAGTCCTCCTCCGCCTCCCCTCCTCCTCCTCAGTCCCCCTCTTCAGTCCTACTCCTCAGTTCTCCTCAGTCCTTATCCTCCTTCTCCTCAGTCCTCCCCAGTTTTACTCCTCCCTCTCAGTCATCCTCCTCAGCCATCCTCCTCAGTCCTCCTCCTCCTCAGTCCTCATCTTCCTCGTCAGTCCTCCTCATATTTCTCCTTAGTCCTCCTCCTCCTCAGTTCTCCTCAGTCCTCCTCCTTCTCAGTCCTCCTCCTCCTCCTCCTCAGTCCTCCTCCTCCTCCTGGGTCCTCTTCCTGGGTCATCCTGATCCTCCTTTGTCCTCTTCCTCCTCCCCTCCTCAGTCATCCTCCTACTCCTACTCCTCAGTCCTCCTCCTCCTCAGTCCTCCTCATCCTCCTCATCCTCCTCATCCACCTCCTTCCCCTCCTCCTCAGTCCTCCTCCTCATCGTTCTCCTTAGTCCTCCTCCTCAGTCCTCCCCCAGTCCCCCTCCTCCTCCTATTCAGTCCTCCTCCTCCTCCTCAGTTCTCCTCAGTCCTCCTTCTCAGTCCTCCTCAGTCCTCCTCCTCATCAGTCCTCCTCCTCCTCATCAATCCTCTTCACCAGTCCTCCTTCTTCTTCTCCTCCTCCTTCTCCTTAGTCCTCATCATCCTCCTCATCCTCCTTATCCACCTCCTTCCCCTCCTCCTCAGTCCTCCTCCTCCTCCTCCTTATCAGTCCTCCTCCTCCTCCTCATCAATCCCCTTCACCAGTCCTCTTTCTCCTCCTCCTTAGTCCTCCTCATCCTCCTCATCCACCTCCTTCCCCTCCTCACCAGTCATCAGTCATCCTCCTCAATCCTCCTCCGCCTCCCCTCCTCTTCCTCAGTCCCCCTCTTCAGTCCTCCTCCTCAGTTCTCCTCCTCCTTCTTCTCAGTTTTACTCCTCCTCCTCCTCCTCCTCCCTCTCAGTCCTCATCCTCAGTCCTCATCCTCCTCCTCATCCTCCTCCTCAGTCCTCATCCTCAGTCCTCATCCTCCTCCTCATCCTCCTCCTCAGTCCTCATCCTCAGTCATCCTCCTCAGTCCTCCTCCTCCTCCTCCTCCTATATCCTCCTCCTGGGTCATCCTGATCATCATCCTCCTCATCAATCCTTTTCACCAGTCCTCTTTCTTCTCCTCCTTCTCCTTAGTCCTCCTCATCCTCCTCATCCACCTCCTTCTCCTCATCATTCCTCATCAGTCATCCTCCTCAGTCCTCCTCCGCCTCCCCTCCTCCTCCTCAGTCTCCCTCTTCAGTCCTCTTCCTCATCTTTCTCGTCAGTCCTCCTCCTCATCTTTCTCCTCAGTCCTCCTCCTCCTCCTCAGTCATTCTCATCTTACACCTCCTCCTCAGGTTTCCTCCTCCTCCTCAGTCCTCCCCCAGCCACCCTCATCCTCATCCTCAGTCCTCCTCCTGCTCCTCCTCCTGCTCCTCCTCCTGGGTCCTCCTCCTGGGTCCTCCTTCTCCTCCTCAGTCCTTCTCCTTCTCCTCCTCTGTCCTCCTCCTCATCGGTCCTTCTCCTCAGTTATCCTCCTCCTGGGTCCTCCTCCTCTTTAGTCCTTCTCCTCCTCCTCCTCCTCCTCAGTCCGCCTCCTTCTCCTCACCAGTCCTCCTCAGTCCTCCTTCTCCTCCTCCTCAGTTCTCTTCATCCACCTCCTTCTCCTCCTCATCAGTCCTCCTCAGTCCTCCTCCTCAGTCCTCCTCCTCAGTCCTCCCCCTCCTCCTCAGTCCTCCTCCTTAGTCCTCCTCCTCCTCCTCCTCCTCTTTTCTCAATTATGATCGTCTTTTGTAATCAGTTCAATGATAATACATCTTAGTAAACTTCCGGTTTTGAAAATCTGGTGGCAATACTTGCAATCGATATCTCCTTTCAAGATGAACTTTGAAAGGTCCGCTACTGCAACTACTCAACTACTCAACTACTCTGTACAGGAATATTTCAGGGATCCAATATAAATGTGGCCTTTACCAAATGAGCAACTAATGTTTTCCTGTCAAAGTATGGAAACTTCTATCTATGCTATTTACGAAAACTAAAGTGCAAAATTTGGTTATTAACAAAACCATTTCGTATTTTTAAAAACCGATCGAGTTTCGTATTTATGCTTTGATGAGTAAAATTTGTGACATAAAAAAATTAACTTTATTTTTATCGGCGGGATTACGTGGAATTTGGCGGGATTACGTGGAATTTGGCGGGATTACGCGGAATTACGCGGGATTTCGCGGGATTACGCGGGATTTGGCGGGATTACGCAGGATTACGCGGGATTTGGCGGGATTACGCGGGATTACGCGGGATTTGGCGGGATTACGCGGGATTTGGCGGGATTAGCGGGATTGGCGGGGTTAGGTGTTGCACCCCGCCTTTGTAACCGGTCTTTTCTCATTGTCAACATTGGAATCAAAATTTCCCAAAAAAGTGATTACGTAATATGTGACCGACCCCTAAGAAGCTAAGACTTCGAAATTCAAGAATCTTCTAATTAGAGACGACAGCAAGAATGATATTGCTGCTCTAAAATAATTTCTTTCGTAACCAGTAATTATCGACCAATGTTAGACTCAAACAATGTAAATGAGGCTGCTGATGGGCACACACCCACTATTATTACAGTCAACTTTGTCAAACCAATTAAATGGACACAGCCACTGTATCCATAAACCTTCCAAAGAATTGATGGCAAATATCAAACTGAAGAATAAACCACAAATTTAAATGACTCAGTTTTAATAAGCTTTCCTCTGGCCAAACTAACTGTTAGACTTCAATAACTGGTTTTTCCCCGTTCAAATAACTGCTTCAGTGCGTTCCAGACCTTTTGGTTAAAAAATAATATATTTCAATATCAGTTATCATATAATATAAAGTATGTTTATTAATCTTAAAACATCTGCATATTTTAAAATAATCCTAACCGAACCTACCTTTACTAGGAGATGAGTCAAATAAAGCAGCGGTTAACTAGATGGGTACATCAGCCTGCAGATCAGAGGTGTAAGAGTTACATATTCTTCACCACTGTAGGGTCGTTTATTGCTCGAGCTGTCCAGTTCGGTAAATTACCCTACTTCAGTGATAAAACTAACTTTCTTAATCAGGTTCGTTAACTAGGTGGTAACTAGGTGGTAACTAGGTGGTAACTACCCTACTTCAGCGATAAAACTAACTTTCTCAACCAGGTAATAAAGATTACAAAACTAGGTAGTAACTAGGTGGTAACTAGGTGGTAACTAGGTGGTAACTAGGTGGTAACTAGGTGGTAACTAGGTGGTAACTAGGTGGTAACTAGGTGGTAACTAGGTGGTAACTAGGTGGTAACTAGGTGGTAACTACCCTACTTCAGTGATAAAACTAACTTTCTTAATCAGGTCCGTCTGAAATGAGAGATTTTATTGTTGACTATTTTAGTTATCTGGTTATATCTTTATTATATATGGTAAAGGAGACTTAAGAACATATTTCATAGGATTTCAGTTTGTTACTTAATTTTATAGTCTAAGAAATAAGTCATTAGCACATTTTACAAGATAAAACATAGATGAATCAATTAAAAAATTAGATTAAATCCATTAAATTAAATACCCTACCATTATACTTAAATCAATAACTATTAATTTCATCTCAGGTGTTTGTTAAGCAATGTTGGGCGTGGACACTACTGCTGATAACACTAATTACTCTTCTTAGAGTGATATTGGATAAATTACCCCTCAGAAAAGTTTATATAGTTACTCTTAGGCTTATGTTTGGAACATTATTCTGGTTAGTTTTACTTAAGAACTGGAATAGTTTAATATATTGTGGCCAGTATTTCAAACTGACTGATTAATTTTTTATTCGCGCCGCCTGTTATAACTTTATAAGGCAATACCTGTACACTGTACAGGGACATCTGCCGATTTTGGTACTTCTCATTCATAAATTTATAATGTGACCTAATTTGTAGCATTAGGCCAAACGCATACCAAAAACCAGCCAATCTCTTTCATTGATAATTACTTAGTCTTAATTAGCTAATTAGCTAAGCCCCAATAGTTGGAATAAGACTTTCCCGGGTATATTGGAACTCAGGTAGTAAGTATGTAATACCTATGCAGTATGTAGTGACATACGACCCTGAGCTGGTCATTAGGAAAGTTCGCACGAGATGGACCACGTTTTTCCCAATTTAACTTTAGAAGATTGTCACAGGAATAACTTTTAACATATCTGTTTAAGATTTAAGGCATATGATATTTCACATGTCTATAGTTCAACTAATTGAGTTTCGATTAATAAAATTTTTGAAGCATTTAGTTGAGGGCAAATTGAGGCTAACGAGTAATTTTACATTTTGTTTTCCAATGACAGCTTCCAAGCATGCAATAAAAGTTTAAACGTGTTTAATCGATATATATAATAATAAACTGTACTTTGATTTGATTTGAAACTTTTACAAAATAGCAAATATACAAATGTACAGCAAATCGAACAAACATATAAAATGGGCCGAAATGTATAAATGCTAAAAAGCGTGGGTCAGTGAAACAAGTACAGAGGACAACTTTTAAAACACGAGGTTTATGGCCGCCCAAAGTCTCAATAACGTCACCTCCACCTAGTAATAAAATTATGAAATATGAAGTGTGAAACAAATTATGAAATATGAAGTGTGAAACAAATTATGAAATATGAAGTGTGAAACAATCAAGAAATAGCTCGTATATAAATTATAAAATTGTCTCTCAAATACAGATAACGTCCGAAAACTATTAAGATACACAATACTCATTCAAATACTAATCAGTGTCCGAGAGACATGAATTGCTTCATGGTGGTTTCTTATCACGGCTACAGACTTTCCCGTACCGGATATAGTGGTCGAGATGAGTCTGTTCAGCCCTCTTCTTCTTCAGGTCGGTAACCAGATGTTTCCTCGTTTCTCGTTCTTCGCTAGATCTATCTGGACAGATCCATACATTTTTGTGGGTCTCAACTAGCCTCAGTCTCCCTGTTTTCATCAGAATCTGTTGAACCGCTGTTGAGCTTGGGACAGTGATCTTTACTGGTCGGATAGTCGTACTACCTGACCTCTTCCTGCCGACTCTAGTCGCTTCAAAGTTAGGTTTCTCCCCAATCTCCTCCAGAACTGCGGTTACTAGCGCTGGAAGCTGTTCTCCCTCTTCTTCTTTCAACCCAAACACAATCAGGTTCTTGCTCCTGTCCTCCTCTGCAGCCACACTCTTCATCACCTTCTTCAGGATGTTACTGTTGCAGACCGTACCACTTGCACTGTTCTGTTGTACAGCTGCACTGTAGCTCTTAATCCCTGACTCCACCGTTGTTTGCACTGTCTCCTTAACCGACGTCTTAAACAACTGCAGTTCTTTGTCCTTCTGCACAAGCAGCTGGCCCTGCAGCCTGATCAACTTATCCTTGTCTTCTAACGCTTCCGTCTTCAAGAAATATATGATCTCTTCCATTTTACCCATCTGGCATTCATGCCGTTGAACGAGGTCTATTGCTTCCACAAGCCGAAGTGCCAGATGCTTTTTATAGACAGTTGGAGCCATAAATATTTCTCTGTATAGGAATGTACAAGTACACACGCAAAGGCTAACTACGCGGTAGCAGCAAACTGAACTTATCGCAATTTACAAAAGATAAGAGAGTTCGATAATTGCAACGAAAGCTACACTGACTACACACACTTTTTTATTTACCCTTTTCATGTTTTACACCACATATCTCCCAGGTATTCGATGACAACGATAATAGATGGTTTAAAAGATAACATGGGTAAATGCACTGAGGGGGAGGGAGAGTATAATACCAGACTCCTCTGTGTTACTGAGGGGGGCTCTTGGAAATACGTCATGGATATCTCAGGTAACCATTTGTTGTTGTTTTTTAATTGGTCAATATTTGTTGTATAAATTATGTTATTAAAACATAATTTTGCTCAAAATTTTTGTCTTCTGCTTGTTGTCTTCCCTATTGTAAAATCTAAGAAGTATCAAGTTTTATTTCTCGATCGATTCACCCTGACTTTGCATACTTGCATATATTTTGCAAGTTTTGCATGCCTATTGGGAATTGATTCGGTTATTAGAAACAATGCAAATAATTACAGGTCACATGTTCATGATGGTATTTTGCAATCTTTTCATCACCAAAACTCTCGACGAAATCAACCAGCATCAAGATAAAGGTATTTACTATAATTTACCCTAGTTTAACCTTCAAATACAAACGTTTCACTCCTTATTTGTGAATCACGTGGTTTAACCTTCAAATACCTCTGGTTTTGTCTCCGTCTGGACACAATTGTTCATTGTTGAGTGGACTAATGATATTCTGCTGACATCTTAAATACTCTGTTATTTCGCGACACTCAGACCCTGCCTTTGTACATGTTATCCAACAATCCACAACTTGGTAATCCATCCATCGTTGTGTAATGCATAAAGTTGTGTAAATTTACACGGTTAACGCATAAAGTTGCTGTTCAGCTGGCTGCCCGACCTTGGGGAATGAGTGATATGACCACCATATACGTCATCAAGTAATGAACATGCAAGCACCGTGGGAAATAAGAGAAGCTGACACTTAGGGGGTTCACCCAGATTTTTTTTTGAAATTTAATTTCGTGATAGCAATTGATCAACAAACTAGGGCCTGTGACCGAACTTCCGGTGCCCGCGGGACAGCCACGGAAGCCAATGTAATAGAGAAAGTTATCATGTTGTTACCTGTTTCAGATCCACTACAACTACCTCACGTGATATTACATGCGGTCTGCAGACTATTTGTTATCCTGTTCGATATCATGATGGTGTTTACAATCCTTTACTGGCACTCGCCCCCCGAGAAGATACTGGGCACTTTAACTGGTGTTCTGGGCTACTTCTTACTCTTTAAGCAGTTGTCTAGCTTTATTCCTACTAATTGGGTGTAACTAGCTTTATTCCTACTAATTGGGTGTAATTAGCTTTATTCCTACTAATTGGGTGTAATTAGCTTTATTCCTACTAATTGGGTGTAATTAGCTTTATTCCTACTAATTGGGTGTAATTAGCTTTATTCCTACTAATTGGGTGTAATTAGCTTTATTCCTACTAATTGGGTGTAATTAGCTTTATTCCTACTAATTGGGTGTAATTAGCTTTATTCCTACTAATTGGGTGTAATTAGCTTTATTCCTACTAATTGGGTGTAATTAGCTTTATTCCTACTAATTGGGTGTAATTAGCTTTATTCCTACTAATTGGGTGTAATTAGCTTTATTCCTACTAATTGGGTGTAATTAGCTTTATTCCTACTAATTGGGTGTAATTTGCTTTATTCCTACTAATTGGGTGTAATTAGCTTTATTCCTACTAATTGGGTGTAATTAGTTGATCCGTGGTGTTTTGTTATTATATTTAAAATTGAGCTAAATTATTGGTTTATTTGATTTAGTTTAGAAGAAATAATATAGTTTCATAACCAGAGCATCTATTTTATAAACAGCAAGATATTTAAGTTTGTAAAACCTGTTACAACAAATTCTTCAGTTTTCTCTATTTCATCATGACCTGTGTGTTGAAAGCCTGTATTTATTACGCTCAGTTCCCCTTACCTCATGTACTGTTTTTCAAGGGTACGTGCTTGTACGTATACTAGTAACACACTCTATATAGGTGGGAGACGTAGCTTGTACGTATACTAGTAACACACTCTATAGGTATAGGTGGGAGACGTAGCTTTCTACACCATTATCTTATGTGTGATAATGATAATATTATACTCCTTTATAAAACTATCTTTCCCGGTATGTAACTCTGATTTTTCTCCTATTGAACGTGAGGTGGAGTGTGCCTGTGTTGATATGTTTACTGTTGAACATGTTGATATGTGTACTGTTGAACATGTTGATATGTGTAATGTGTACTGTTGAACATGTTGAACTACGTGTTTCACTTACCATTCTAGTCAAGTAGCTACTATAACATAATAATAGGGATAATAATATGTGACGTGAGACGGTAATTTGAGACAGTGATTTGCCTTACGTCTAGTACGTAGGGGTTTTTGTTTTGGTTTTTGGATGTTATTACGATACTCTTCTTTAAGCTTATGACTTCTATCTTATTATCATATCCTAGCGCTAGTGTATATTATGGTATAGTTTAATCATTATCTAAGTTTATCTGGGCAAATATCTATTTTGCATAGTTTGTGTAAGTTTTTTAGTTTTATGATTTAGGTTTTTTGCGTTTAATAAGAGTGGGCTATTTTATTTTCCTTAGTTATTACTTTATTACAGTGGGTTTTAACTTTTTATTCTAGTGTGAGCCGTGAGGTGGTTTTACAATTTCATTGTACAGATTGAGATATGAAACTGTTAATTTTACTTGCTTCACGATAAGAATCAAGAACATCTGTCAGTAGAATAATACAGCATCTTGATTTCACCGAAGGTAATTAATTATATAATTAATTAACCAAAGGTAATTACGATTTTTCATAGATTTCAATGCTGTCCTAACTTTAAATTTTACAATAACCTCCTCTCACTAATTAGCTAAATATTCTTATAATCAATCAATTAACTTTTAATGTCTGAAAGGATGGTGGTGACTACAAGTGAACAGATTGAGCATGACGAAATGCAATACCTGAATCTCATACAGACTATCATAGCTAAAGGTACGTGTTTATGGAGATCTTAACTGAGTAAAATTTACTTTGTTTAAGAACACTGTCCATTTAATACTTTCAACACTACACTTATTAGTATATTAGTAAATAATTGTACCAGTGTACTGGTAATCAGAGGGCATTATATTATGTACAAGTTTTACAATTAGTATGTAGTGTGCTGTATGTTTGTCCCAAGTAAAATAATTAGCACGTACTAGTCAACAATGTACAATGTACAATGTACAATGTACATTGTACATACTAGTATCTATCAAACTACGTGAAATTTAGAGCGGGTTTTCACTCTATCTAATAACTTAATAACACTGCTCTCACCCACCTAAAGGAAATTGCCGCGGTGTAACGGGGTTTGCATTTTGCCATAAAGGGGACTGGGGGTGTTACTTTATTCAAAAGTTCAAAGAGCATTTATGTACTGTAAACGTGTCCCAAGTCCAAACACCGTCATATCGCTCATTTTAATAACCCTAATAAGTCATTATTAATTAGCTTCTTTTTACCTACCACTACAATGATATTGATGGGTTCGGACTGTTCTGAAGAAAGTTACCACAATCCAACATGTGGTTTTTAGGTTATACTTTCTTATCCATGCTTGTGAAACTATCGTCACTATCACAGAATATAATATTGAATATAATTATGTATTTTGTAAGTAATGAGTTTTAAGAAGATGGAAACAAATAACATTTTATAAGCGTGTGTGTGTAAAATACCGGAATACAAATCGAACTCACACTTTTGAGTACTTTAGTCTCATGTTTCAAATAACAACTTCCTTCTTTTAAAAGCGTAACACATAGTGACGCATAGTTTTATACTTATAGCAGTAACTTTAGCTATATTCTAGCTATATCTAGCTATATTCTAGCTATATCTAGCTATATTCTAGCTATATCTAGCTATATATTTAGCTATATCTAGCTATATATTTAGCTATATCTAGCTATATATTTAGCTATATCTAGCTACATCTAGCTATATATTTAGCTATATCTAGCTATATATTAAGTTATATCTAGTTATATCTAGCTACATCTAGCTATATATTTAGCTATATCTAGCTTTATATCTAGCTATATTTAGCTATATTTAGCTATATATTTAGCTATGCAATTAAAATGCCTATTTTTGAAAATTATAAGGCAAATATAATTATGTATTTTGTAAGTAATGAGTTTTAAGAAGATGGAAACAAATAACATTTTATAAGCGTGTGTGTGTAAAATACCGGAATACAAATCGAACTCACACTTTTGAGTACTTTAGTCTCATGTTTCAAATAACAACTTCCTTCTTTTAAAAGCGTAACACATAGTGACGCATAGTTTTATACTTATAGCAGTAACTTTAGCTATATTCTAGCTATATCTAGCTATATTCTAGCTATATCTAGCTATATTCTAGCTATATCTAGCTATATATTTAGCTATATCTAGCTATATATTTAGCTATATCTAGCTATATATTTAGCTATATCTAGCTACATCTAGCTATATATTTAGCTATATCTAGCTATATATTAAGTTATATCTAGTTATATCTAGCTACATCTAGCTATATATTTAGCTATATCTAGCTTTATATCTAGCTATATTTAGCTATATTTAGCTATATATTTAGCTATGCAATTAAAATGCCTATTTTTGAAAATTACTATCGCTTCCTAATAACCTGATAAATTCCACAGTTAATTTCGACTTTAAACGATTTAACGCAACAGCATGGCACTTATTTCAACACTTAAAAGCTTAAATAGTAAATACATTCCGTAGGTAATATTAATTTTAACAGATTGTTCCAAATCACGTAAACCAATCAATAGTACTGAATATTTTAAATGTTTCGCTTTACTGGAATGCAGGTAACAGCATAGTAACCATGGTAAAGGTATGCAGGTAGATAGACACAACAGCAGAGTTATTTTTTGTAATCATTAGCTTATAACAAAATGCCTTTCTGAATTCTGATAGCATCGCGTTTAAACCAATCACGAAGCTGCATTATAACCACGTGACCAATAACAAGTAACCTCTCCAGGAAACAAGAAGAAGGATAGAACTGGAACAGGTACCATATCCCAGTTCGGGGCCCAGATGAGATTCTCACTGCGGGACCAGTTCCCCCTGTTAACCACTAAACGTGTGTTTTGGAGAGGAGTGGCAGAGGAGTTATTGTGGTTTGTTGCAGGTTTTTATACATATTCTTTGTGTATGTGTGTGTTACGGTGATGATAAAAATGTGACGCATTTTGATCCTTATTTTCCAGTATACATGTTTAAGTTTACTCGACTAAATAGCATGCTGAATTGCTGCATTTATCTTGCATATGTTTCCTTGCACTTACTGCTAGCTTCAGTCGTGGAAGTTGATTAAAAGCTCTGTGACTTCAGTACAGTAATGAGTAATCTAAACCTTCCACTTAAAGTACATTACATTGGTGGAGTATGTGCCACTATATTCAACGGCTTCAGGATATGAATCATACCATGTACATTGTGTACATTGTATACATTGTATACATCGTATACACAGTTGTACGCTAGTCACTAAAAAGTTCAGCACGCAGACAATGATATGCATTGTGACGTCTTGAGTGAAAAATCTTAATTTGCATGCATC